>NC_037672.1:44216231-44566442 GCF_003255815.1 Theropithecus gelada
AGCAAACTATCACAAGAACAGAAAACCAAACACCGCATGTTCTCACTCATAGGTGGGAACTGAACAATGAGATCACTTGGACTCGGGAAGGGGAACATCACACACCGGGGCCTATCATGGGGAGGGGGGAGGGGGGAGGGATTGCACTGGGAGTTATACCTGATGTAAATGAGGAGTTGATGTGTGCTGACGAGTTGATGGGTGCAGCACACCAACATGGCAAAAGTATACATATGTAACAAACCTGCATGTTATGCACATGTACCCTAGAACTTAAAGTATAATAATAATAATAATAAATAAATTTAAAAAAATAAAATAAAAACGAAAGAATGTATACTTCAATATTATCAACATATACTTGGTACAGTTGAGGTCAAAAGAGATTGCATGGCTTTACCTTAGGTAATAATGGTTAGTAAGAGGCACTATAGAGGGTCAAACTAAAGATTTCATCCCTCAAATGCTTTTTTATTGTGCCATTTCCCCTACATGTATTATAGTTATTAATATGGTAAGAATTTTATGTAACATTTTAATTTCAGGACTTAGATCAAAATTATTGGGAAAATACATATTTTGAATATGAATAATGATTACTTGCTTTGGTTAATCTCTAAAACTGGCAGTAATGTCATCAATAGCAATGCAATGCTTTGTGGTTTTAGGCAACTGGTATTTGAATCTAGGGAAATTCGAGTGTTCATGCATTCTAGAACTCTGAAAATGTTTCAGGGTTTGATTGCAGAGAGGATTCAGCCCATCTTTTTTTTTTTTTTTTTTTTTTTTTAACATGCTATTCTGTTTAACAGTGAGGAAAAATTCAGTTTGGGCTCCAGAAAATTTTACATGGAATAAACATACCCACATGATCATTGCTTTAGCGCTTTGGATTATTTTGACCAATTTACTGCTCTTTCGTATCAGGTTTCCAAATACCACCTAGAGTGCTACTTCCTCATATTCTGAATATTATGAATCACATTTAAAATTTACAATATCCCGGAAATAATACATTTCCCAATTTTTTACTTTTGTTTCTTCTCTTTTTCTTCTCTTTTTTCGCTATCATCAATGACTCAAAAATGTTTGAACCTCTGTTATGTGAAATAACTATTACTCTCACTCTTGCCCTCAAAAGAGCTTTTGATCTGATTAGAGGGACTGTATACACACTTGCATGGAGTAGTTAAGAGGAAAAAAGAAGGCTTGAATGGTAAGTAGTAGAGAAGATCAGAGAAGGGAGAGATCACTAGTGAGTGCTTAAGGCTGGTAACAAATTTCAGAGAATATTTCGGTCTAGACTTGAAGGATACATTATAATATGCATAATTTGTGTTAAACCCTTTAGGTCAATGATAGATCCCAATGGCCATTTTAGGTAAATCTGTGATAAACTGCTTGACATTTTTAATTTATGGTAATATAAATCATCTTTTAAAGAAAAATTAAATTTAAAACATAAAATGAGAAATTTCATTGCAATGATATAAACCACTTACAAAAAGATACACTTAGAATACATACATATATATAGCAAAATGCCAGAAATATTTTATACACTAGAGTAAAGATATAAGATGTGATAGAAAAATCACATATGTTTCTGAATTTTTATTCTTTTCATATTTAATTATGGGACATTGCCAATGCAGAAAAAAACAATATAAAGCCCCATATTCTTTAATTTAATCCTGGTAAAAAATATAACTGAAGCCAGAGGCTACGAGCCTCAGCTGACAATTTAATGAAGACTTTTGAAAGAAGGGGAGATTCTGGGTGCTTTGGGAAGACAAGCCCTGAGTGAATAATTACATCAGTTTAGACAAAGAAAAGGTCAACAAATACTTATACATTAGTTACTAAAATATTTGTTAAATATGTGTTTAGTTTTTATCTAATTATCATGAATTTGAATTTTTCTATAAATCCATTTGCTGTGAAGGCAAAAGATCTTTTCAGTAATAATTGAAACATTTATTTTTTAAAGTTCTAACGGCTGTTGACTTGTTTCCATGAACCCATAAATATTCTCTATAGACAACCATATGCTGAAATGTTTGTTGTGGGATACCTACTTTTTGTTTAAAATTGTAAGTGCTGTTGTTCATTGGATGCAAATTTTACCCACCACGCTTGTAACATCAACTGTAAAATCACTGACATTGTTTCCCATAATTTTCTTAGTATATATGTGATTTGAGTTTGCTTGTTAGCAGTTTGCATCAGGGTTTTCTCCCTACAGGCTTATTTATAAAAATCTAATGCTTCTAATGCATTCACTTCTGGAAAGCAGCACAAGTGTACCTTTTTCTCAGACATTAGGATGTGTTGTACACAATGTAGGTCATCACTCAGGTTCAGGGCAGGAATCTGCTGCTAACATAAAGGGAACTGGGGAAGTTCAAAAAGCCAGTGACTTCCTGATTTTAAAAACAGCACATAGAAGGAAGTAACAAGAAGCCTCCAACTGCCTTTTCTTTTGGATTTTAATGTGAATTTTACATTCTATTGTTGTCTTACAGTCAATATTATCATGAGCCTTCCTGTGACAAGAGAAGATAATGCTCTCCTTCCCCTTGGCAGTTAAATGCATACTGATCTCCTCGGGATAAACTCAGTCATGTTCTCCTGAGATGCACCCCTAAAATTCCTTTCCTTTGACCCTATATGTCTTAATACTTCTTGAAAGTTTCACTGTATTACTATCTTATGTCATAGCTATTTGTGGATATATATCCACATAACTCTGCTTACTATATTGGAAGGTTTTTAATTGTTAGCAGATAGCTTGCATTAATTTTTACATCCCCTGGAGTTCTTAATACTGATGTAAAGAAAATACTTTAGAATTACTAGTTTGTGGCCAGGTACGGTGGCTCATGCCTGTCATCCCAGTACTTTGGGAGACTGAGGCAGGCAGATCACCTGAGGTCGGGAGTTCGAGACCAGCCTGACCAACATGGAGAAACCCTGTCTCTACTTAAACAGTTACAAAAATTAGCTGGGTGTGGTGGTGCATCATGCCTGTAATCCTAGCTACTTGGGAGGCTGAGGCAGGAGAATCACTTGAACCCAGGAGGCAGAGGTTGCAGTGAGCCAAGATTGTGCCATTGTACTCCAGCTGGGGCAACAAGAGTGAAACTCTGTCTTAAAAAAAAAAAAAAAAAAAAAAAAAAGAATTACTAGTTTGTGTGAAAAATTTAACTTTTTTGAGACAGTGTTTTACAATGTAAAATGGAAATGAAAACCTATTGTTTAGTTTTTTTGTGACAATCAAAATAATTGAAAATACCTTATAGTGCCTGGCATATAGTATAGCAGGAGAAACAGCAGCAACAGAAATAATAGTAATGACAATAATAGTAGTAGTACCAGCAGCAGCAAAAGCAATTGCTACTGGATAGAGTTTTTATTTTTTAATGTTTTAAAGAATATATTTTCACACTTTAGTTTTTAGGAATATAGCAATAATGAAAAATTTGTTCAGGGTTTTCTTTGTGTGAGGCCGCTGGTCTAAGTTCTCCTCATAACAATCCTAAGAGATAGGTGCTGTTACCATGCCCACTTACATATGTTGAACTTGAAGCACAGAGAATTTTAGTAATTTTTTCAAGTCCATGCAGGTGACAAAGTAACAAAGTAAGGTTTCAGCCTCCGTTAGTCCAACTCCTCCAGAGGCCATCTGACACTAAATGAGTACTCAATAAGCATTCATTGAATGATTGATCTCTGCATGTTTTCAAATTATGTATTTGACTTTACTCTTTTAATTTCTTTTTTTTTTTTTTTTTTTGAGATGGAGTCTCGCTCTGTTGCCCAGGCTGGAGTGCAGTGGCGCGATCTCGGCTCACTGCAAGCTCCGCCTCCCGGGTTCACGCCATTCTCCTGCCTCAGCCTCCCGAGTAGCTGGGACTACAGGCGCCCACAACCGCGCCCGGCTAATTTTTTGTATTTTTAGTAGAGACGGGGTTTCACCGTGGTCTCGATCTCCTGACCTTGTGATCCGCCCGCCTCGGCCTCCCAAAGTGCTGGGATTACAGGCGTGAGCCACCGCGCCCGGCGTAATTTCTTTCTATATTTACAGTCTTACACTATACATTTAGTTGTTTTGTGGAGAATAACTAGTGCAACACAAAAACAAGATGCATAGTTTGTTGCCAAAAGGCATTATTGCTTTATTGCTGGGAAGCACTGTTATCACACAATGCAAAATTTAAAAAATGTTAGTGGTAAATATGAGGCCTACATATGTAAGTTTATAAGTATGTAGCCATATATTGCTGTTGCTTGTATAATCCACCCAAGAATATCAGTCTCCTTGCTTTTCAGTCACATTTCCTATCTAAATATTGGTAGATATGTGTGACATGAACTAGGAGAGCAAAATATGTGAGATGTTACAAAAATATTATTTGCTTTTCTAGTGGAATCCTTTGATCTTTTTTTAAAATCTCAATTGAGTCCATTTTTAGAAAAGCCGAAAATGAGAGGTTGGGGTATTGTATCTATTGTTTGGCCTTATTACAGTCATTAACTGTAGTCAAGTTGCCTTTCAGGATGAGAGGATGATAGATAGACCACATTCTCACGATCGCTTTCACTGTCACGGAGAACAAAAGTCAGGGAGGTGGGAGGTAGCAGAAGACAGAGTGCAGTGGGATACAGGTGCACCTTTTCCAGAGAAGAGCAAGATGAATGTTCCCATTGTCACAGCTCCCTGCATTTCCTTAGTCGTTAGTATGACAGGTCTGTTATTGATGACATGACATGGGACCTGTTGTGAAGCTTCATTCCCCTTCTTTGAAGCTACTCCTGTGTCCTTTAAACAGTATATGGTTATCTAATGTGTCAGTACATCTGCCTTCATATCCCAATCTAAGCTATCTTGGTAATGACAGAAAATCACACCACTTGTAAAAAGGGAAGATGATATTAAAGTTTCATAGCTGTGTTAACTGCAATTCTTAGCAGTGGTTTCTTATGTAATAATAGGCAAGGTCAAGAATAAATTTATCTGAGTAAGAGAAAATAGCATAATTTGAGCTCTCAATCTGCTGCAAAAGAATGCTTTGTAGTCTAAAGCTCATCATTTTACTTATATGCTTTCTCCAGTTGCACTATTGAGATTAAGAGTTTCAAAGTTCTGTTTCAAGAAGTACTGCATGATATAGATCATTTGAATGGATCATTTAAATTAACTACTTGAGAAAAATAACTGAATGTCCAAATCATGACCAACCACTATTGATTCCATTTTAATAATTATTTGAAAATTATGGAATCTTTTGGGAACTGCTAGGAAATATATTTGGTTTTAATTATATATTTAGGCTTATTTTATAATCACTTATTAGTTAATCAATATTGTCCCACTGAGAATGTATGGGGAAGATCACTCTGAGAAACCACAGAGGTGCACCATATGTACCATTACAGGAAATACATGTTAATAATTTATAATTTGAATCCTTAAGATTGAAACTTTATTGCTCATCAAAAAATGTTATCAACAATTTAATGAAGTTTCTTTTTCTTGGATAGGTTTTTAAAAAATTATACTTATAATTTTTTTAAAAAAGGATACCTTTTAACCTTTGTTAGGAATATAGCAATAATAAAAAAAAATGTGCTTTTCAGAGCAATTATCTATAATGAGAAGCCCTTCACATTGGGAATAAATCCAATTTGTTATATATTAGATTTGGCTGCTGCACATGTAGAGTTGCTTTACTGTAACTCTTTTAATATGTATAACCTCATTAGCATTATAATGACTTCATGCTGAAACTTGATGCAATAAACTTTCAAAGAAAAAGTTAAAATAAAAATAAAAATAGAACAGAACATCAGTGGTGATGCAATTCTAAGCTACATTTTGTCAGTACATTACTGGTTTCCTTATTATTCTCTAAACTATACCCCCATGTTTGATTCTACAAGATTATGTCTTCAGTAGAAGCACTATTAGTCACTTCCTTCATACATATGCCTAACTTTTAATATGTTGGGTATGAGACTATAACATATAACATCCATCTGACATCCAGGTAACCTTTGGGAGTCCCAAAAATATACACGAGAATATATATTTTTGCAGACTTATTAGGTCAGAGTTTGTGAAGTATTACCTTAATGAAAATAAACTCAGCCATCAGAATGTTTGAAAACATCCTTAAAATACATTTGGCTAGTCTCTTCTCTATTTGCCAAATATACATTTTCTTCCCTTTGTTTCTGAAATGTGACATCTTCCTGGTTTTTTTTTTTTTTTTTTTTTACCTCTGGATCGTTGTTTATGTCCTCTGTAATATGTCTGTCTTCTTTACCTGCTGCTTAATGCCAGCCTATGACTATTCCTCAGAATTCTGCCCTGTCCTATTTTCTTCTCAAGTGTTATACCTTTATTATCAGTTTTATACCACGTAATCCAAACAAACAAACAAACAAACACATTTTTATATAATTTCATTCTTCTTATGAGGATTGGATGTTTCTGGTCTACTAAGATCGGCTTCAGAATGACCTGCTGATAATGTCAACTCTGCTTCCTCCATTAAATCTACTCTATCTTCCCACACATTAGTTCAAATTAGACATCTTGATATCAACTTTAATTTCTTTTCTTTCCTCCCTCCCTCCCTCCCTTCCTTCCTTCCTTCCTTCATTTCTTCTTTTATTCTTTGACCATGTTCTCATTTCTGTTGACCACTAAGCCCTGTGAATTCAGTCTTTACAGCTATTCTTGATTTCATGCTATTCTTTCTATTCTCAGAGCCATTTTTAATCTTTTACCTGGGTTACTGCACAGACTTTTCATTCTGTTACAGATTTCTCCATCTGGCAGTCACAGTTATCTTCCTAAGCCATAGATTTGGTCATTTCGCTCTTCATTAAATGACATTTGTATTAGTTCCAATATGGTTAATTCCAAATTCCTTAGTATAGCCATCAGGATGTTTCACAGTCTGGCCACTTGTCTATCTTTCCAATCTCATTTCCTAACAATTTCCTATGAAAGACTGCTGGCTAATTCTAGAATATGGTATCTGTCTCTGTGTCTATCTTCCTTTATTTTGGCTTTGACTGTTGCCTTGAATACCTTCACCTGACACTCTTCTCATTCTTCAGTGCAGTCCTCAAATACTCATTATATATTGTTTTTTAATATATTTAATTAGTTATGTGAATTGACTCATACTATAAATACACTTTTGCAGTTGCCTCTTTTGAGGCAATATTTTTGAGATATAGTCATGTCAAAACATGTAGATTTTATTAATTTACATTATTGATAATAATATCCTATTATATAAATAAATCACTGTTTTCTGTTCTACTGAGGGACAAATAGATTATTTTAACTTTTTTCTTTTGTGTAGAAAATGCTGCAATGAGCAATCTTGCCATTGTATCTTTGAGCATATGTGCACAATTCATTAAGTAATTAATGAATTAGTTTCAAATGACTAACCTGGGAACCTGTGGAGAGTAATGAGAGAATGGCAAAATGTAGACACCTGCCATCATTTTTCAAATTTTCTTACTTAAAATGTCTTTGTGTGAAGTATGACAATGTCAAAATACCCAGGTTATGCTTGGTTTGGCATGTAGTTATATGATGCAAATAAATGTAAGGAAGGATGGGTTTGAAAAAAAATATCTTAATGTAAGTTTTTTTGGTGCCATATTAAAGTGTGAGATACCATCTTACCCAACTCTCATTAACATGCCTTACCTGCAGGTAAAAATACAAAATTTGGACAGGAAATCCACAGCTTTCTTTGTTCTAAATTATGGAGATAAATTAGTACTTTGGGAATCATTCCTTCCTTACAAATCAAATTGTTTTAACCTCAAGTCTTGTTAGACACTTGCTTGAAAACTACACTAGGTCCTACTGCTCCAACTGCCACAAAATACAAAAAAGTGAGCAATTGCATCTATAAGTTTATTCTTCTTTATTTATGTTTTTGTAGCCTTAAAAATGTTTTTTGAAGTATTTTAGTTATTGAAATACACTGAATTAAACTGAAGCACTATTGCATATTGTCATGGTCCTTTCGTTTTACTTTGTATGAGAATTGCCTGAGGAAAAAAGTTTATATTTCTAGTTTCCACTGTGGATGATACTGATTCAGTAGTTTGGGGATATTTATTTTTAATTTTTAACTTCCTTTATTTACCACAACTACCACCACCAAAGTGTGCACTGGAAACTGACTGCTTTAGAAACATAGGTTGGGGGCAAGAAATGGGATGGTGGTGGTGGTGATAGTGGAGGTAGTCACGATGATGTCAGTGATGGTGATAATGGTGGTGGTAGTGGTAACTATAAAGGTGGTTGGACTAATGGTGATTTAGGAGGTGGTGTTTCTGGTGGTGGATGAAATGAGCTGGCATAGTTGAGGTCTCTGGAATCTTGAGTTAGAATCCCAGCTCCAATAATATCTTTATGATCAGATTAGTTAACCTCTTTAAACTTTAGGCTTCTTGCTTATGTAACAGATATAATAATTTACCAAGTTCACAAGGCTTACCACAATACTTGCCCTCTAGTAAGTACACAATGAATGTCAATTGTTCTAAAGTGGCTTTGTTCTTTTCCCTGATTTTGTAAACAACAGTTTGAGGATGGATTATCTATGGAAGAATATAAATATGTTTGAAACACAAGGTCTCTGAAACTCATAAACAAAAGCCAAGAAATATTTGGGCATCTTCTTATCTAATTTCTGTATATATTACTTATTGATCCTTTAACATCAGAAAGTCTAAAAGGCATTTCTTAAGGAAGTATTATTTATTAGGTGTCTGTTTTTTGTCCTGAATGAGAATCAATGAGAGAGTTACATGGTAACATTGCACGTTCTGGGAACTGAATTTCATCTTTTCTTGCCACTCTATAACTGATGGCAGTGGTGGGCGTGCCATCTGGAGAGGCCACTGCCATGATGCTGGCTGTAGTGCAGCAGGAACGGCAGGGGATGCATGCTTCATAGAGCCAGTGGGAGGCAGGAACAGGTGGAAGCTCTGACCCCTTCTTAGTTTGCAGGGTTGGAATCTTATGCTCCCTGGGTGCAGCTGCAGCCACCTAAGCTGTGGCTGTGGATCTGGGCATTTCTGTGCTCTCAGGGACTGGGAGCAGGCAGGGGCCCTGCCCTCTGGTTACAACTGCAGCCACCCATGCAGTTGCTGCAGACATAGGCGTCTCTGCACTCCTGGGGCCCAGGAAGGCCTCCCCTACCCCCACAGGCTTGGAAGGGCCTGCTTCAGCTGCTTGGCCTATCTCTGCTCCCGGTATGTACCTGCATCAATCTTGGAGCAAAGTTGAGGCCGAGCCTGGGCACTGTCTCAATCTAGCTGGGTGTGTGCATGCTTGGGGCAGTGATAACATTGCCACCCCCCTGCCACCTCAGCCTCCTCCAGACTTTGGGCACCAATGAGCATGGGAGGGAAGCTGACGGAGTGCTGAGGGCAGCTCAGTGCTGGCCTGCAGGTACCCCTCAACATGAACAGCCTGGGCACCATGAACAGTGCCAGGAGGCAGATAGGCCCTGGCTGGAAAAAGGTGGGTCCCTGGTGGTCTAGCCTGAAGCTAGGGGCCAGGATGCCAGCCCTGTGGACTGGAGTAAGAACTTATAGTACTTTTTCTAGGCCCACCCATGGCTGCCCATGGACCAATAGCATGTAATTCCTCTCCTCTGATGCCCATAAAAACCTCGGACTCAGCCAGACTCAAAAAGACGACAGGACAACCAGCTGCAGAGGGGAGCTACCCACCCCAGGGTCTCCTGTTGGCTGAGAGCTGAACCCTTGTTGGGACATCCTTGCTGCAGAAAGGAGCTACCCACTGTTGGTCTCCTCTGAGCTGCTCAATAAAGCTTCTCTTCACCTTGCCTACCCTCCATTTGTCCCGGTACCTCATTCTTCCTGGGTGTGGGACAAGAACTTGGGAACCGCTGAATGGTGAGGCTGAAAGAGCTGTAACACAAACAGAGCTGAAATACTCCTCTTGCTTGCCATGTTCCAGGCAACAAAGAGAGAAGAGCTGCAGACCTTTGGGGAGTCCAGACCTGGGAGCTCCCCAAGCCAGTGCTGTGACACCCTCATTGGGGCTCTGCAGTTCCTGGCATCTCCAAGCTTCTGGGCACCACCGCATTCCCTGATGCCAGCTGTGGAAACTGCTTACAGTACACCTAGTCCAGCCACAGCCTCGCAAGGAGCCAGCACCCATGCAGGCACCTAGTGCTATCGACCCTGCAGCAGCCAGCTTCCCTGCCTGTGTGCAGTGGCTGGACCCCATGCTTGCTCACTCACACACCCCTCACCACTCTGCTTGTCCTTGGCAGGCATGGGATCCAGGCCAGTAGCACAAACCAAGTGCAGCCTGCCAGGCCAAGTGGGCCCAGCAGGCCTGAGCAAAACTTGGGCAAAGGCATCACTGGCCACAGAGGTTTCTGGCTGGTGAGGCATCACCCCAAGGATCCCATGACATAACTATCCTACTTTATCATAGGAGATACTGAGGTGAAAAATAGAAAGCTTCTTATCAGAAACACACACAATTGAGAACTGTGGAGTACCTCACAAGGAAGCTTCTTAAAAATGCCTTCCCTGAGATGTATCAAACCTATAATCTGGAACTAAAGCTGAAAATCTGACCCTTTAAATGGTGTCTGGTGACTCTGAGATGCATAGTCCATTGGCTATACTTTAATAAACGTACTCTGGAGCTTTAGCACTTACAAGTAACTTAACCTCTGTGAATTTCCTCATCTTTGAAAATGAGAAAGTATGTGAAGTGCCTGTCTCATATTAGACTGTCATTAATTTTATTCTCCTTGTGAAAGGCAATATGCTTAGTGGCTAAAAGCATGAGCTTTGGAATCAGACAGAAACAAGCTTAAATTGTATTGCTGCCACTGCTGACGTCAGTGACTTTAAGCAATACTTAAGCTCTCTATATATAGGTTTCTTATTTGTGAAAGGCAAGTAATAATTGCATCTACATTTTGGGCTTTTGTGAAGATTAAATGAGATAAAGGATAGAAAACACTTGGAAGAAAAGGACTGCTATATAGTAGTGCTTAGTAAGTTATACATATCTAAGAACCGTAAAAATTACTCTTATTTTCTATTTTACCATATGAATATGTATGCCATATGTATATATACCTACTGTCACATCATGCATACCATGCATATAAATAACTTTATTTCATGGTATACTATTTTAATAACAATTCAGAAAATTTTGCATGTAGGGTGCATTATATCATCAGTAATTTAAATATTAATATAATGCTTTTGATTATTAACTATAGAATTTGTGTCAAATTTTAAGATTACGAATTCATCATTTGGCAAGGAATTTCTTACTGTTTTAGTTTCATCGCCTTTGCTGGCCATTTGAAATAGCACAGCAGGCCTACAGATAAAAGACTAACTACATATGAAACAGCTCTCGGATATAGTGAAAAGCTTCCAGAAAAGATCCAATGACCCAGAAATGCCTTTGGCATTGGCAATGATTTGTATCTGTTTTTCATGATTATTATTTTCAATTTTAGAGTTAAATATGTCTTAAGCTTTTCAATATATATTATTTTTAGAAGTTTTTAATTCAACTATAAAAGATTGGTTTGATAATGGTTAGAGAAGAAATAAATTTCAGAAGCCCTTATAAGCAAGAAAAATTTACTTTTTTGTTATAAAAATGCAATATTTGAAATTGTTGCAATATTTAACAATTGTTGGCTATTTTCTCTTGTAAACAAATTTTAGGATATTTGTTGAATTGAACTAATGATTGCAATATTTTGAATTAGTTTTTGATATCTGTAATTATTTATTTTTTAAATTTTATTTTACTTTTGAAAAATTCCTTTTTCTTTCTCTGTTGTACCAACTCAGATTTTAAAACATGGGTTTATATTTCCAACACAAGCTCATATTAACAATAACAATTATGATAATAGTGACCTACATATAGTGAGTATTAAATATGCTTGGGCATTAAGCTACGACTTCACCAACTTTTTCGGTTTATCATCTCAATAATACTATGAGATAGATACAATTATGATCCCATTTGGTATGATTTACAGTGACAGTACATTTATATGATTACATTATTTAAAATGACAACATGAAATGTTAGTAGGTGCTAAATCATAAAAGATAAATTTTTCTTGAAGATTTGCATATTAGTTCTATTGTTTTATTTATTTTTAAAATAATTTCAACTTTTATATTCAGGGGGTACATGTGCAGGTTTGTTACATGGATATAGTGTGTGATGTTCAGGTTTGGGGTATAGATCCTGTCACCCAGGTAGTAAACATAATACCCAATAGGTAGTTTTTCTTCTTCTTCTTTTTTTTTTTTTTTGAGACCCCCTCACTCTGTCGCCCAAGCTGGAGTGCAGTGGCACCATCTCGGCTCACTGCAACCTCCGCCTCCCTGGTTCAAGCGATTCTCCTGTCTTGCCCTCCCGAGTAGCTGGGACTATAGGCATCTGCCACCACACCTGGCTGATTTTTTTTTTTTTTTTTTTTTTTTTTAGTAGAGACGGGGTTTCACCGTGTTAGCCAGGATGGTCTCGATCTACTGACCTCGTGATCCACCCACCTCGGCCTCCCAAAGTGCTGGGATTAAAGGCGTGAGCAACCACGCCTGGCCCCAATAGATTGTTTTTCAATCCGCAGTCCCCACTTCCTCCCCACTCTAGTAGTTCACAGTGTCTCTTGTTCCCATCTTTATGTCTGTATGTAGTCAATGTTTAGCTCCCACTGATAAATGACAACATGCAGTATTTAGTTTCCTGTTCCTGCATTAATTTGTAGTATTCCATGATGTATATTACCACATTTTAAAAATCCAGTCCATTGTTAATGGGGACCTAGGTTGATTCCATGTCTTTGCTATTGTGAATAGCATTGCAGTGAATATACAGGTACCTGTGTCTTTTTGGTAGAATGATTTATTTTCCTTTAGGTATATACCAATCATCAGATTGCTGGGTTGAATGGTTAATTCTCTTTTAATTTCTTTGAGAAATCTCCAAACTGCTTTCCAGAGTGGCTGAACTAACCCACGGTGTATAAGCATTCCTTTTTGCAACCTCGCCAGCATTTGTTATGTTTGATTCTTTAGTAATAGCCATTTGACTTGTGTGAGATGGTATCTCATTATGGTTTTGATTTGCATTTATCTGACGGTTAGTGATGTGGAGCATTGTTTTCATGTTTGTTGGCACTTGTGTGTCTTCTTTTGAGAAGTGTTTATTCATGTCCTTTGCCCACTTTTTAGTGGTGTTATTTGCTCTTTGTTTATTGATTTAAGTTTCTTATAGAGTCTGGATATTAGACCTTTGACAGATGCATAGTTTGAAAATATTGCATTCTGTAGGTTGTTTGTTTACTCTATTGATTATTTTGCCATGAAAAAACTTTTTAGTTTAATTAAGTGCTACGTGTCAAGGTTCGTAGAACTGATAAATGACTTCAGTAAAGTTTCAGGATACAAAATCAATATACGAAAATCAGTAGAACTTCTGTACCCCAATAATGTTCAAGCTGAGTGAGCCCTCCTTATTCAGTTTTAATTCAAGGCCTTATAATCCACCATTCTTGGCAATGCTTGCCAAAGTTCTGTGGAGACAACTAATACTCGTTCTTGATAGATCAGGCCTAGGAAAATTAACATTGGATTGGGAAAAATAAAGTATGGAACGTAAGTCTAAGTGGAGAAGTTCTTTTTTTTTCTTTTCTGTATCCATGGCCTTTTCTCCCCTATTAATATGACTTATTTTCACTTAAAGTACTTATTATGGAGCATATTCCCCTTTTAGGAATTAAGATTATAAGAAGTACAGAGAATTTCAGCTATACCCTTTTTTATCTCCATTTGTAGAGATACCATTGATGGCCAATATCCTGTGTCTTCTAATTCAGTGTTCGTAAATTTTTTGAAATCCTAGGTCGTTCTTCAAACTTTCAGACCGAGACAATATAGCATTGTTTTGATACAATTTATTTTAGGAAAGGATATGATGGGTATGGATTGTGGAGGATTGGCCTGTCACAAAGGCCTTAGGACACAACTATTAATCCTAAAACTATCATGCAGTTCAAATACTGGGATCCTCATTTTATTGATAATGTAATGGGCTCAGAAAGGTTAATTATCTTGCCCAAGTGTATTCATCTCAAAAATGGCAAAGCCAGTTATCTATAGTTCAAAGCCGATTTTTGTGTTTCTTTTGCTTTTTTACTATATTTAACTTTTTCTCTTGTTATAAATTGTTTTCCTAAACTATCAAGAATGATTCTGTATTACCCAGGGAATCACTACTGTATCTGTCCTGGCTATAAGTGCATTTTATCTGGGATTTCTTTTATCACTTAATATTAGTTTGGCATTTAAGTCATGTGTGTCTTGATGGAAACATTTTTTTTTTTTTTTTTTTTGTACATCAGTTTTAGAGAATAATCTTCCTATCCTAAAGCATGTTTTTGTTTATTATTATTGACTTAGCCAAGTGTGCTCATTCATACTAGGATTGGGAACCCCGAATCTGAACAAACCTTACTAGCTAGAATAAACCTAATAAAATAATATATATACTGATTAATCTATGAAATTATTGTAATTGAAAACATCATCTATCTAAGCTCTTTAATTTACTAATTTTGTGACTCAAGGCAATTTATTTAACCTTTTGGAGCCTGCATTTCCTCCTCTATAAAACTGGGATAATGACAGTAACCTATTTCTAAAGTTCTTTGGGAATCACATGAGATAATACATATAAACCACTTTGTACCATCCCTGACCCAGACTAAGTGCTTAATAAATCTTACAACCAGATTTTACTTGCCTTGTATGTGAATTGAATGATTATAGCAAAAATCCTAGATCTGGAAATATTGTCATATTTTAGTAGACATATTTCAGTAAAGAGTTATCAAGAAAGAACTCATCCTTTCCCATTCATTCTAGAAAGTGTTTAAGAAGTTTCTAATACAATGTGTCACATTTCCTCTTTAATTCTGATAAGATTGTTGCAGTATTCTGGTTCTAGTCATTGTATGTGATGAAGCATACAATAATTCTTGTCAAGGCAAGAGGGGTATCTTAGTAGTTCAGTTGCTCAATAGCTACAAGGCAAAACATAATTTAATAGATCCGTCAATATAATATAAAGATTCAACTACAAATGTCTCTCTTTTAGGAGGATCATGTCCAAACTACTGACCAAAGGCTGGAAGGAACCATATTGTGATGAATTGTTGCTGAAGTGATAGATGTATTCTGTCCCAAGTTCACAGAACACACACTAGTGGGCTGTAGATTATTTTTCCAGTTATTTTAAAATATGTGTCCCCCAGGTCAACTAAGCTTTAGCAACTCAACTTTTTTTGGCCACTTGCTATTTATTATGTAACAAAAAGGGAGTTATGTCCAATCTCACAGGCAAACTGTTCAGAAGCCCAAAATAGTCATTATTATATCACTGAACTGGTACTGAAACCTACAAGGATTATATAGTGTGCCAAAGCACTTTGCTTTTTCTCTCCTTATTGCACAGACAAAGCTTTATCTGAAATAACTACTTCAAAAATAAAAAGGTCATTTGTTCCCAAGCTTTCCAGCAAGGTTCATGAGCTGACATAAAGTGTGAAAGTGTAAGAACACACTACCATCTGAGAGTCATCTTATAAAAGACTACTTTGCTTTTTTTAATGAAGTAGATCCCGCTCCAGTTCTGTAGGGATCGAAAGTCTATTTTTGTAAATGAAATGATACAACTCCTGAATTAAGCTGTAATTCTATCTCCAGTGCTTTGTAGAAGTTAGTCTAGAGCCTGAATATGCTCAATCCAAGCCAAATAACGATTAAAATGTTACACATGCACTAAAGTTATTTTATTTTTTTACATATATAAATGGCTAATGGGTTTATATTTCTGAGGTACAGTCTCTACAAATCCTCTTTAGTTTCACCCAAATAAAGATATAGAGTCATCTTGGTTCCTGGAGAAGTGATTCCAACAAAAAAATATTGTTTTCATGATCACTTTATTCTCTTAAAAGCTACTGAGGACTTCAAAGAGCTTTTCTTTATATGGATTATACCTATTAATATTTACTGTGGGAATCAAAACAGAGAATTTTTTTTAGTATTAATTAATTGTTTTCTCCCCAAAGGAACATGAGATGCCTAACCAAATAAGTAGGGGGAGGCACCTGGGGTAGAAGAGGATAATAGAGACAGAGAACTCTAGGATTTATATTCTTAAATGATATTTCTACAGCATATGCATTTATTTTTCAGTGTTTGCATATATTTCTTTAATACCCTCACTGGCTACAATAGGCCCTGCTATGTTAGATTTTAAATTTAGTACGTATGCCCCATATATATGTGTATGTAATTTTTTAGAGAAAATTTAATTTCTTAGAAAAAGCAGTTTTCTACGCAGATCAAGTACTCCTTGCAGCACAAAGTGTTCCGCTCATGTCCATATCCTCTTAGTCTGGCCTGGTACCCAGTCTCTGCTGGCATCCCTCCTTGTGCAGGAAATGTGACTATTGCTGAGATATCCTTGGCTACTTCCAGCTTTTTGAAGAGTCTAGACTCTTTCAACATAACAGCTGGGATAGTCATTCTACAACTTACCCTGCCCTGAGAGTTGAGGGATCTATTTCCAGGTATTGATCCTTCCACCTATGTCACACTTTCCTGCAGCCTACTAGGCCACGCCTGTCTCTTTACCAAAGTATGACCTATTTTCTGCATATTGTCAAAGCATAAATTATCCTGCTTTATCTTTTAAATGTTTTCAATTGAACTTAATATATTTGGAGCTAGTGTTGTAAAGTTACTAGTGATTCATCTACTGGAGAACAATGACTGAAATTTATTGTACATTTTTCTTTAAGAACACAATCTCAAATTTAAAGATGGCAGGCATGTATCATATTTAATCCTGACACAAGAAACAAAGCACATTATAGTAGATATCTTCAATTTCTTTATTGCTTGAAATATTGACACTCTAATTGTTAGAAAACATACCTGTGAAATGGAAAAAAAGGAAGCAGTAAAATCTGGACATTTTTAAAAAATCCGTCATCATAGAATTCACCATATTGGAATGGAAAAAAATTAAACAAATCACATATGTTCTTCTTGTAAAATCTCATCATTTTGTGCAAGTCACATTTTCTGAAGAAGAAGCAGTTTTGACCACGTTTCTCACACAGTCTTCAGTAGTTTACATGGTACCTCTACAAAATGAAGACTAGTAGATGTTCATAGATGTGTTCATGGATGAGATTTTCATTATTTTAGCAAGTTCATTTGGAAATCATGTCTTTGCATAACATTCTGTTTACAAGTGATCTAGTTGACAAGTTTTAGATTTAAATCAGACTCATGGAATACCATAAAAAAAAAAATGACTTGAACTGGATTGGCTGGAGTAATACTTTGAGTTCCCATTGAACAATGCTGTAAACCTAAAATCTGTAGGTAAACCACTGTAGTGACCTATTAGTTGAGGAGTAGATATCGGTCAATTCTTGAGCAAGGCAGAATGAGGCAAAGTATCCTAAGGGAGTTCACCACCTGAGACTAGGATCTTCAGGCCCACCCCTCTGTGGGGATTACAAGTAGAGGCCAATATTCCTTCTTTCTAAATATTTTAAAGTTATACATCAAGCTAGTAAACTTCTACATAAAATATTTTATGTCATCCTGCCTTAATAGATATTCCTTTATACTCACCAAAATAAAGAAGAAATATGTGTAAAGTTTTATATGTTAGAGTTGGCATATAGCAAAGATGATGGAATTTAATTACTCTGCCTATCTAAGTGATGATTGGGCAGTAGTATTTGCCTGAGTAATAAAATAAAGATATTTATAATTCAAAGTTACTAGAATTAGCGGCTCAACTTTTTCTTGGCCACTTACTATTTATTATATAACAAAAAGGAAGTTATTTTATTTTTTTATTCTATTAAATTTATTCCATTTATTTTATTCCATTATTCCATTAAATTTATTACATTTAATTTATTTTTCTACTTATCATTTTGGCAAATCACTAATTATGTTGTTATAATCAATATCTTTCACATAATTTTGTTCTTTTGACAGTAACAATTTAAACTATGATTAAAAAATAAACTGCAGTTGCATTAAAAATGTACCAAATATGGCTGTTTTCAAAATTTTAAATTATGTGTAATAACTCATTAAAATTATTTTTCATGTATATTTTCAAAAATTTCCTTATAAACTCATTTAAATTATTTATTAAAATTGCAGGGCAAATACAACTTGTAGCTATATATAAATTTAATGTAATCTATGGAGCTGAATTTTCATTTAGTAATTTTAAAGTTTAATTAAATCTCATTAAATATTTCCATAAAAATAAAACTATGCACAATGCTAGTATTCAATGTCCATCTAGTTGCCAATCCAAAGAAATAATTTCATGCCATGTGCATGTTATGTCTTATATATTTATATTTAAGAGTAATATGAGCTGTTAATACTCTAAAATGTTCCTGAGCCACCGTGTGATGTGCAACTTTTGTGAAGACCATGCTAATTTGTGGTACACAAAGAGAAGACAGAAGGGGAATGCCCAGTGATACTGAGCAACAATGCCTTGTTATATAAGACTCTACTGCATTTGTCCTAATGGAGAGAAAAGATTTGAGAGGTAATTAATATGCCTTTTCTCTTACTTAAGTAATTACACTACTCAAATCCTTCCCCCACTCTGAAGCACATCTCTGTTCAATGTTGTTAGCAGTACATGCCACAGACCTTCGTGGCATTTGAATGGAATCACCTTTTATTTTGAAGACACAAGGAAAGAAATGTGAATGTTTTCCCTTGGGCAAATGGTATTAGTCATGAGTTGATTTGTGTAATGTCGTGAGTTAGGATGTGGCAATACTGAGCACTGCATCCCAAGTTACTGAGATACCCATGTATTCTTTAACATGTTTGTCTTTGTAGACTTGAGAAATTCAAGGCCTCTAAGTATAGGGCTTCAGGCAGAGACCCTTCTTGTTTGTGTTTCTATAGGTAGTCCTAAAGATTTGTGTTAATATTACGTGGTTGCTGTGACCACTACTTACAGATCCCTGATCTCATAATATGTTTTAAGATATACATTTATGTAGCTCTTGTGATTACTATCAAATGTGGCATCTTAAAAATATGAAATAACAGTATTACTTAATAATTTAGAACAAAAGGTGTGTCCTAAATTATGTTCTAGCTTTGTATCACAACTTGGTCTTAAAAGTGTCTATATTTGTATATATTTACTTATTTTGTTAAAATATGACAAGGCATTGGGAAGCTACATTAATTTGAAGAATTGTATAATTCCCGAATTTAAGAAAAACTAGCTTGTAATAGTGCAGCAAGATCAGTCATGGATATGCTATTAAAACTGAAACAGGAAATAAATAATTCTGCCAGCTCTTTCAACTGAATACTTCAAATCTCTTGTTTGGTGCTGTAGGCATTATTAAAATATAGTGGGTTTTATATATTTTTGATCTCGATAAACAGTGGAAATGTTTTCTTGGGATTTTATTTCATCTCTTCATCCAAAATAGTAATGAAAAAAATTGACATTAATATGAATCAATACACTAACCAAAGTGAAAAGTTCTACTTTTGTTTAATAGTTCTATCATATCCTGAAAAGATAAAATACAACAACTTAATTTTAGTGTTATCTATAAAATATGCAAAAGTAGATCCCACTAGAGAGCTTTATTTAGTAAAACTGCTTTAGTTCCCTTCCCACCATTTCTGCACCTCTAATATAGAAAGTCTAGGTCTCCTAAGAGTTCACGAGGCAGTATTATCAGATAATATATAAAAATGTTTGATCATTTTCAGGTGTTTGCTCTTTGGCCAATTCACTATGTTCTAAAAGTTTAAGATTCAACCTTTTAACCACCATAGATTTTCTATATTAGACTAACCATGTTTTATCAGTGAAAATAGCTTCATAATTCATTATAAATACATACTATATAAAATACATAGTAGAAAGTGAAAATCATTTGTTTCTATCAGCCAGAGATAACCAGGGTTAATGTTTCTCTGTATATTATTCCAGGTTTAGATTTATACTAAAACTATATATTTTAGCCAACATTGAGTCATACTGAATATGCTGTTCGTTAAACTGCTCTGGTGACAATGATGTATAGTTTTTCATGTACAGTTTTTCATGTCCAATATATAGATTATATCATTTTTAATCCGTATTTATGTATATTATATCTACCACATCATTTGATTGTTATGCTATTTATGATTTTTTTACTATTATAAACAACATTAAGATGAACATTATATGATCAGTTTTTCTGTTGTTGTCTAATGATATAATCATGGAAATACATTCAAGAGATTTTAGTGACTGTCTATTATGTTCTGGACACTCTTCTCAGTTCTAGGTGGCAGTGAATAAAGCAGACAGAAGCCATTGCTCTTATGCGGCATATGTTCTAGTGAAGATAACTAACAATAAACAAAATAAATGAGTAAACAAATATGTGGTTAGTACATAGTGATGTGTACTGTGGAGAAAAGGACGCATGGAAGGGTAACAGTAGTGTCAAAGGGTAGAGTTGCAACTGTAAATTGTAAAAGTGGAAGTGGAATTGCTGGATTGATGCATATCAAACCTTGTGAAACACCTTGGCTTATTATTTCTCAGAAGTCTTTTACCAATTAGATATCCACTAATAATGTGTGAGAGTGTATTTTTCTCAAATTATAAAAAAAAACTTTGAAAATATAATTTTAATATGCAAAGTCCAAATATTTTAAAATGTGTATTGCTCGGTGATTGATGATGTTCTTTATTTTTTCATGAGTATTGAACATTTGTGCATTTTTAATGTATATTACCAGTTCATGTCATCTGCTCCATGTAGCAGATGCTGTAGATACCTTCCCTTTGTCTGGAGGTGTACCATTTTAATGAGTGCCAGCCAACTTCCAGCATCTCTTTCCTTAAAGATATTCTCCAAAGCTACTCTGCCTTTTCACATAGTAAAACACAAGCACCCTGGAATGAACATTCCATAGGGGCTGCATTGCAGCAATGGCTAGCAGGAGTTGGTGATAAAAACCCGTCTTCCTTCACCCTTGCATTTACATCTCTAAGGCCAGGGTTCTACACCATTTCCCCAAGTTTCCCTGTGGGATCAAACTGGCACCACCTGCAGTGGTAGCCGATATGATAAAGCTCCCTTTATTAGAGGTCTTTCTTCCCTTCGCTATCTCACTTTCCCTCCCCTGCCATTGCTTACAGCACCTCCCACATAAATTACTCACATGTGAATTCTTTTCTTAGGGTCATCCTCTGGACACTAAACACCATTCTCAGACAAGAGTCATTCTACTTGTCCTTAACTGCTACAAACTTTTTCCATTATCAATAACATAATTTTGTCAGTTTCATAACTTAAATATATTTTTCTAGTTTGTCCTTTTTTAAAGGTAGTGTTTTCTTGGAGGGAATTTTTGCATTTTTGTTAGGTCCAATGTATGTAATTGTTTTCTTTATGTTTTCTGGCTTTAGAGTCATTTATTGAAGCCCCCCCTTTAAAACATAAAAAATAAATTCTTTTAATACCTTTTAGTACTTCATTGTTTTGTTTTATTTTATTTTACTTTCCATGTGGAGTTTTGGTAGAAGAAGAGAGAAGTAGAGATTCAAGTTTTTTTTTTTTTTTTTTTCTTCCATATTGGTAGCTATTTGTTCCACTACTGTTCATTGAGATGTTATATTATATAAAGTCAAAACTAGTCTTTGGATATGTTGTTAAATAACAAAAAATAGACAAATAAGGAAAACTAGTTTATCTTTCTTTACTCATTCTGTGCTGCTACATGGTTCCCTAATACCTGAGTCTGCAATGCCTTTAATACTTGCAACACCTGAGTCCCTAATACCTAAAACCTTCCTATAGAAGTGAATCTGATAGTATCTATCTGTCTATCTGTCTGTCTATCTATCTATCTATCATCTATCAATCATCTGTCTATCTATCAATCATCTATCTGTCTAATCACTTTGTTAATTTAGGTTACCTTATTACCAAGATCTCTACTTTTGTTTACATATTTAAATTTAACTCCTACTGTTGAAAAAATTTCTATCTCCTACTAAAGGTATATGAGGAATCACTGCATTACATTTGGAAAAAACTCCTCTCTTAGCACCCAGTAACTCATACCAAACAATGATCATTTTAGTCTATCTAAGTTTAAGGGCAACCTTAGTAATATTAGTAAACTGAGTTGTTGCATAATCTACTTAGCTATGACTAATCTCATGTTTGAAAATTTTCTTGTCTTTAAAACTTTTCATGTTCTTATGAAACTTCAGTTATTGTCTATACCATTCATTAAGGTGTTGATAGAAGAATTTCTGCTACTTTTTTATGTATATGTGTGTTGCCTCTCCCATGACCTACCAGTATCCTTTAGGGCATAATTTCATTTTATTTCTGATTATCTCCCCAGTGTACAGTGCTAAGAATGAGGTAGGAAAAGTATAGTTTTTAGATAAAAGATTAAATTTAGAAGATTTAAAATCAGGTTTTATTTTACAAAATATAATACATCATAATCTAATTAATTTATGGGTGTCAAGTTGTAGTACATTTTTTTGTAAGAACATATACTAGCAAGTTTCTCTTTATTTTTTAAATCCTGAGGAGAGCACTTAGTGGTCAGAGACAAAAAGGACCGATTTTAAAAGTGAAATCTATTAATATAAGGAAAACAAGGTGCTTGGCATTGTCCATAGTTTCATCAGATTTTCATTTTTCCCTTAAAGTTGTAAAATAGCTCTAAAATAAAATATATTTGTAGGACATGTTAGAGGACATGCTAGCACTTTTAACTGTTTTTTCTGTGCTTTGCTTTCTTCATTATAGTGTGTAAATAGAAATATTTTTTAAAACCCCATAAAACTTTTATCATAAGTGATGTTTCAAAGCCTTTAGATAAAAACTCTTATTTGGTCTTATGCAAATTTGTGATAGTAGTATTACTATCAGAGCATCTGTTTAAGATTATACAACTGTTTTTACTGTATGTCAGGCAGTGCAATTACATTAATAAGCATTACCAAAAATTTCACTCAAGATATTTTTAGCATAACTATAATCACAATACGTGAATGTTTTCATATGGCAAGAATAATTTTCTATGAATTTACTAGGAATCATTAAAGACACTTCAAAAGTATTTTATATTATGCAACATCCAATGTTTTCAAAAGTATGGAAAATTCTTTTAAATAATGTGAACTTGTTTTTCATTTCTCCTTCATTTACTTTTCATATTCAAACTTCTCTTTTTTAGTTCATACAACCTTCATCAGTTTGTTCTTAACTATTTCTCATCTTTTACTATCCTGTCAACCATCTCCTATCTTCTTTGCTTTCATCATGTTATCTGTAAAGTGATAAAAGAGGGGAAATTGTGCTTTTGTTAGTTGGAAAATGAAGAACTTGTAACAAAGTCTGAAATGTAAGTTTATTTGATCAAAGTGTTTTATTCAGATGTTTAAATTTTTATTTTCAAGCATCTGCATCATTTAGGTATTTATGATCAATTCAAATTCTACTACCCTGATGATATTAATTTTTAATGTTCCAGATAGCTTAATTAGCAATATAAGTTATAGCAAAATAATTTACTTTGAAATCTCATGATTTTAAGTTTGGAGCTATTTTACACTCAAGATTGATTTTTATAATAACAATTTAACCTGTGGATACTCTCAGGCTGAGCATTTGTCATAATCTTTTTCAACTATAAGTTTTCTTCATATTTTTAGATTTAGAATTTTTTTTTCAAATAAAGACATATAAACAATAATGTCTGTATTGGGAAATTATACTAGTCTAACAGGAAAACTGGTCTAACACAAGTAGTCAAGAAACTTATTGATATGCAGGGTAAACAAATTGAAATGATTTTAAGGGCTCTGTATCTCTATTTACATTTTTAGGAAAAAGTGATGGGAGTGTCTTGTGCCTTTTGTACAGTCTTTTGCATATATTCAGCAAGAATGGTTTACTTTACTCACAGAGGACTAAGCTCTGATTTTTTTTTTTTTTAAATCTTGCCCAAATTCCTATCTAAGGGGCCTGGGGAGCCATGCCCTACAAACCATAAATTCTCATCAGATGGGTTTTATTTAACCCTATATGTCGTGAGTTACTTTCCAATTTGACTCTGGCATAACATTATGTGACAAAGAAGAAAATAAAAATATTTTACCTAAAAACATGTTTCTTTTCCATATTTTGAAATGGCTCTGCAAAATCTTCTTTTATGGGGGAAAATATGCATCTGTAAAGGACCTCTATTAGCATAGCTAGATCTTATTCTTCCAGGCCCTCCCAGTCCTGAAGAGATTAACTGAGAGTTTAATATCTTTTAACGTCTGAATAGGCAACATGTGTCATCTATTGTCTCTAAGGGCAGCCACTATGAGACTTCAAAAAACCTTGGTCCCCACAATCTTTTATCTCAGCCTGAATATTTCCTTTTTATTGATCTCAGGTCGTTAGACAAACTCAACCAATTGTCAACTAAAGAATGTTTAAATTTACCTGTACCCTGGAAGCTCCTGCTTCAAGTTGTCTCACCTTTCTAAACCAAACCAATGTATTTCTTAAGTGTATTTGATTGATGTCTCATGCTTCCCTAAAATGTATAAAACCAAGCTGCACCCTGACCACATTGGGCACAGGTCCATGGTCACTCATATTTGGCTCTGGATAAATCTCTTCAAATATTTTACAGAGTTTGACTCTTTTCGTCGACATCTGTTTGGTCTTCTAGGATAGAGGCCCCCAACTCCTGGGCCACAGACTGGCACCGGTCTCCCTGTTAGGAGCTAGGCTGCATAGCAGGAGGTGTTGGCAGGCAGGCGAGCAAAGCTTCATCTGTATTTACATCCACTCCCCACTGCTTGCATTACTGCCTGAGTTCTGCCTCCTGTCAGATCAGTGGTTGCATTAGATTCTTATAGGAGTGTGAACCCTATTGTGAACTGTGCATGTGAGGGATCTGGGTTGCGTGCTCCTTATGAGAATCTAATACCTAATGATCTGTCACTGTCTCCCATCACTCCAACATGAGACTGTCTAGTTGTAGGAAAACAAGCTCAGGGCTCCCGCTGATTCTACATTATGGTGAGTTGTATAATTATTTCATTATATATTACAGTGTAATAATAGTAGAAATAAAGTGGATAATAAATGTAATGTGCTGGAATCATCCTGAAACCATCCCATCCCCCCTGGTCTGTGGAAAACTTGTCTTCCATGAAACTGGTCCCTGGTGCTAAGAAAGTTGGGGATCGCTGCTCCAGGAGTAGCACACAATTGAACTGGTCTGTTACAACCATTTTCAATTTCAAATGGTTACCTTGGTTAACTTCCTATCTCAAGACAGTGATCTGAATGTCTGCCCCAAATTATGTACTGAAACACCTTTTAAGCTTCTTCACTCCCCAATGGTGGCCCATCCCCATCTGCAGGCAAAGCCCAGTGAATCCCCCTGCTGTTTTCGGCTTCTACTGGCTAGAGATTAATCTTCCAACTTTGATAACATACCTCTAAGGCCATCAATAAAATAAGTTAAAAAACCTTTAAAACTATTTTGTTTTCCCTAAAAACAGCCTGTGACAGTTAAGACCATTTCAAATTAAAGCCAAAACAAGAACTAAAGAGAAAGAAATGTTTCAGAAAGCAGAGTGTTAAAGAATACCTGTTTTTCCCATTAAATGTTAATATGATTATGGAAACAAAATAACTTTTTCTTGAAGCATTTAACCTGGACTCTGGGTCCACAGGTCTACAAGGTGAAATAATTATCTGACTTATAGAAAAATACTACACATAATTAAGATAATAAATGTTATTGCTCTGTAGTAACAAGAATGGTCAGAATGCCTGGCAGATCTGCAGGATATACATCAGAAAGCATGGTTTTCCCTGCTCCTGTTCTTTCCTCAAAGCATTTTCTGACAATTAGTGAGGAGTTCTTTAATTACATCTAGTTTTTAGTGAAAAAAGAAGTGAAGTACCATGTTCTGAATTATCATCAGACAATTAGGTTTTGGTTCTATGTATGCAGCAAGTTTATAACCTGGATGTGTAGGACAGAAAGGAAAACCAGAATGTAGCTAATTAAAGTAATGGGAGCTCACCTGAGTATTAAGACTTGTCTTTTCCAGACAAGGAGATGCTGACAGTATAATGCATTGTATTACTAACATCACCAATAATAATAATACAACAACAATAACAAGGACTATTCATTTTTTATTTCTAGGTATGAGTTTAATAAGTTTGTATACATTTCCTTGATCTCTCAACAGCCTTATAAGGAAGACATTATTACCCTTAATTATGAGAAAATGAGTCTCATTGTCTCATAACGTCAGAAAACATAAATTATGTGGCCATGACCACTAAAAATGGTAAGAATAAAACTGGAATTTGATTTATGATGTATCTGACCTCAAAGCCTATGTTCATTTTAGTCGTAATAAATTTCATTGTTGCTGAGAGAGTCTTCAGCAAGCATAAGATCGATTCAAGTAAACACAAACACTGACAGTAAGTGGTCCAAACCTTTCAGGAAGTTAAGACAGGAAAAGATTTCTTTCTATAGGTACATTTATTCATTCACTTATTCAGCAAATATCTGTTGAGCACCTTCTATTTACCAAGCTATTTTAAAGTCGGGTAGGTCCCAGCATTACAATTCTTTGAGGTTTGCATATTGCAGCAGATTACTAGCCCGTGACTGAGGGATGGGAGAGTAGTGGAGAGCACATGCTTCACCTAGATAGGACTGATGTTTAGCCACCACACATTGGGATGGCTTTACCTTTTGTTGAAATATGTCTATATCCATTGAAAAGTGCCATTGTCTCAAGCTCACTTTACTCCAGGGCCTTTGCCACCGGGCCTTCCCCTAGGACTATTTCAGACCACCCCAGCAACTAAAGGGTTAATGCCTATCTTAAGTGGGGAGGCTTTAGGACCCTGCTTTTTATCTAAGCTATTGTAAGTGGTCAGTCAGTGCCATTACTGACCAAACTCTCAGATTAGCTCTTAGGTAACAACATGAGATCTCCCTCCTGGCAGTGCCCAAGGGTCTTGCCTATTCTGTGTCCAATCTACGTCCCATGTTCCAGGGACCTCAGAATGAGCACCATTTAGAGCCACACTGGCCCCTGCCAGCCTGCTGGACTACCGGATGGCCCACTGTAGCTCTTTGACTGGCTTATTCACACCTGTTTCCCTCTGCCCAGAACAGACCTAAATACCAAAAGGAAAGGTGGTATTTCCTACAGACAGTGCTAGCATCTTGGGGGACAAATGCTTAATGTCATTTTGGCACCGTGAGGTTGTGGCCACCCATCACTGCTTGGCCCTTCCCTGACCATCCTCAAATTGTGCTTGAGTAGACTGTAGCCCCTTTGGCACCTTGACTCCAAGAAAGCAGGTAGAGAATGGAGCAAACTCAAAGATAGGGGATAATGGGACAGCCTCAGGCAAAGACCAGGGACTGCTGAATTTCCTGGCAGGGTGGGGATTCTAGCAAAGGAGGAGGAAGCAGAGGATGGAAGGAGCTTGCAGTAGTAATTTCAGGCCTGGAGGTATTAGAAGTGCAAATTCTTGCTTTCAGCATTCTGAGTTAAATATCATCTCCATTTAATTCACTACATGAAAGCAAGTCACAAGCATTAATAGCATTGATATTAACAATAAATCCAGGATCAGACACAATTCTAAGACATTTGAGTCTTGCTCATTCAACAGGAAAGGAAACTGAAGCATTTGAGTGCTTATTTATAACTTAAATGGCAGAGCCAGAACTTTAACTCAAGCAGCCTGGCAACATGCCCATGCTCCCAACAAGCATTTATGCCACTTCTCATCTGACCAGAATGATTCATTTAATCCAATTAAATGTGCGATTCAGATTTATTATTGTTATGTTTTAGTGGGTGATAGAAAAGTTGAATATATAAGGAACTCAGACTTGGACTAGAAAATATTTAAATGTCATTGCTATTTATTTAGTTGAAGCTGAACTAAGAGTCAGCACTATGAACAATGTTATTGATCTAAAGAGAAATTCTCTACTTATTGAGACACCAAATGACTATCCAGATGGCACATAATAGCTGTCAATTTAATGGTAGAAATTTAATGTTAGAAAGGTTTGGTGCAGTTCTCTATGTCAAATCATAGACTAGACAGAGGCATCACTTAGTGATAGTCACATCAAACAAAAGATTACACCAAATGTTACTAAATATTAACAAATGATTTTGAAATTATTATAACTTGCATTATAATTTATATCATTTACTAGGCAGTTGAATAACATTTTCTGTTAATTTACAGAATATAAATCAATATACTTTATTAATAACAGTATATATATATATATATAGGTTCACATAAAGTATCAAAGCTTTTGGAATCTGTGAGTGCTTAGGGTGGAGAGTTAGCAAATGCTGATATGAATTATATGTATTGATGCATATGGGAATTTCCCAAAGGTCCTGATGTTCTTGGTTTCCATTATAGATCTATGTTCAGTTAACATCAATGTATAATTCACATTTTATATAAAAGACTAATTTTTCAAAGTAATAGGATATATTACATTATTGATTTCCTTCATGAAATGAAAGAAGATATACTAAAAAAGAAAAAAATTAAGTGGCCCCTTTGCAACTGTAATAAGACTGATAACAAGAAGATAACATGAAACTACATTGATATGCAAATGGTGGATAGAGGGCTATGTTTTCTTATAATAAATCCTACTTTCCTGCATATAGCTTTGCACTGTGTGCACATAAAATTTGTTCCTAAGCAAAACTAAAAATTGCTCTTTATCATAGAACTTCAAGGACTCTCACAAATCTTCAAAACCACATATTTTAATTTTTGAAAACCAAATTAGGGTCTACTTAAAGCAGTATAGAGCTCGTGATGGATTACACATGGGAAGACTTATAGCCCATGGGCTTCTCTAGTTAGAAAGAATCAGATCATTGAGCCCAATATTTATTTATAAAGATGAAGCAACTGAGTGAGAGTGATCTCTGGGCTCAAGGAGTGTGTTTGTTTCAGGGTTTGTTTTGGAATGTATGTATAATGAAATTTTTGTAGTATACTGTGTTGTCTTTTCACTAAGTTAAATATAGGTGTGAAAACTAAACTATTTACAGTACTAATTTTTATCTCAGTGAAGTTTTAGAGGGAATCTAGAAACAACCTATGTAGTTAGAACTAATTAAGTAAAACTGTAACTAATTTAACTACTGCAGAAGCCATGAAGTTGGCCAAAAAGGATTTGAAAGTATCCTGAAAAGGATGTCTTCCACATTGCAGTTTGGTGGTAGGACATACCATCTGGCTAATTCCTCAGAGTCTGGAATGAAAGCAACGAAGGATTGCCAACCCCCCATGATCATAAATGAGAATCTCTGACAATGTCTATTAATTATGTCATAAAACTCACTAAACAAGCCACATTCATATGCCACATGGCAAAGGTTAAAAGGCAGCTAGTGAAGTCTAAGATTCTAGAGTATTTGCAACTCTGATAGCCGCAGCCTCTAAGAATATCAATAGCAAAATAAAAAGCCTTCTTGATATTATTTTATGAACTCTATCTTTAAAATTCCAGCTTCAAGTCCTTTATCTTAAGAACACCATAGAGCTTAGCTAATCACATTGCTGTACTGCTGAATTCTTTTTTTACAGCAAGATACTTTCTGCTCACCCTAGTCAGCAGCTGCCATGTAGCACAGGCTTTTTGCCTTGTGAGTGGGATTTTTTTTTTTTTTTTTAAACCGTAGCTATAAAAAACAATCGGCCATGCTCAGTTCTCCATCTGTCTTTTATGTCCCTCTGGATTACTTAAAAAGGCAACAGTTTATTTATAACCTCCAAGTTATATTCTAAATAATATTTGATTAAGGCTAGTTTTTAAAGTTATCAGAGAAATTTCATAATCGTACCTTTAGAATATGAGAAAAAGCACATCGCAGCTCCCTTTAGCTTTCCCGTACTGCTGAGCCATGCAATTTGCTTGTGCACTTTATCCAATTTTGAGCATGACATTGTGAAGGAAAACATAACAGCATCCAAAATCTGGTGTTGTCACTGACAAAAGCCTTAATATCTCTTAAATCTGTGTTTGAGAAGAGGGGAACAAGGTTACTTTACCTATCATGACCAAAAGTTCAAAGTAAGGAGGCTTTAGAAAACTAGAATACTAAAGGGTATGTTACTAATCTGTTAATTATGCTCTGGTAAATCACTTTGATTGTTCTTAAAATGAAAGAATATTGAACATCATTGCACCTTTCCCAAGTGATATCTGCCTAATTGAAAAATAGATCATGTTATGTTTCGGGTTCCCAAACTCCTGAATGTCAAATGTTTCCTAGAAGTTTCCATGAGTGGTTAGAGCCAGGCAATGTTTGCTTGTCTTCTGATTCTCTCCATTTGGTATTAAAAGGTAGGACACATCAAGTCATTGATCAAATAATAAAACATTCCTCCAGCACAGTGTCCAGACAGTTTGTCACAAAAAAAGATCCATTTGTTGAGTGTTCATCTGTTCCTTTTAAGGTGCTTATTTGTTTGGCTGGGGACTAACAAAAGGTAATTCATTTGTCAAAAGCAGTGACATGGGAGAGACAGAAGGCTTATTTTCTCCATGAGTTCTTGTGACAATTTGTGTCTTGTTTTCCTTCAAAGGGAAAGAAACTAATGTGTCCTGATGCTGTATGTGTTTGAGATGCTTTACAAACATGTTTTTTGTTTTTTTTTTTTTAATTTTATTATCAAAAAGAAATATGTCACTCAGGTACTTCTCTTAAATAATATATAAGCATGCCCATTTTAAAAGGAAAGGTTTTCCTAAAGCTATTTTGTATTTCATAGGTTTGTCAAAAGATCAAAGGTTACATCAAATAAGCATCACACTATCTTTAAATCTCATTCTCTTAAGTCACTGGACAGGTGGTAGGTGAACTTTGCCATATCAATTCAAGTCTAGACTTTCAGAATTTAAAATATTTGAGATTAGAAAGATTGAAAATCATGTTTAAAAGACATTCATCTCCTTCTTTGAGGTGAATTTACTGTATCTTATTTCCTGGTCATTCCCAGTTTATAAGGCCCAGTTTGTAGGCTATAGGTATTGTTGGAAAAATAACTATGCCCCAAAATAAGGTGAATTTTACCAAAATTCTCTTTATAATAAAGTTATCTCGAATTCTCTTATAATTTCAGACACTTGTACTATAAAGTCCCTTTTGGAAAAGACACAATAAGACAACTTCAATCACTGCTAGATATGTATGCTTATAGAAGTAAATTGAAAGAGTTCTTTAAACAAGCAAATTACTTTAAAGTTAATTTAACATTAACTTAATAAGCATGTCTGGATATATAGCCTTGCAACTGTATATTTAATGTTGTTGCAAATAAGCCTTTTAAAGTAACTTACAGAACTAAAGAGTTAAATGATTGTATTTTGGAGATTTCTTATATATGCAGAATAAATGAAATAAAACTATTGTACTATGATGCCATAACAGTATTAAAATCTGTTTCAAAAAATGCTGTACTTAAACTACTTAGGTGGCAATTAAGATAATATACTTCAGGAAACTGCTATGTGACTAAAATGTGGCTATACAAAGAGAAAGTTATTATTGCCTAAATGCATGTATAGAGTTTGTTTCATCAAATGTGAGAGCAGCACCAAAGAATTTCTCCATAATAATTTAAACAGCCGGTTAGAAAATGGAGATAATTTTGGCAATATCTTTAAAAGGTTATGCATTGAAATTGAACAACCTCTTTTTAAAAATTGTTCCGTTAAAATTTCTACTAGAGTAAAAGCTCCATGAGGTTACATTCTAGTATTTCTGGCATATAACATGCATTCAGTAAATGTCTGTTATATAATGAATAAGGAGTTATTTTTATCAGTTCCATGACAAAATATATAATCATTCCAAGGAAAAATATATAGTCATATGATTTGATTGATTGATTGATTCATCAAGTATTTATCACCACTCTGGTCTGGATATTTTTCAAAGTGGTGGCTAATATTGCCTTACTACTGAAAAGTTCCATAGCTCTTCAGCTGTTTTGAATTTGGCAATTGTTCTCTAAGGCTTAATTTTCTGTTTTTTTTTCCTCTGTCGCCCAGGCTGGAGTGCAGTGGCCGGATCTCAGCTCACTGCAAGCTCCACCTCCCGGGTTTACGCCATTCTCCTGCCTCAGCCTCCGGAATAGCTGGGACTACAGGCGCCCGCCACCTCGCCCGGGTAGTTTTTTGTATTTTTTAGTAGAGACGGGGTTTCACTGTGTTAGCCAGGATGGTCTCGATCTCCTGACCTCGTGATCCACCCGTCTCGGCCTCCCAAAGTGCTGGATTGCAGGCTTGAGCCACCGCGCCCAGCCTAATTTTCTTTTTTTGTTTTGATTATTTTTTTCTAAAATTTCAGTTTATATATTCCATTACAGCCTAACATATAAATGTGTAAGAAAAGTTCATAGATAACATGAATTTTCTTATATTTTATTGGTTGTGTGATATTTTCAATAAGTTCAGCAATTCAAAAATGGAGAATTAACGTTGTGCCTACATTAATTGTTTATAACTTAAAATCAGTAAAATAATTTTGTTACATTAAAACAACTTCAAATTTTACCATGATTTTATTATTATTATTATTATTATACTTTAAGTTCTAGGGTACATGTGCACAACATGCAGATTTATTACATATGTATACATGTAATATGTAATATTTATTACATATGTGCCATGTTGGTGTGCTGCACCCGTTAACTCGTCATTTACATTATGTGTATCTCCTAATGCTATCCCTCCCCCCTCTCCTGGCATTATTTACCATGATCTTTATGAAAACGAGTTATATGCTGCTTTGATTTTTCTAGAAAATGATTTAACATTAGATAAAATAGGCATTAAATGTTTTCACTTCTTTGGTTCTGAGAAGTTGATATAATATGTAAATATGTCTATCAAATTTGTTGTAAATAATATTTATAGATCAAAATTTATGACGAAGTACATTTTATATTTTTACCGAATATTATTTATCATAAATGCTATCAATAGTACTTCCTAAACTTTAAATATGTCAATGTTTATCACAGAATATGTGATACTAAAAATATTAGTATATTTTTATAAGCATGTTTAAAGGTATATACTATATATAAAATGTGTGAATTATGAGATTTATTGACATTAATGTAGACAAAATAATATATTACATGAGAGCATTTTATTTTTATTTTTATATTTATCTGCAGTTTCCGTCTTCCTAGAAAACACTCTACAAATAGGTCTAATTTATTTTCTTTGGATCTGTTTATGTTGCATAGTAAAAGTCACAAGCAAGTCACTTTCATTTGTCATTATTGCCAATAAAATAATTTGGAGAGAAAACAACTTTATGATTTATTGGTTAGAGCATAATAAGTTAAATGCCAAATAAACCATGGAGAATAAAGAATAGATGTTATTATTTTATGCTTGTAATCATGCTTTGATCAAAAAAAACTATGCCTACAACTTTCTTATGTCATATTTGCTCCAGATATTGATGACAATGAACTATCAAATAAACAGATAAAGGAAGAAATGTTTAGTAGGCATTATTTCATCTTTTAGCAAACATTTCTTACTTAGGAGAAAAATAAGAAATAAAGCAATATAAAATATTGTTTAAAAGACATCAATGAATTTCCCTTTTTATTATAGCACTGTATATTTGTATGTGTGTTCAATTTTTTTTTCCTTTTTTTTCCATTTGGACATAAAAAGGTTGAAAGAAGTGAGTTTTAGGTTTTTAAAAAAATCTGTGTATCTGCTCTGCTGTCATGGTCTTTGATAAGGTGAAATAAACAGCAAAAGTTATAATGAATTCAAAAATCAGCTAAAATTATGTTCTATATCTTTCTTTGATATTGGTTACAACATGTTCTGCTTCAGACACAATAGAAATACTAAAATAGAACTGATAGATATCAATGTTCATATATGTCTCTATGTGTATATTTATATATGCATATATGTATACGTAAGTGCTATGATGTATCATTAATGCTGAAGGATTGATTCATATGATTAATGCATATTCTAAGTAGAATTATTTTTAATTATTTTCTGATAATATAAATATGGCCTATTTGTGTATGTTGATTTTAAATTTTACAATCTAACTAAATTAACTTATTATTTCTAGCAGTTGCCTTGTATATTCCTTAGGTTTTTGTGCATTGATAATAATATGTGCTTAATGAGAAATTTTGCCTCTTGCTTTAAATATTGTGTGCCTTTTATTTCTTTTATCTTTCTTTATTGTGCTGGCTATCATGTCTAGTACAGTATCAAATAGAAAGGGTGAGAGCTTTGCCTTTCCCCCAATTTTAGAGAGAAAGATGCTAATATTTTACTTTATTCATTAAAAGTAGGTTTCACATAGACATTATATATTCATTATAAGATTACTTCTTTTATAAAACTGAACTCTTTTGTACCTCATAATTCTTTGTCTTGCAGGGTATGTAGTCTATGTTTATGCCTAACCTTGTTTTTAAGCTATTTTCTTGACTGTGCCTTTTTTTCCCCACCCCTCCTTTGACTATATCTGTATCTAAATTTTACTATTTATTCTCTCTGTTTTTTTGAATTACAAATGTCTTTTGAAACATATCTAAATCTTCAATTTTCAGCATGAATGTTTAACAATTTTATATGTGTTCTATTTAATATGTTATGAATTTTTTGTTTATATTTACTTATTCATGCTCTTTTGCCTTTTGAAATATTTTTGTGTTTGTTTGGCTCTTTTGTCTTCTAAGTTAGAGTTTTGAATGCCATATATTCTGTTTTTCAATCTACTAGTCTTAATATTAACTATTTGAACATAAAAACATTTGAATCCATATTTGTCAACTTATCAATATCAATAATGAAATCATATGATTTATCTCCCTTATTAAACATTAAAAATTATTGACTCATTTTAAATACTTATTAAGCAATTCCTTATTATAGAGAATGTTCACTTTTCTGTGCCAATTTTTGGCTTGTAAATTAATTAATCCTTTAAAATTAGATTATTTTCAAACTTAAAATATATATATAATTATATAGCATTACTTCTTTCAATAATGTATTTTGACTTTGGCATTCAGTTTTGCAATTACAGACATATCTGTGATTTCACTTTAAGTAATTTAAAGCTGATCATTGTTCCTTTGAAACCACAGTTTCACAGAATACTCTAGTTCTTCTCTTCGAATAGTGTTCATTTACTCAGCAAAGTTATTTGGCCAATAAATTTTCTGAGCACATTGTATATAAATATGCCTTTCTACTGGTGTCACAAATCAATGGCAAGCTCATCTTTAGATTTCCTACCAAGTCCATAGTTAAGTCCTAAATAACAATTTTTTATTTTTACATTATATTTATTTCTTATACTATATAATTAGCATGTTAAAAAATGAACCTATCTCATATGGTTGCTACAAAATGTTAAATGAGTTACTATATGTGAATATTAGAGCTCCTGGCATAGAATAAAGGCTAAGTAGTTATTAACTTCCATAATTATTGTTATCATTACTATTATGTATTGTTATTGTTGGTTTTACTTTTTTTATTATCATCACCATATTCCCAAATGGTTCCTTTTGGGAACCAATAATTGATAGGGATTTAAAGAATATAGATTAGATGTGTAATCACTAAACACATGTTTTCCCAAATTTGCTATCACAAAAGAAACCCTTAAAAATTCTGGAAAACTTTGGAATAATTTGCAATGTTAAATATTATATACTTATAAATGTTTGTATTCCTTTCAACTGTAATATGTAGCTATGCTTTATTTCAACCATTTTAATTCATTAAATACCAAAGAATTCTACAATTTTGTCTTAAGACTTTTGAAGTTCTTATGTGAATCAGTTTTATTTTAAACATATTTATAGATTTCATTTATAAACAAATGAAATTTGAATTAAATTTTGTTACTTTATTGAGTATTTTTTTCATTTTCACTTGAATTGCCACATTAATATAGGGACATATAATTTTCTTTTGGGAGCTTGTTTGTAGCAAACAATATTCCAACTTTTTAATTTGTATATTTAATTAAGCCAATAAAAATAAAAAAAATAATAAAACATTAAAGTTTTGTATTTAACACTTAGAAGCATCAAAGACTGTCATTCAATGGTGTGTCCTTCTATAAGTTTTAGATCAATTCAATTATTATATTATTATAAGAATGCAAATGGCAGAGAAACTAAAAAAACTGATGTGTGTATACATATATACACATGTACATATACACATACATGTATATTGTAACATGGTTGATAATATTTTCTTAAATATTTGGGAGAAATGTCTATCTCTGTCTATTTATTGATCCACCTACCTACCTATCTGTCATCTATCTACCATCTTTCTATCCCCCTTCTAAATATAATTAGAACAGTGTATAGAATATAATAAACATCCAATTGAATTGTTGTTGAATGAATAATTGATAATTTCTGAGATCATGTTTAATAACTTTCTAATTATAGGATATAAACTGCCTTACCTTATTCTGATCACTTCAACATTTTAGCACCATATTATTGATGCAGAAATTAGTCCTATTTCCACTTCCCTTCCTAGTCTCCGTCACATTGAAAACACATTCTGTATCTCACTGCAGTCTTATATTGTCATTCTTTGGCATGGTGACTGGTACAGTATTTTTTGTTGGTTCATATTAATTATGAATGTATGAAACATTGATATCTGTGAGTCAATAAATGTGTTATATTCTTTTTGAAAACTAAATTTTGTCTATATGTACATTACATTTCAGAGCAAGAACTCAGGATTATAAAAAAAGGTATTTTATTGAAACATGTAAGGCATAAAGTCATTATTAGGTATTAGAATTTCTTCTCACATTATGAGTAAATATTGATACTAATTGATGACTTTATTAGATTTTTTTATTATTATGAACAGTAATTGATATTTAGTTTTTATTGCAGCTTGACAGTTTTTCCTTTTAAAACATAGCTGTGATCTAGCTATTTTGCTTTTCCCATGCCAGTGGGAAGCTCAGAAAAAAAAAAAAATAAGCATGTTAAAATTTGTATGAAATTTCAGTAAACCTAAGAACGAAAAAATGCTATTATTGCTTGTATATTTTAAGTCTGATAGTGATTTTAAGGATGAAATGGAGTTTATTGTCATAAAAAGGATAACTTACTTTTAACTTTAATTAACCTTTTTTGAAGTTATCAATAAGGAGAAACAGATTTTATTTTTCATAAATGCCTAAAGAGTATTTTAATGTTTATCTCTTTTGAATATAGACTAAATCTATGTGATATACTTTATTAATGTATTCTGATTTGGGAATGTGTTTTTGCCTGTAGTGGAAAAGCATCTATTATTCAAGATAAGCTTTTTCTGATCATTTCTTTCATTAAAACATTTAATCTATGTTTTCTTATAGCTATTATAAATTGAGAGAGAGAAAAGAAAAAAGTAGTCTACTTTTTGCACAGCACATACCCTTGCATTGTCAAAAATGTCACAGGTTAATGGTACTGCTCAGCTCCATTTATCTTATTCTGACAACTCAACCAACCTAGCACAATCTAACAAAAACATTCTTCCTAGACTAGGTGACATTCTTAGCCTTTGTTCCTTTAATATGGTGGCTGTGAGAGCATTTAGTGTGTAATAACTTTGTACAGAAACTTTTTGCTTTAGGTTTCTTCAATATTTTCCATTAAGGGCAAGGGCTTTTAGAATTTCAAATTACTCATCAAATACAAATTCACAGAGTGCTCTTTTACTTTCAAGTAAACTGATGATTATCTAAAACTACAGCGATCTTGAAAATTTGTATCACTTGAGAGCTATAAAAATTACAGAATATATTCTTAATTCTCAAACTTTTTGATTGCGTGAACCTAATATTTTTTAATGTTGAAAAAGCTATTTTTAACTTCAGAATTGTTATGAAGTCTTGTAAACATTGTCCAAGTCATTCAGTAAATGAGTCTAAGTGTTTGATGAATATTTTTGCACTGTGTTGATGGAAATTTAAACAAGTTATGACACTTGAATATTTCTAAACTAATTTCTTTCTTCTGAATTTAATATTGGAGAATATTTTGCTTTCTTTGTCAAGGAAATAATAGCATTAAAAGAGTGGTTCTGTAATACTTTCCTTCTGTATTTGTAATTGCTTAGACTTGATAGAATATTTTCCCCAGTATAATAGAAAATCAATTTTTTAAAAAGGCAAGCAATGTCTGGTTTCAGAAACAATATGTACTTAAATGTGTGTGTGTCTTGTTATCATTTTCAGAATAGTTTTTAAAATACTTTAAGAGTATAGTTGAAAAAGTCTTTGCTTCCTATCTGATCACAGAATGACAAACATTTTATCACTTTCTTCATTCATTACTTTTACATAATCCATTTTAAAAATGTTTTCATGTTTTATTTTTCATATGAATCATGTAGTCAATTAACTCTGGAGAAATTGCATTTTTGAATCAGTTATTACGTAATATCATTATTTGTTGTATCTTACACAATTTTTTAGGTTAAAAAAACAAACATGACAAGCCACCTTCAGTTTGACTACCTCCTTTAGTAGAGCACACTGTCATATCTGTAATATTGTTACAATACACTTAATCTAATTGTTTTGGTATTTCTGCTTTCAATCCATTTGTTTTATGGATAAAGCTAATATTTATTTTTGCTAAAGAAAAAATGTGTTTTTTAAAATCTGAATTTCAGATTAATCTTCTGATAAGATGTGTGAGATGCAATGTGTTTTAAATGTATACATAAATAACAGATGCTAAAGTCATTTTCTACAATTAACAATAAAAATCAGAAGAATATAATATTAAACTAAGAAGTGGAGTCAGTTTTCAAAATACTTTATAGTAATTTATGTTGTTTAAAAAAATTGATCTGATTTCGTCTTTACTAAATTGTATCTAATAGTGCTTTTTAATATAATAGAAGTTGGAAGACAGTAGCTAAAATTGCTTCAAGTATACTTTTAAAACACAAAGTATATTAAAAATAACCACAATTGTTTTTGTTTCAAAATTAATAATAACTCTAGGAAATTAATAAAACAAATCAAATAGAGCCCTTGGACTTTCATCTTTTTGGTGAATCTAAGCATTATTTTGTAGTTCCACAGCAAAATTTGCATATCCTACTGCATCATCATTTTATGTTTTTAAAATTAGGCAATGAGTCCCATTATTATTTTGCATTGATAAACTGAATTAGTTTTGTCTGTAAACTGTTTACATATTTATATGGATTATAAACCTAACAGCTGGTGCTTAATACATGGATAATTGTTAATTTATTTCATAACAATTCAGTGTCAGGAAAGATTGATTTCTTGTCTGATTAACAGTTTGATATTGTCTATGGAATAATGGGCATATCAGTTTCACATAGAGCTTTCCAAGGTTTCTGTGCCTTTGCAAATTCTATTTCACTTACAAAATTTCTGTTATCTTGGTCATGTTAGTGATTATTCCCACCTTGTCTATTTTGCAATCCCAATTTCTAATCCTACTTTCTTTCTTTCTAATACCCTGGCATATTTCAAAATGCTGCTGCTGCTCCCAGATTTTACACATGAAATTAGATTGTTGTCAAATATTTTCCTTCTTTTCAAGGTTAGTGTTATAACTTCTACTATTTCAGACATTCATTGAATAGCTACTTGGTGAAAGTTAATGTGTTCATGAATTCACTGTATTGGCTCAAATCATTCTTATAATTTTTTGTTGTTGTTTAATATGAGCCCTGTCATTCTTAAGATGCATGTTCAAGATTCACAACTGAGTAAATATTGGAACAAAGCCATTCCTTCCTATTATCTTCATCTTGTTTTGTTTCTAAAGGAATCCACACTTGTCTATCCAAAGTCCTATAGTACACGCATGCATGTGTGTATCTGTTTAGTCCAGTTTTTTATCTTAAGTAGCAAAAGTGATAAATACTTTTTTTCTGCATTAGTAATAAAAGTCATTGATTGTAAATGCTTTTTTTATCAGCTTTTTTTTTTTTTTACTAATACTACCTTCATAAAGTAGTTGGCTTTCTTATATAAAATTTGCATGTTAAAATAATTATTTGGCTCTTTCAACAACATATGATATTGATGGCTTTTCGAGGTCTATTACTATTACTCTTATTATTGTTATTGGAAAATTCTGTCTTCAATTTATTTTTTTATCTCTTTGCAACCTATGCTACACAAGACTTATTTAAGGTAGTTAACCTACCGAATTAAAGTTTATGCATATACAAATAAATATGGGAAATCAAAGTCAGCAGTGTGATATTTAAAGATTTAAATATCAAGACAGAGACAAAATATACTCAAAGCCTTTGCTTTGGAAAGCTTAAATAAGACATTTCCTTTAAAAAATGATGAGCAATTGGGACTGCTACCCCTCAGGTTGTGTACAGATTCTACTTACCAGCACAGAGTTAATCTAGAGTCAAATTGACCATGAGTGAGAAAATTGTAAAATTCAATATTATTTTATGTATCAGCAAGAAAAAAAATATGCTACCAGTTTAACTCTGGTACTTAGACTGTTTGTTGACTGAAGGGTTTTATTTATACAGTCATGCCATTAGAAATAACAGCCATGTTTGTTTGTACACAGGCTGTAATAACTGAATTCTGCTATCTGTAATTGTAAGGTAAATACATATTTAGAAGCATTAAAATATAAACATAGGCTTCTTGCAATTGATGAAATATAGTAACACATTAATTGCTAAGCATAGTTATAAAATAAACATTTAATAAATATTACAGTATTATGATTTTAAAATGCAAATCACAAATTGGGAGTGTATTTAGTTTCCATTTATTCAGACTTTCAAACTTTCAGTTTAGTTTTGGTAATATTTATTGAGAATGTTTGCAAAAATCTAGACTTATCAATCAGAACTATGTAGTTTAAGTTATTCACTCTGGCACAGGTTTATTTCTGAGCAAGCTAACATTGTTGGTGAAAAATAGACTCATACAATCAATTTATCATCCACCTTTAAAAGGAGATGTTACAATGTCTTACTCGGTCTCCCAGGATTCTTATTGATAATCCTGCTAACATCAGGAGCAATACCTCTTTACACACAGTTCTCCAAGAATACTGTTTGCCTGACTATACTACGCACTGAGTAGAATGCTCAGTAAAATGATGTAAAATGATGTTGTTAAGTAAAATGATGATGGCTAATTTTATGTGTCAACTCGATTGGGACATGGGGTGCCTAGATAAACATTATTTCTGGTGTGTCTATAATAGTGTTTCTGGCTGAGATTAGCATCCGAACCTGTGGTCTGAGTAAAGCAGATTGCCCTCCCAGTGTGGGCGGGCCTCATTCAATCCTTTGAAGGTCTGAATAGGACAAAAAGACAGAGGAAGAGGGAATTCACTGTCTGCCTGAATGCTTGAGCTCAGACATCAGTCTTCTCATACTCTCAACTAAAACTTATACCATCAGCCCCCTGTTTCTCAGAATTACATCAACCAGTTTCCTGGGTCTCCATCTTGCAGAGATTAGATCATGGTACTTCTTAGCCGCCAGTGTTACGTGAGCCAATTCCTTATAACAAATCATTTTCTATTTGTTTTGTTTCTCTGTAGAACTCAGACTAATACCAAAATTCTCTACATATCTGTAGATAATTCTATCCTTTAAACATTTTACTATAGAAAATGAAAAGAGAAAGGAAACCCATTTTTGGAAATGTTTGGCTAATCACAGGCTGTCCCTCAATATGTATGTATAAGAAAACTATTCAAGATACTCTGTATTACATTTTGTACTGTCTTACATGAGAGCTTCAGAAATGCAAAACTCTCCTCAGATCAATACTTTTCTTTCAAGTATAGCTTAAGTATGTTAAGTATCCTAGTTTAAATTAATATGTTAGCATAGAAAAATGACTTTGTGATTTTGTTTTTTAAAAACAGTTTTGGAACACCCGATGCTTTACTAAACTAAATATTTTTTCTATTTTTAGAATTCCATATTTAGCAGGACTATGCAATGAATCTCAAGGTGATACAAATATTAACTCTTAGAAGATTAGTGATCTTTTATGTTTTGACTGAGTAGGGAATGCCTTTAAATGTTCTTAAATTCTCCAAATACGAACTCTTCAATTTACCAGATATCTGTGTTTTAAAACTTTATAACTTTGTAAAGATTGGAACAGAAGGACAGATGGAATTTTAGAGAACAAAAACTGGACTAACAAGGTTATCAGATGCATTTTAGAAGTTGAAAAACAATATTGGTAGACGTTTGATTTAGTAGAGCATGTGAGAAACATTAGTGATAGAACATAGAAAATTAATAAAATGAAAGAATAAATCAACAACTGGTATTATTTGAAGATGATGTTGGCAACATAGAAAAAAGCAATCTGTGGACAATAAAATGTGTAAGAAATTTTGCCAACCTGTAGTCATAACATCTTTATATAAAAAGCAACGGCATTTCTATATCCCAGTAGTGATTAGGAAATGTAAAATTACTTAAAATCTACTATGTAAATAGCAAAAAATATGAGGTACATAGAAAGAAATCTAACAAAAGAATTATAAGTAATCTTTGGAAGTAATCTTTGGAAAGAGATTAAAATTATCTAAATAAAATGAAATGGAAGAGGAAGATAAGAAAAAGAAGAAAAGGAGGAAGAGAAGGAGGAGGAAAAATCTAATATATTTGATTAAAATATCTACATATATTTGAAAATATTGAGACTCCCAATAAATATTAGAATATTTTGGAATATTTCAAATTCCAAAATGAGTGAGACAGACTTTGCCCTGGGGAGAAGTATACTTAAAAAGAATCCTAATTACCAACTTATGACATAGCAGAGATGTGTAGAAAGGGGTGCAGTGTACCAAGAGGTTGAAGACACTAATTATATTTAGGTGGAAACAGGAGTTAGTTAAGGAAGACTCCATAAAGGAGATGATAATTTGAGCCTTGAGGAATAAGTAGGTGTTTACCGATAGAGAAGAAGAATGTATTTCAGATAAGAAAAGAAAGTGTAAAGTCTGAAAGAGCGTTATGTATATTGGGGACTGCAAGTAAATCAATATTACAACTGCATATGGCCAGGGTCATTATGGTATATCTGGGTGAATTTACTTAAGGATTTCTGGAAAAAGAGAATTTATGATAATTTTTTTGACAATAAATAAAAATATTATTTTATATTAAGACACATAAAAATATATGATAGAGTGAATAACATGGGATTTCATGTAAATTGTGTACTTGAAAATGACTACTTTGCCCATATAACTTCAGACCCCGTAAGTAAACTTTAACTTTTCACAGCAATTATGGATAATTTGCCATCCAACTTTAAGAAGCTCAACCTTAGGTGATAAGTCATTTTCCAAGTATTATAAAATCATCATTTGACCCGGGATCAGTCATATCTGTGGGCCAGAATTTGAATAACAGTATCTAATGGGTGCCCACAAATGGCTTAAAAGCTAATGTTTCAGGCTGGTGGAAGGCTTGGCTCATGCAATCACAGTGGTTATCACTCCAGTCGTCTCCGCTTCAGCTAGAGGAAAGAAGAGAAGAAATCCTTAGTTAGAGATTCTTTCTTGCACCCATCTGTGTCATTAATATTTCCCTGGAGAGAGCATAGACACATGGACCATATTTATTTATCAGGTAGACTGAGAAATACAGTCACAGCCTTGTGCCCAATAAGAAAGGAAGAGGTGGCCAAGCATGGTGACTCACGCCTGTAATCCCAACACTTCAAGAGGCCAAGGCAGGTGGATCCCAAGGTAAGGAGTTCAAGACAAGCCTGGCCAATATAGTGAAACCCTGTCTCTACTAAAAAAAAAAAAAAAAAATACAAAAATTAGGTGGGTGGTGGCATCACATGCCTGTAGTCCCAGCTACTTGGGAGACTGAGGCAGAAGAATTGCTTTAACCTGGGAGGCGGAGGTTGCAGTAAGCTGAGATCGTGCCACTGCACTCCAGCCTGGGTGACAGAGAGAAATTCAAAGAGGCCAGTTTGCTTCTATATACCTCCCAAATGCATGTATTTTAATTATTACAAAGCCCTGTTTATTGCAGCCAAATTTATTCAAGTATATCTGCCAGCATTATAAATGTTTTTCCATATTGAAAGACATAAAGCTGAATTTTCTAAGATGTCTATTACATTAGAGTGTTTGGGCTACCATTACAAAATATCTCAGACTACATGGTTTAAACAATAGAAATTTGTTTTCTCACAGTACTGAAGGCTGGAAGCCCAAGATGCAGGTTCTTTCCAATTCAGATTCTGGTGAAGGCTCTATTTCTGGTTTGCATATGGCCACCTTCTACTACATTCAAATATGGCCTTTTCTTTTATTTCCTTTTCTTATAAAGGTACATGTCCTGTTGGATTAGGATCATGACCTCATTCAACCTTAATTATCTGATCTTTGACAAATCTGACAAAAAAACACAATGGGGAAAGGATTCCCTATTTAATAAATGGTGCTGGGAGAACTGGCTAGCCATATATAGAATTGAAACTGGACCCCTTCCTTACACTTTATACAAAAATTAACTCAAGATGGATTAAAGACTTAAAAGGAACATCCAAAACTATAAAAGCCCTAGAAGAAAATTTCAGCAATACCATTCAGGACATAAGCACGGGCAAAGATTTCATGACAAATATGTCAAAAGCAATTGCGACAAAAACAAAAATTGACAAATGGAATCTAATTAAACTAAAGAGCTTCTGCACAACAAAAGAAACTATCATGAGAGTGAACAGACAACCTACCGAATGGGAGAAATATTTTGCAATCTATCCACCTGACAGAGGTCTAATATCCAGAATTTACAAGGAACTTAAACAAATTTACAAGAATAAAACAAACAATCCCATTAAAAAGTGGGCAAAAGACATGAACAGATACTTCTCAAAAGAAGACATTTATGCGGCCAACACACATATGAAAAAAATCTCAACATCAGTGATCATTAAAGAAATGCAAATAAAAACCACAATGAGATACCATCTCACGTCAGTCAGAATGGCAATTATTAAAAAGTCAGGAAACAACAGATACTGGCGAGGCTATGGAGAAATAGGAATGCTTTTACACTGTTGGTGTGAATGTAAATTAGTTCAACCATTGTAGAAGACAGTGTGGTGACTCCTCAAAGACCTGGAACCAGAAATACCATTTGGTCAAGCAATCCTATTACTGGGTATATACCCAAAGGAATATAAATCATTCTATTACAAAGATTCTTCCATGTGTATGTTCATTGCACCACTATTCACAATATCAAAGACATGGAATCAACCCAAATGCCCATCAATCATAGACTGGATAAAGAAAATGTGGTACATATATACCACAGAATACTATGCAGTCATAAAAAGGAATGAGATTATGTCCTTTGCAGGGACATGGATGGAGTTGGAAGCCATTATCCTCAGCAAACTAATGCAGAAACAGAAAACCAAACACTTCAAGTTCTTACTTATAAGGGGGAACCAAACAATGAGGACAAATGAATACAGGGAAGGGAAAAACACACACTGGGGACTGTCAGTGGAGGTGTTGTGGAAGGAAGAGCATCAGGAAAAATAGCTAATGCATGCTGGGCTTAATTCCTAGGCGATGGGTTGATAAACACAGCAAACCACCATGGCGCATCTTTACGTATGTAACAAACGTGCACATACTGCACGTGTATCCTGCAACTTAAAATAAAATGAAATTTTAAAAAAATGAGTACCTTTTTCTCTACTACCTCTCCAGCACTGGGATTTTTTTTTTTTTTTTTGACTTTTTAATAATAGCCACTCTGACTCATGTGAGATGTGTTTATGATTTGCATTTCTTTAATGATTAGTGATATTAAGCATTTTTTCATATGCTTGTTGACCACATGTATGTCTTCCTTTGAAAAGTGTATGTTCATGACCTTCCCACTTTTTAATTTTTTTTCTGTTATAAATTTATGTTTCTTATAAAGTTTGAATATTAGAACTTTGTCAGATGCATAGTTTGCAGATATTTTCTTCCATTCTGTAGGTTGTTTTATTCAAGTTGTCCATAGATTATTTTGCTGTGCAGAAGCTCTTTAGTTTAATTAGGTCCCATTTATCTGTTTTTATTTTTGTCACAATTGCTTTTGGTGTCTTCATCATGAAATCTTTGCCAGGTCCTATGTACAAAAGCATATTTCCTAGGTTATTTTCCAGAGTTGTTATAGTTTTAGACTTTACCTTTAAGTCTTTAATTTATCTTGAGTTGAGTTTTGTATATGGTGTATGAAAGAGTCCAGTTTTAATCTTCTGTGTATGGCTAGCCAATTATTCCAGCACCATTTGTTGAATACGGAGTCCTTTCTCTATTGCTCATTTTTGTTAACTTTGTTGAAGATTAGATGGTTGTAGGTGTGTGGCTTTTTTTCTCAGCTCTCCAATGTGTTCCATTGGTCTATGTGTCTACTTTTGTGCCAGTATTGTGCTGTTTTGATTACTACAGGCTTGTATTATAGTTTGAAGTCAGGTAATGTGATGCCACCAGGTTTATTCTTTTGGCTTAGGGTTACTTTGGCTATTGGGGCTCTTTTTTGGTCCCATACAAATTTTAAAATAGTTTTTTTTTTTTTTTTATTTCTGTAAAGGATGTTATTGGTAGTTTGGTAGGAATAGCATTGAGTCTGTACATTCCTTTGGGTAGTATGGCCATTTGAACATTATTGATGCTTCCTATTTGAGCACGGAATGTTTTTCCGCTTGTTTGTGCCATCTCTGATTTCTTTGTGCAGCGTTTTGTCATTCTTGTTGTAGTGATCTTTCACCTCCCTTGTAAGCTGTATTCCTAGATATTTTATTCTTTTGTGACTATTGTGAATGGGATTGCATTCTTGATTTGGCTGTCAGCTTATATGTTGTGTATAAGAATGCTATTTTTTTGTACACTGATTTTGTATCCTGAAACTGCTGAATTTGTTTATCCAATCAAGAAACTTTTGGGCAGAGACTATGGGGTTTTCTAGTTATAGAGTCATGTCACATGTAAACAAGGGTGGTTTGACTTCCTCTCTTCCTATTTGGATGCCTTTTATTTCTTTCTCTTGCCTGATTGCTCTTGCTAGGACTTAGAGTACTATGTTGAATAGGAATGGTGAGAAAGAACATCCTTGTCTTGTTCCAGTACTCAAGGGGAATGCTTCTAGCTTTTGCCCACTTAGTATGATGTTGGGTGTGAGTTTGTGATAGATGGCTCTTATTATTTTGAAGTATGTTCCTTCAGTGCCTAATTTGTTGAGATATTCGATATGAAGGGATATTTAATTCTATTGAAAGTGTTTTCTGCCTCTATTGAGATAAATAATCGTGTGATCTTTTAAAGTTCTATTTATGTAATGAATTACATTTCTTGATTTGCGTGTGTTGAACCAAATTTGCATTCCAAGGATAAAACCTACTTGATATGATGGATTAGTTTTTTGATACACTCGTGGATTTGGTTTGCTAGTATTTTGTTGAAGGTTTTTGCATGTATGTTCATCAAATATATTGGCCTGAAGCTTTCTTTTTTTGTTGTTGTGTGGCTACCAGGCCTGGGTATAAGGATAATGCTGTCCTCATAGAATGAGTTAGAGAGGAGTCCCTCCTTCTCAATTTTTTGGAATTGTTTTAGCAGGAATGGTATCAGCTTTTCTTTATACATCTGGTAGAATTTGACTTTGAATCTGTTTGGCCCTGAGCTTTTTTTCACTGGCAGGCTTTTTATTACTGATTCAGATTTGGAACTCATTATTGGTCTGGTCTGTTCAAGGATTCAATTTCTTTTTTGTTTAGTCTTGGGAGGTTGTGTGTGTCCAGAAATTTATCCATTTCCTCTAGTTTTCTAACTTGTGTACATAGAAGTATTCATAGTAATGTCTGAGGGTTCTTGTATGTCTGTAGGGTCAGTGATAACATCTCCTTTGTCATTTCTGATTGCATTTATTTGGATCTTCTCTTTATTAGTCTAGCTAGTGGTCTGTCAATCTTAGTAATGTTTCAAAGTACCAACTCTGGAGTCATTAATCTTTTTATAGTTTATTACATCTCAATTTCTTTTAGTTTAGTCTGATTTTAGTTATTTCTTGTCTTCTGTTAGTTTTGGGGTTCATTTGCTCTTGTGTCTGTAGTTCCTCTAGTTGTGATGTTAGATGGTTAATTTTAGATCTTTGTATCTTTTTGATGTGGGAATTCAGTGCTATAATAAACTGTCCTATTAACATTGCCTTAGTGTGTCCCAGAGATTCTGGTATGTTGTATCTTTGTTCTCATTCGTTTCAAAGAGTTTCTTGATTTCTCTCTTGATTTTATTACTCTCCCCACCCTGGGTCATTCAGGAGCAGGTTGTGTAAAGTCCATGTAATTATATAGTTTTGAGCAATTTTCTTAGTATTGATTTTCATTTTTGTTACACTGTGGTCTATGAGTATGCCCTGTATGATTTCAGTTTTTTTTTTTTTAAATTTGTTGAGGATTGTTTTACATCCGATTGTGTGGCCAATTTTTGATTATGTACCATGTGGTGACGAGAGACAATGTATATTCTGTTGTTGTTGGGTGAAGAGTTCTGTGTGTTAATTATGTCTATTGCTGAGTTCAGTCCTGAATATCCTTGGTAATTTCCTGCCTTTATGATCTGTCTAATATTGTCAGGGGGGGTGTTGAAGTCTCTCCCTGCCACTATTTGAATATTTGAGTCTCTTAATAGGTGCCTAAGACCTTGCTTTATGAATCTGGGTACTCCTATGTTGGGTGCATATATATTTAGGATACTTAAGTCCTCTTGTTGAATTGAACTCTTTACCAATATGGGTTGCCCTTCTTTCACTTGTGATCTTTGTTTGTTTAAAGTCCCCTTTATCTGAAATTAGACCAGCAACGCTTGATTTGAAAAAAAAAAAAAAACCTTCTTCAAATCTCAAACTGAACCAACTAAATAGGGAGAATCTTTGTGGAAATATAATGTGAAATCAAAATATTGAGGTCTTGTCTTTTCTCACCCATAAAGCTTTTAAAGCACTACATAATTATAGATTAGTGCTCAAAAATAATTTCTTTGGAAAACCAACCAAAATATCACAAAGAAGGGAGTTCTCCTACAAGTTTTATAACTCTTTCAAAAATGTATATTAAGACTTTGTTATATGACAGTTATTATCCTAAGCATTGATAATATTATTTCAGAACCTACCTTTATGAAGCTTAAAGCCTAGTGGGTGAAATAGTATGTGAATAAGAAATTATAATGATGTGGAAAGACTCTGATGTGAAAAGCACAAGGCACTTTAGTAGTACTTAGGAAGGGCAAGAGAGAAGAACTTGAAGGGATATTGGAAGCTTCTTGGAATGACTAACAGACAGCTTCTGAAGGAGAAATATTTAGTCTGGAAATTATATGTGTGAGTGGAGGGCATGGGATTTATTTTGTGTATTAGGAAAAAGAGAACAGGGTACCATCATTTTTATCAGAGAAACAGCATATGGGAAGGCCCTAGAGGTGCCCAGAGGTGAGGAAAAAAACACTGGAATCATGTCAAAATATTTATCTTCCTGTCAGCCCTCAAATCAAAATATGTATTAGTTCTCTAGTTAATGCTTAAAAAATTTAAAACCCATATTTAGGGTTGCATAAGCTTATGAAGTTGGGCAGGTTACCATAATGATAAAGCTTCCAGATAGAACATGAAAGTAGTGTCCAGGTACTGCTTTTTTTATATTTTCTCTTGGACAAAATGAGGTTTTCATTTCAATTTTGAGATAATCAGATAATAGGTATTAAATACACATATAAATACACATACACACACACACACACACACATAACCTTTCAATTTTTTTCTTTTATTCCAACAATTGACCACTATTTGAATAAAGATACTTCGACATTTATACAAAAATAGCTTTTCAGATAGTCTTCAGCACTTACTCTTTTGTCCTTAATAGAAGGGGTATACGTCGTTTTAGGGGAGATGAGAAGGAGCGTCTGTAATCAGCCTAGGAAATCAGAAAACAAGAACAAATGACTCCCTAGTTAAGTTCTGTGCCAAATTATATGTCACTTTTGAACTGATATTTGTAAGTTACTTAGTAATAAATAATTGAACTATGTTATGTATCTTTCATATGTATGAAGATGGAAATTTACGGCCCACTTATATCTAACACCACTCTATTGATGAATGTCAAGTAACAACTCATAACAATAAAAAGCTTACTAGTATTGGGTGCTATTGCTGCTATTCTACTTACCTAACAATAAATGAGAATATAAAACACACAGCAAAACAGACACCACAGCGTGAGTCCTCAAATTGATCCTAGCAAGTAAACTCCTTGTAGTGAATGAGAACTCTTGATTAACAAGAAAACAGCATTATATTGAGAAACACAGTGCATCATGTATTTATACACAGGTCACTCTTCAGATGATATTAAAATGTTATGGATGAGCTATTTTCTGAACGAGCTAGAACCATAAAAGAACTCATTTATTCAAGGTTTGTCATTTCCTGATCTATTTTATATTCATGATGCGTTAAAAGCACTATGTTTCCCTATCTATTACTTACTGCTATGTATTTATCCACTCAAATGTTTTGGGGCTTAAAACATTTTTTTTTTAATTTCCCATGATTCTGGGAATTGACTGGGTTCAGTTGGGAAGTTGGAATTTCATACTGTGTTGCAATAAGATGTGAGCTGTAGCTGATATAATCTAAAGACTTGACAGAGTCAAGAAGGATCACCTTCCTGACTGGAAGTTGATGCTGGCTACTCACAACAGAGGGTCCCCAGAGGAAGCTTCCCAAAAAGAAACATTCTAAGATACCCAGGCAGAAGCTGTAGATTTTTTATAGCTTAGCTCTGGAAGTCCCAAAATATCTTGTCTGCAACATTCTATCCGTAAGACAGGCCAAGAAAGCCACCCTAGATTCAATGGTAGGGGAGTTAAACTCCAACTCAATGTAGGATTGACAAGGTAACATTGTATAAGAGCATGTTGGATGCTCTTTGGAAAATATATTCTGCTGCAGTTCCTTAGGGTTACTCACTTTGGTTGATAAGTCCAGACTTTTACAGTAAACACTAACTGCTATCAATGCTGATTCAACAAAACTGAATAATAATAGAGAGCTATCTAACCACTATTCTTAAAGACTATGATGTATATCATAATGTAGTGTAGGGTTTCCCAATTTCTAGCATATGCATCTCCCTCTATTATTCTGGCACTCTTTCTTAGCACTATCCGGACTATATCCACTGCTGGTATCTAACTCACATTTCTTTCCTGGACTAACTTGCTAGTGTATCACTTTCTTTTTTACTTAAAGAAAGTTCCATTGCCCAGAAAAGGGAAAGGAACAGTCTGTGAATCTTATTAGCATATTCTTATTCTGTCTGGTTCTTCACTTAGTGAGAAAAAAAGAGAGTGAGTGCAAAAAATATTTTGGTTTGGGGAGTTCTCTCTGCTTAACCCTTGAATCTCTGTCAAACCTACTAATGCCACCAAAGCATAAAATCTTAAAAGAGAAAAAGTGTTTGCAATACAAGCAGATCTTCCAGAAAAGTGGGAAAGTTCCTGTGTACTTCCTGGCAATTTTAGTTCCTTTTATATATTAGGGAAATGTAATTGATTCTAATTCTGAACCTTAAACTTGGCCACAGACTAAAACATTTCCAATCTGAGAGCTAGTATTTTTCTTATGATAATTCAGAAAATTGAATCCCAACAATAAAATAGTTAATAAATATGTACTTGATTTTTCTTTTGATTGTAATGGGGTTAATGACACATTTTTCTGCATGTTATTTATTCATTTGTGCACCTAATTAATGCCAGGTATTGGGGATACAGCTTTAAACAAAACAGACAGAAGTCCTTGCCTTCATGAACAAGTTTAAATTTACACACACATACACACACACACACACACAATTTAAATTATATGGTTAAGTGTCTACATTTTACCTAATTCTTTCTAGCCTTCATTTTCTGCTACAAGAGAAACAAATATAGACTAATTTGATTAGTAAGCTTTATAAACATACTGAAACAGTATACAGTAGCATGCATTTTTAGAATTTGAGAAAATTTGATAGGATAGATTAATTGTATTTATGCTTTTAAACTTCATAAATTTAAAATAATATGCACCTTTTCTTCTTGAAAACAAAATCATTTTTACCTCTTGCTTATTTTATAATCTGGTAAGGGTTTTCAGAGGGCACATATATTTGCGTTGGTTAAATTTTGCTAAGAAATATTTCACTAAAATGTAACCTCCACGGTTGTACAAATTTCAAGTCATTTTTGGGGAGAGGAAATTTAGATGTAACATATAGTTGAGCCAAAGTTAACAAATGCTATTCCCAAGCCATACTGATGTCATCACTGGTGATGTTTTTGACAAACAACAAATTAAATAATCAGTTCTCATGCAATTCTGTGTTCCAGCATAAATGGAGTAGGAACAAACCAATAATGCCAAATAGAAAAAGATAAAAGCAATAATAAAATAAAAATAATTTCCTAGTCTCCAAGAGAATGTTACAATTAAAATGAAACTCTAAAGCCTTCTGTTTCTAGATAGATAAAAAATCATGTTATTTTTCAAAATATGTTATGAATAGTTACTGTTCTAGTGCTACTTTGCCTATGAAAATTGAAGTATAAAAGTTGAAACCTTGGTAGGAAAGAAATGAAAAGTTAGACAGGAAGTATTGATACCGTTCTTTCCTTGCTAATTAAAGTTACGTTGCTTAATGTTTTTTTCTTCTTGATTTCACCAAAAGCATATAGGAAATAATATGGAATATTTCCAAAAACAAAACATTGGATATTTTAATCATCATGACTTCTTTAGGAACCTTCATATTTCTCTATGATTTTCGAAATGATCTCATCTTTATATTATCTTCCATTAAAACTATACTTAGCTTGGCTTTATTTTGTCTTACTATTGAGGATGTTAATATATATACATATACATATATACATGATGTTATATATATATATCAGTGTGTGTGTGTGTGTGTGTGTGTATATATATATATATATATATTTTTTTTTTTTTTTTTGAGATAGAGTCTTGCTCTGTCACCCAGGCTGGAGTACAGTGGCATGATCTTGTCTCACTGTAACCTTTGCCTCCCTGTAACCTTTGCCTCCCAGGTTCAAGCGATTCTTCTGCCTCAGCCTTCTGAGTAAGTGGTATTACAGATGTGTGCCACCATGCCTGGCTAAGTTTTTGTATTTTCAGTAGAGATGGGATTTTGCCATATTGGACAGCCTGGTCTTCAACTCCTGACCTTAGGTGATCCACCTGTCTCAGCCTCCCAAAGTGTTGGGATTAGAGACGTGAGCCACTATCTTTTATTTTTGGTCTGCTCAATGGTACAAAGCATTTCATTGTATAATGAAATTCATGAACTATTCTGACATTTCTTCAATATCTGGACACAAACAATTGACATATCAGTAAAAATATACATTATATATTGTATCTACTTTATTGTGTACCATGGTAAGTTTTGGGATTTAAAAAATACTATGATTAAGCCCGATGCAGTAGTCATCCCAGCTACTTAGGAGGCCAACATGGGAGGATCTCATGAGGCTAGGAGTTCAAGGCCAACCTGAGCAATATAACAAGATTTTGTCTCTAAATTTTTTTTTTAAATACTATATTAAAACAGTGAATGGGAAAGATTAGTAAATGAAATATTTTATTATATCAAAAAATGCCAATATATTGTCAAATCAAAGATTCTCTACATATGAGGGGTTTTCAAAAAGTTCATGAAAAATGTATATTTTGAAAAAACTATGCATAGATTCAAAAAAAATACACTCAAATAAATTCATGCTAACTTGTTCTAATATGTCTGAACAAGATCTAGTTTGAAGCGTTAAAAAGATAAGACATCAATTTAAAAAGAGACCCTTTCAAAGCAACATGCATTCTGCTAAAATTGAAGCAAGAACAAACATAACATTTATGGCAATGCTTGAGTGGAAGAATGGTGAAATCATTAATGCTTTATGAAAGGTTAATGGGGACAATGCCCCAAAGAAATCTGCAGTTTACAAAGGGAAAACTCATTTTAAGAAGGAACAAGATTATGTTGAAGATGAAGCCTATAGTGGCAGATTATTCACATCAATTTGCAAGGAAGAAAGTTCACCTTGTTTGTGCCCTAACGGAAAAGGACTGACAACAGCAGGAACAACAGCCAACACCGTAGACATTTCAATTGGTTTAGCTTATACAAGTCTGACTGAAAAATTAAAGTTGAACAAAAACTTTCTGTGCTGTGGGTATCAAAACCATTGAACCCTAATCAGCTGCAGACAAAAGCAGAGCTTTCAGTGAAAATTTTCAACCAGTAGGATTCTGAAGCATTTCTTTGAAGAATTGTAACACGAGATGAAACATGACTTTACCAGTATGATCCTGAAGATGAAGCACGAAGTGATGACTATGGAGAGGTGGAAGTGGTCCAGTCAAAGCAAAAGTGGATGACTGGTCAAGAGTGAAGATCACGGCAACAGTTTTTTGGGATGCTCAAGGCATTTTACTTGTTGACTTTCTGTAGGGCCAAAGAATGATAACATCTGCATAGTATGAGAGTCTTTTGAGAAACTTAGCCAAAGCTCTAGCAGAAAAATGACTGGGAAAGCTTCACCAGAGAGTCTTCTCTACCATGACAATGCTCCTGCTCATTCCTTCTGCAAGAATTTCTATGGAAAATCCTTAGCCATTCACCTTATAGTCCTGATTTGGCTCCTTTGAATTCTTTTTGTTTCCTAATCTTCTAAAAATATCTCTTTAGAGCGCATATATTTTTCTTCAGCTAATAATGTAGAGAACACTGCATTGACATGGTTAAATCCACAGGACCCTCAGTTCTTTAGGGATGGACTAAATGGCTGGTATTATCACTTAAAAGTGTGGGTTGAACTTTATGGAACTCATATCAATAAATGAATTTTATATTTTTTATTTTTATCTTTTGATTCTCTTTTTCCATAAACTTTTTGAAATCCCCTGGTATACAAATATATACACATAATACACATTCATTTGAACTAATTATCATTGGTGTTGCATTTTATTTCACCATAATGAGCAATAAGCCATTATTACTTGTAGCTGTAGATGAAGCTAGGCTTGACCCAGATCTTGGTTTCTAAATACCATTTTTTAATAAAAGAAGCCAGAGCTCATTGGGAAAATTATTGATTCTAGGACTCAAGCAATACAACATAAATCTAGAGCATCTTACATAGTGCCAGAAAATAAGAAAGTGGTAAAAGAAACCTCAAAAAGATAGAGGCATCTAAATGGTCAAAACTGGAGAAACTTGAGCAATAAATAATAATATAGATTATATTTTTGTGTTATACTGGAGTATAATCCATAATATGAAATAAATATACATCAGTCCAGACTGACATAAATTAATGATTTAACAAATGAAGCAGAAGAGATAAATTGTCCATAGAGAAAAATTTAAATATTCTATATAGATACTTATACCTCCAGGAGGTAGAATGTAAACCATACTTATACCTCCAGCAGGTAGAATGTAAACCATGACCCCCATCCCCTAACACACACACACACACACACACACACACACACACGGGTGATGACTAGACTTAGTGACTCACTTACAAAGAATAAAGTTATCATGTACTTTCTTATACAGTGTGATGATAAGGCACTTCATCTTTTTATTTTTCTTCCTCAAAACACATAACCCCAGTTTAATTATGAGAACATTACACAATCACACACTGAAGGACATTCTGCAAAATACCTGACCAGTACTCTTCAATACTGCCAAGGTCATGGTAAGGAAAGACTGAGGAACTATGACAGACCAGATGAAACTAAAGAAAAATTACTAACTGCACTGTTATATTCTGGATTAGATCCTAAAAATGGAAAAGACATTAGTGGAAAAACAGTTGAAAAAGAAAGTTCTGGAGTTTAATCCATAGTTATGTACCAACGTTAACTTTTTAGTTTTGGCAGATGGTATGTAAGGCATTAACATTAGGATAAATAATAGATCATACATAGGAACTCTACTATTTTTGCAATTCTTATGTGAATTTAAAGTTATTTAAAAATACATGTTTATTAAAAATTGGCTTGGTGAACATTTCTCAGTATGAATTACTATTATAAAATATGCTTTTAATCATCATTATATAAATAGCTGATATAACTCGTTGTCCTAAGGGTCACAACATCATTTATTATTATTACTTTGGAGTACTGCTCCCTCCTCATTATTTTTTTTATTTATACTGTAGTGTAGTCAAGTGTATTTGCATTTACAATATCTACTCTTGACTACTTATAATTGAGATCCATGGCATGGCAGATTTTCCTTTGTGTCAACTAAAATCTGTTTGATCCTTTTTCTGGGCATACGCCTGGGCCATATTCCCCAGCCTCCTTTGTAAGTGAGACTACATGACTGCCTTCTGGCCGCAGTATGGTCAGAGGTAATAAAATGCCAGTTTACACCAAGACCATTGATGAACTTCCCCTGTATGTTCATCGTTCTGTCCCTGTCTACAGACTGAAGAGAGAGGACACCAAAGATTTAAAACTGTTTACTTTAGTACACCCATTTGCAGGAGGATTATAAGGCCAATCGTCTGAGTATTTACAGTGTAATTTACATATATTGCCAATTTGTTTCCTTTTTTTTTTGCTGAATTATTTTCTAGAATGGTTATTCTGATTCTTTCTGGCCAGCAGCAAATGAATCCTTCTGTTTCACAAAATCCACAATGTTGTAATTTTGTTTTCCTTTGTGTGCATGTTGTATGTGGATTTTTTGGTCATTTTACACATTTTACAACAAGAAAATGTATCTTGTTGTAAGTCTGTGGTATTATGGGATAAATAATGATGATATTCTTAAATATTTACTAGCAAATTTTTTTTTGTATGTGAAATGTCTAGTCCTGTATTAGCGCCATTTTTCAACTATTATATTCTTTTCTTGATTTTTAAAGATCTTCAGATACATTAAGCAGGTTAAACCATTTTTAGTCTTATGTTTTGCAAATATTTTGTCATAACTAACTTGAATTTTATATTGATTTGTAATATATGATTTACATAATTTCAGAGTTTCACTCTTTCTCTCTGTGAGTGCTTCTTCTACTTTTGTTCTTACAAAGACCTTTCATAACCTGAAATTCAATACATATTCATTTACATTTTCTCCTCTTTTTAGTATACTTTTTTGCATTTAACTATAATCCATATGAAATTTATTTTATTTTATATTGTGAAGTAATTACTTAATTTTCTTTTTGGTAATAAATAATTAATAGCCTCATAACTAATTATTGACTCATATTTTCCCCACTGATTCATGTCACCTTTATTGTATCCTATGTTAGATCTATTTATTGTATATTTTTAAATGCTTAGTTCTTACGTTATTACTTTTTGACACCTTATTTTCTGCAAATTCTAGCTAATTCTAGTCATTACTTTTGCATATTTAGCTTTCCTAAATCTATTTTACTACTTAGCTAAACACATGGTTTGGCCTAATATGTATCATATTTTTTAGTATTATACCACAACTTTAATATTGGAATAAACCAAACTTGCTTTTGGTATAGTCTTTTATTATAAAAGCCTAGATATTGTTTACTGGCATTTTTATTTCCTAAATTATCATCTCTGTTCATAGGTGAGTTTTATCTGTTTTTGTGTGTGTGTGTGTTACCATCATCTGGTTTCCTTTTTTTTTTTTTTTTTCTGTGCTCTGAATCTCTCTACATACTAGATTTGCAATTTCCATGAGGATAGGGATCATGGTTTTCTTGACCACCACTTTATTATTGGTGCCCAGCAGCCCATCAGTACCTAGTAGGTAACACAGAATGAATGAATTTGTTAAGTTTGTACTTTATCTGTTATTTGAAAGATTAAAAACACACATAGTTGAAATTCTTGTGCGATAAAAGCCTTGTGAAGGCAGAAATTCTGTGACATTAAAAAAAAATCTTCATAAATGTTTAAATTTTATCTGACAATTGATTTTTTCCCAGAAAACATTTGAATTCAAATTTTAAGATATCTTAGTGTATACTTATAAATAGTAGTATATTATGAATGGAAAAAATTTCATCTATGTGTTTTCTAAAATTTACTTTTATTTTACTGTAGTTCCAATTACTCAATAAGAATATTTTTATTCTCACAACCCAGTTGCACTATTTTCCTTCATTTATATTATAACTGGCATGTTATTGTTTTTGTTCCTAGCATTTAATGGAAATAGTCGTATTTGCCAATCATCAAGTATATTGATCTTACTTGCTCTGCCTCATGAATATCCGGTTGTCATTACAATCTTCCTGCCTGATCTAAAACTTTACTTTACTGAGATGTGCTGGACTGGTGCCGGATCTCCTGCTTTCACTTCCTGATCAGCTATATGACTTTGTAGATTGGAATTAATTTTGGATAATTTGAAGTAATCATGAAAACTATAGCCTAGAAAGTGTGCAGTCTTCCCATGGCTACTCTTGCCTTCATTTCCCTCTCCTACTGGCTTCTTTCTGGTAATTTGTTATGTCCAGTACAATTCTGTTTTGAGCCCTGTTAATTACTGGATTTGTAGCCTCAGTTGTAGTAATGGTGGGCAACAGAGAATGACTTTGAGTTGCACAGAACACTGTTCTTACTCATTAAAACAATGAATTGTTTACTTTACTTAGTGATAGTTTCATGTCTCTGAGGTAAGAATATGCATTAAGATTTGATTGACGTAATTTCTTTCTTCTTTCTAAAGGATTCCACTCAGTGGCTACATGTAACCTTTAATTATCAGACATTCCCTTTGAAATGAGACAGATGCCTGGCCACTCATCCTAATTTTCACTGCTTTGTTGGTTTTGTTTTCTTTCTTAATTTTTAAGATCTTTCTTTGGGAAAATTGAGGAAGCAAAATTAGGACTTCCTAGCTAGCCAACATTTAAGCCTGAACCTCCTCAGGAAAATTATCTTTTTTTCAATGGAAGATTTGCTTAGTGAACTGTAAGTGGTCCTATTATATGATATTATATATGTATACACATATAATATCAAAAATACATATGTATATACATACACATTTTTGTTCAGTTTTTACTGATGATAAATCAAGATAAAAAATGTATATATGATATTTAATATAAACTCACTTAGGGACAGACAATTGAATTTGAAATGAATTCAACATGTACTTAACATCAATTCAAATATAAATTCTTACATGATTTAATCTGAATGGTATTTGTGATCCTCTGAATTTTCAGAGATCCCTTGAAGAGAAAAATTTAATTTTAATTTAGAAATATATGGAAATTATTAGTAATTTTATCAGAGGCACTTTTTATAGGGCATTACAAACATCTCCCTAGACATAGTCCATGGACAAGAGAGACCATAAAGCTGTGTACAATAAAGTTCTTCCTTTCATCTGTGAACTGTGGTATTTTTGAGCCTCTAGTTACTCACTGATATGCTCAGGATATTATAATGATACTTATCTTAGTGGACATTTGCTGTTTCTGTCTTTTACCTCTTCCTCCTTTCTTATGACAGCAGAGTCTCTTCTCCTGAATAAATGGGAAATGATCTATGCTTGGTCAGAGTACTACAATCCCTTGTCCAGAATGATTAATGTAGGGATGACCAAATGACTTGGGAAGGTTCTGTGAGACACCACACTTGGAACTTTCTATTTAAGATAGTGGGAATACTATCTACTTCCTCTACCAGAGTAGGTAAACTAAGAAGATGCCAAGAAAGCACAATGTGTGGATTTTGTCTTTTACTGTCCCTTTAAACTTTAATCAGCAACAATATTCCCATGCCTCTATATTAAAAACTCAAAATGGTCTGTAAGTTTTTTAGATATTAAAACTTTGTTTTGAAATTTAATTAAAATATATTTATAAACATATAGAATTAAGGATAAAAAGTGTTCATTTTAAAACATGTAATCATTTCATATTTGCAAACATAAACAGATGGTATAAAATTCATACTATTAAAAATGTTAATGATGCACTATTGTGCTCATGGAATATTCTTGCTGTAATTCTAGAGTTTGTTCTCTCCACATTTCAGGGAGCTGAGAATCTGGTACGCTGAAAGTCATGAGAGCGACGTGGCCAAAGCAGTAATGCAGCATCAAAAACCCTTTAAAACACATATTTAAAAAATACATTTCTACAGGAATTGCCTAGATAAAAGGGTGACACAATTTTGTATTTTTCCTGGTTCAAAATGAATGATATTGCATCTTAGCATTTTAAATGAAGATTTCAAATACAAAACTGAGAGTGAAACATCACATATATCTCTCCTGCTTAATTTTCTGAAAAAGAGACTCCTTAAAGTCCCAGCCCACGCTGGTAAGTGTTCTCAATTACAACTTTTGCAAAGCCCAGGGAAAGTTGCTTTACTCTGTTTACATTGCAACATTTTAGACCCTTTAAACTACAGGACACTATTGATTCCAGAAAATACTTGAACACAGCTGAAGAAAACCAAAGGTAGGCAAGAAAGAAACGTGCCCAGCAGCAAAGGTACAGCAAGGATATAGTGATTCCTCCCTTCTCCTCACATGGGCTCCGCCCACTTATACCTGTGCCACCGTTCATTCCTCTGAGCATTACAATGTGATGGCCAATTATTTTTTTAATCAGTAAGGCACCTTCAATTTTATGCTACATTACTGGTAATACAATGGTAAATACTAGTACATGAATTTTCTGCCCAGCTTTAGAAAACAGACCATATTACAATGTAGTCGGTTTATCCCGAAACAAGCCTCCATAGAGAAATTAAAATGTTCCAGTCCCATTTACAGTCCCAAAACTGTGAAACTGACTTGGCTGCACTTGTTTTTCCTTCCTTTCTCCAGCAGTGTGAAGAGGATATTGTGTAGTTGTCATCTCTTTCCTTTGACTTGAGCTTTTTCTTGCCTCCTTCCCCCCACCTTCTAGCTGTGGTTTGGACTTTATAGGGATGGAAAGTATGGACAGGGAAAAGAGAACAGTTCCCACGTGTATTGAGTAATCAGTTGGCTTTAAGCCCTCTGGGCTGACAGATGTATAAAACAGAACCTCATGTGCACTCGTGTGGGGCCTAGGGGTTCTTTCCTAAAACTCTATTTTCATGACCCAGGCACATACCTATTTATTCTCCTCTGCAGCAACTGGGTAACATATAGCCTCTTTCTGCCGATGTCCACTTGCCACTCTAGATGGCTCTATTAGATAACAGTCAACAGAATTCTATTATGGTTTTCCATCTCTTCTGACACATATTTGATTTATGAGAAAACCTTGTGCATTTCTAGTCTTCAAGGTCTGGCAGTACATGCCAATCCCAGTACCCTACCTAGGGTCTAGTTAGTTCAGGCAATGTATTTCCAAAACCTCTAAGTCATTTTCCTAAGACTCCTTTCTAGACTTATTAGAAGGATGCACCCCTAACATTTCTCTAAATGAATGGAGTGAGGGATTTACAGAACAGTGATAGTTCTTTTCACCAGTATTTTCTTCCGCCCTCTGTGATGTCTTTCACTATCTTTGATTTGGGTGGTGGATCCAAGAGTTATGGAACAGGTTCTTCAACAGTGTTCTTGCAAATTCCTCACATCTACAAGATGGTCCCAGGAAAATCCGTTCCTTATATAAATCTGGGATCCTAATGAGATAGAGAGAGAGAAAAAGTTGCAGAGAAAAAGAGAGGAAGAGAGAGAGGAAACATAGCTGAGATAAAATATTTTGAGGCATTGGATTCTGTAGCAACAGCAGCAGCAGCTGATTTTACCATTTTTGTTGCAACTGCTACTGCTATTAGTGCAGTAATACAAAATTTTAAAATAACGTAGATCAAATTGTGGGCAAAATTAATACTTTTTTAAAAGGAAAATCTCAGTGAAGTTATTTAGTGAAGGTTTCTTTCTGTTGGAAGGAAAACCAGAAGTATTTCCAAAACTTTTAAGTTATAATTATATCTTAGTTTTATTCTTATTATTTTATCATGTAGAATGGAGATAACTGTAGTTCCATGTCAGTACATCTGATATGAATTTTAGTCTGTAAGTGCCAGTACATTTGAAATTTAATTTAAAATATGTCCAACAGTTTTTCATTTCTCTTAGCACTATCTTTGTAAATTGTATTTATAGAATTATAGGCATTTTTTACATAACAAGAAAGATGGTAAAGTGGAAGTACTTAAAAACACATATGTTTAGAGGTAAAAGACAAAATGGCATAAAGAGTCTTAAAGCTAAATAGTTACCATCATTATCTAATAATTTATTTGGACTCAATATAAATAATTACAATATATAAAAAAAGTACATTGTGATTTAAAGAATATCTTTCACAAAAATTACTATGCTAGAAATAAAAACAGCCAGGGAATGACTCAAACTTGTATTTAATTAGTTTTCTTGTTGAAGCACATCTCAGAGAAAATATACACAGAATTTATATGTATCTCTGAACTTGATCTATCTCTCTCTCTCTGTATATATTTGTTTTTTTCTAATAAAATATTTTTATACTTTCTGTATTTTTGGTACAATGCAGCTCACTGATAGAGAGTACCACTTATAGGATTTGCAGAAAATGTGTATTCACAGGAGAGCAGGCCTCTTAAAGGCTCATGGTTATATTCATATTCTGTAAGGAAACCAGTTAAAGTCTAAAATAAGACAAAACTTACTTAAAAATAGGAATACTTAACAGTCTTGATTTAGAAAATATTGTTCATTTTAAAAAGCTTTGCTATGCTTAAGAACACATACAATGATGCAGTCGAAGGTCATGCAATAAAATCACAAAATGCCCCATGTGATCGGAAAAGCAAACATTTAAAAATAGACATCATCAGCATCCTGTATTTTGAAAGGTCCTAAATCATTTCAAATCATTCTAAAGCAGGTGAACAGGGCTGAGCTGCTGCTTTGAAGTAGTTTATCTTTCAGTTCTTATCTAGGAATGAAAATTAGATCTAAAAATTCCATAGCAGGAGGCTTTATGACACCTATAAAACTCACAGCAATTAAATTTCATGGCTTTGAACTAGTTTTTTATATAATTTTTTTTTGGTGGAACGTTTTGAGATGAAACTGAGGAACTTGTAGTGTGTTTGTTCTTTGTTTCTAAACACAGATTTTTTTCTTTTTTTTTTGTATTAATGCAAATATTATTGAAATCCCTGATTTGGCTTTGAAAAATGTCTAAATTATCTGATAGGTATTGAAATTCTCTAAGTTTATAAATACAACCTGATTACAGTATAGGAATCATGATGATTCTAGTATATTTACACATATTGTGATTAATTTTCATATTAGCATCAATAATTTACTGTTAAAAAACAATACCTCTATGCAAAACTTCCAAATCACGTCATTTCCCAATTATTAATTTAATTGTTAGAATGATATTAATAATAAGTGGCAACATATTTTATTCAATATTCAAAGTGCAGGTCTTAAAACCATGAACTGAATCTTAGTCACAAATCTATATATTAGTATTTTTGCAATTTTAGACAACTAGCACAAACTTTTTAGGCTTCTAGTATTTCCTTCTTAAATGTTTCATAGAGATCGTGTGTGTGTCAAATGCATGAAAGCATATTTTAAACTCTAAACGCTTTCAGCACTACTAAGTATATTGTATATTGAAGTACTTTATGTAAATTTTTCACTAGGTTGGAAAGTTTCCTATGCTTTTGGAAATTCTTTACTTTAGGAAAGTTATTTGATATAGAAGTTCCCATGCCTATGCTTGTAAAAGCTAAAAAAGTAATGAAGTACAGTGTAAAGCTGAATATTTTTTCTGTTTATCAAGAAAGAAAAGAAGCAAATGGGTATAATTGTCAAACTAAGTAAATGTATACATCATAGAATTGGACATGGTTCTTTAATGGGTTATTTTCCGTTACTGAAGGCAGTTTAAAGGTTAATACAGGGTCTTAGGCCAATAGGAGCAGCTTTGGTTTATTTTTTAGAGAGTACAGGGATATATTCTAAAGTTCTATTTTATTTACTTTTCTTAAGAGGATGAGGGAAAAGGAGAGGAAATTTGCTCTCTATAGTATTTCTTAAAGAATATTAGACAGATTATCTTGCCTTTGAAATGGAGAAGGGAAAGGTATATTAAATATGATTATGCTCAGATATTTAGTATGTTTGGTTTAGAATGTAAGATAAATCAGAAGCAGCCTTTTTGGCGGCCAGGCCTGGCCATTAAAAATGTTTCATTTCTCAAGTATTAACAAATTTATCTCTTTTTACATTCTAAAGTCTTATTTCTTTGAATGGGTCTTAGAAAAAAAATGAGTCAACGAAATATGAGCTTTTACACTGGAGAGAACCAGTAGAGATTGGGTTCTTTTCTTATGGATAGCAGAAGGGTAGAGGAGAACTCCAAGAGGATTAAGCTCATCCAGATAATATTTTGACCCTCAGTCAAATAATTGCTCAAGAGGGGCATCCTGTCATTGGACATCACATGTTTTGAGAGAGAATGCTCAGACTGTGCCTTGGAACTAGGTGTTGGAAACTAGAAACCTACATTGTTGGTGCCACTACATCTCCTTTCTCCTTTTTGTTTCAAGGAGCTCTCTTCAAATGTCTGTTTAGATATATATTTCTTTTTACAATGCCAATTGTTAAAGAGTTTCCAGTTCAATTCAATGCGGATATACTGTAAAATATTTTTGAAATGTCATCTTCCTTTTTCCGAATTTCTCCCAAAAACTCAGATGACTTGAAAGATATGAGGCTAGTCTTCTATAATATGGGTTACTAGATTACTATTTCAAATACAGAGCTGCCCTAGAGTAAAACTGAGTCCAAAAATTAATATAAAAGCATACCCAGATTCCCAGTTTCATGACTCAGTCTTTTCTACTATGGAAAAGATTTTCCCATGTAAAGTTTTCAGAAATGGAGAGTATCTTTAAGATTATTTTTCACTTTTATTTTCAATTGTGGTGCAATATATATAACTTAAAATTTACCCTTTTAACCATTTATAGTGGTTTAGTAATGTTAAATACATTCACATTTTTTGTGCAACCAATCTACAGAACTCTTTTCATCTTGCAAAACTTAAACTTTATATCCATTAAGCAACTTACCATTTCTCCCGTCAGCCAGCCTATGGCAATCACCATTCTACTTTCTGTCTTTGTTAATTTTACTATTCTAAGTACTTCACATAGGTGAAATCATACAGTATTTGCCTTTTTGTGACTGACTTATTTTACTTACCATGAGCCCCTCAAGGTTCTTCCATGATTTAGCATGTATCAGAATTTCCTTCCTGAATAATATTGCATTATATATATAATTATATCTGTCACATTGTGTTTACCCATTCGTATGTTGATGAGCACTTGGGTTGCTTCCACATTTTAGCTATCGTGAATACTGCTACTCTGGAGGTACAGCTATCTTTTTGAGGTCCTGCTTTCAATTCTTTTGGATATATACCCAGATATATAATTGCTTGCTCTTATGGTAATTCTATTTTTAATTTTTTAAGTAACAGCCATATCGTTTACCATAGTAGCTATACTGTTCTACATTCCCAACAGCCGTGTACAACTGTTCCAATTTCTACACATTCTTGCCAAAATTTGTTGTTTTCTATTTTTTTGATAGTAGCCATCCTGTTGAATGTGAGGTGGTATCTTATTTTGGTTTTGATGAGTATTTCCCTGATATGTAATCTTGAGCATCTTTTTGTGTGTCTGCTGGATATTTCTATATCTTCTTTGGAGAAATATGTATTTAAGTTTTTTGCCTATTTTTAAAATTGATTTGTTTGTGTTTTGTTGTTGAGTTTTAAAAGTTTTTATATAGTCTGGACACTAACTCCTTATCAGATATATTATTTGCAAATATTTGTTTCCACGTCATAGGCTGTCTTTTCCGTTGATTGTGTTCTTTGATGAAGCATGCTTTAAAACTAATTTAATATAAACTGTTGAAATTGATAAACCAACCAGAAATGTAACAAAACTACATGGGTTATGTCTAGATGATGTTATGTATTTCTATTTTGCTTTTTCTGTCCCTATGATTTACATTTTCTGAAACATAAAAAACTTGCACATTTTCTATTATGAACATTTTTATAACATTATATACTTATTTTTAATAACTGCATACTAATCACATATATGTATTAATAGAATAGGTATTCTAAATTCATTTAATCATTTATTTTTTAAAATAAACTTTACTGTGTATATTTGAAATTTACAACATAATGTTGTAAAATACATCTAGGTAGTAAAATAGTTTCTATAGTGAAGCAGATTGACATATCTATTATCTCTCATTATACCTTTTTATAAGAGCAGCTAAAATCTACTTAACAAAAATTATTAGTAAAATATAATTTTGCTAATTATAATCCTCATGTTGTACATTAGATTTTGAGACGTGTTGATTTTACACGTCCTCTTTTTTGTAGTTTTTGACCTAAGATATAAAAATATTTCCTATTTTCTCTCCCACTCTACTTATGGCAACCAATGTTGTATTCCCTATTTTTCTATATTTCATGCTTCTTAATTTTAGTTCCACATATAAATGAGATGATGCAATATTTTTATTTCTGTACTTGGCTTAATTCAATTAGCATAAAAAATTTCAGGTTCATCCATATTACAGCACATGGCAGGATCACCTTTTTTAAGGCTGAATAATATTCTATATTAATATTTTATTATTCAGCCTTAAAAATCATATTTTTGTATTCATTCATTCTTTGATGGATACTTAAATTGTTTTTATATCTTGGTTATTGTGAATAATGCTGCAATAAGTATGAGTTATTATAAGATTATAAGATATCTTATAATGAGATATATTTATGAAGGGGTGATTTCAACTCCTTAGGGTACATACCCAGAAGAGGAATTGCTGGGCAATATGGTGGTTCTATTTTTAATTTCCTTAGGAATCTTCATATTGTTTTATAAAATGGTTGCACCAATCTATATTCCCACCAACCATGTATTAGGATTTCCTTTTAACTACATCCAACACCAACATTTTTTTATCTCTTGTGTTTTTGATAACAGCCATCCAAATGGGTATGAGGTGATATCTCACAGTGATTTTATTTTAATTTGCATTTTTGGTGATTAAAAATGCCTCTGTATTTCTGTTAACATTAGCAATGTTTCTTGTGTGTACAACTTACAGGCTGAAGTTTTATTTTAATGGGCTAGTCTTTTAAAAGTGGGACTATTGATTCAAAGTGCATGTATGAATTTTAATAGAAATAGCTACATTACCAAACAAGTTCTATGTTTATATACAACTTCTGGGAATGTGTGAAAGTGCCTGTTTCCCTAGAATAATACCTGTATTAGATATTATTAATTTAAAAATATGGTTCAGTCAAGTAAAAAGTGGAAACTCCTTGCTTTAACTTACAATTTTTCTAAAGTTTTACATCTTTTTTATATGCTACCTGTTCGCATTTTCTCTTCTATAAAGTTACATGAATATCTTTTGCAATTTTTATTTCTTTGTTTTCAACTTACATAAATGATAAGGAACCCATCATATAGTAAATATATATTATTTTGACTCAACATTGACTAATTATTTTCTTTATTTTGGTGTCTTTCGACATTCGATATTTTAAAAACTTTATATGTTTAATTGTGGATATCTATTACTTCATAGTTCCTGAGTTGTATTTCTTTAAGAAAACCTCTCATTCTAAAAGTAAATATATATATATATATATATATATTTTTCTAATTAAAAAATTAATAGATTTGTTATATGTTTATAGGAAGTTAATTCTTAGGTGTGGTTTGTGGTAAAAAATATTTTTGAGATATGTAGGCAGTTATATCAAGATCATTTTTAAGTAGCCATTTTCCCCCATTTTGATTATTGTATTTAGTTTAATCTGTTTCTGGAATCTACTCTGTGCCACTGAATTATTTATATTTCTATGTCAAAGTATACTCAAATCTACTCCTCTTCTCACTCAAATAAGTTTCTTTGAGTAGGAATATGCCCTCCATTATTCTAAATGTGAAAATGAGAGAGGGAGAAACAGAGGGCAGGGTAATTCAGCTCATCTTCCTTACATTTTTCCTTGGTTTTTCAGATTTTCTAATATATTCATTAACAAGAGAAATGGAGACATGTCATTCAACCTTTGATATACTTCAGTGAACATGAGACATGCATTGTTTTGGAAATTCAAGGAAAAAAACAAACAACAAAACTATGAAATGACTATTTTGAAACCCTATTGCTTTTTTCTGCCCCCATTTAATCTTTGCTTGTCCATTTACATCCAGTTTTGTTCCTTTGTCCTTCATGTGTACAAAGCAGAAGTACTCAGTCTTGGTATTCAATTTCTTTGTTGCACAAGAACTTTTTACATAGTACCTATAACTAGAATTCCCATAAAGAGATTTGTGAATATTATGGACACACTTTAATAATGTGACTACCGATATATATTTTATAGAGAGAGGTTAGATGATTTCTTTTGGTATTCAAGTTTTGATATTCAAGTCATTCAAATTTTCTTAGGTTAGAATTCTTACTTGTCTGGTCTTTAATAGTCAGAAAGTATTCCTTGTCTTTAGACCTGTTTAAAGATGAGAGCAAACTACATAGCTAGATTTATATGTATCCAAGTTATAATCAAACTTTGGTTCTGCATTGATGAATGTTACCTAGTAAAACTCCTTTCCTAAGAATTTCCAAAGCTCCTTTCCTAAGAATTTCATAAGAATTGATTTAATTATTTCGTTATCCAAAAACATAAGCTTTTCTCTCAAGTTCCATATCGGTGCTACAATTGCCTTTCTCCTTATTTTCAGTTCTTTTGAGGGAAAATAATACTCTTAATAAAAAGATCTGTAAATTTTGTTCTTTTTTTTTTTTTCCTTTATGCTTTGACTCTAGAGACCGAAGTCTAAATCGAAATGCACAAAAAAGTTCATTTTGCATTATTTAACTCTTAAGACCTTGTGGTGTTCAGAGAATTTATGCTCTTTCAGAGTCATTACTAAGATAGTTGAAGTTTCTGTTAAGCATTTCTGGGAGCCAAATGTCATTGCATAGTTGAGTTCACTCATTTCAAACATAAGTTTGACTGGTTATGGATATGATAGTATACTGTAACACCTTGATCTCATCTCACCTGATGATATAATAACACATTAGTCATAATTAATAGTTAAAGTGGAATGAATCACACTATTCTTATGTACAAATTCTAGAGATAGGAACATCTCATATGCCCTTTTCATTGGCTACCTCTTCAGACTTTTTTTTTTTTTGAGACAGAGTCTCACTGAGTTGCTCAGGCTGGAGTGCAGTAGCTCAATCTCGGCTCACTGCAACTTCTGCCTCCTGTGTTCAAGTGATTCTCATGCCTCAGCCTCCTGAGTAGGTGGGATTACAGATGCCCACCACCATGCCCAGCTAATTTTTGTATTCTTAGTGAAGATAGTGTTTCACCATGCTGGCCCAGCTGGTCTCGAACTCCTGACCTCAAGTGATCCTCTTGCTTCAGCCTCCCAAAGTGCTGGGATTACAGATGTGAGCCATCGTGCTGGGCTCTCTTCAGACATTTCTAAAAAAGTACCTGACCAGGACAAAAGTCTTTGATATGGTGATCTGACACATACAGTAATAATATCTATATATCAACTTATGTTGCTTCACACAAACACTTAAAATATGTATGCTCTTCCACCCCGAAGCAACAAATGAGTTTGCTTACTGCTCTAAAAGACATATTTTCTTAAAACTTATTTTGTGATTAGAAAAGTAATATGTATTTCATACAGGTATTTTTTGATAAAAGAATAATATAGGAAAAAAGGACAAATCCTCCATTATCTCATCACTCAGAGGCAAGGAATATTTACTTATATTTCAGTGTATATTCTTCTCTTCTTTTTCCACAAACTATTTTATGAAGTGAAAAGCATATTCTTTTTTAAAAAATTTAGCTGACTTATTAAAAATTATAACACAAATCTTTTTTTTTTTTGTATTTTTAAGACTTCATGATATGAGGAAACATCTATTTTCTTTCAGTAGAATAGGTAATTATGTCCCAATATTATTAAATAAGCCACATTGGTCAATGTTTTTTTGAAGTCTTTGATTTGCTGACAATGTTTTACATTGTATTAATGTTGAACATTAAATTTGGTACCAATATTTGGTATTAGTAATAACACTGCATTGAATATTTTGGGGCACAAAGCTTTTTCTGTCATTAAGATTGATTCCTTTGATTTTTAGAATTGTAATGGCTGGCCTAGACATACAATGACAAGTTGACTTTCAAGAAGATTATTTTAATTTATATTCTCACTCATAGTATGTAAGGCAATACAGTGTCAATATGTCTTCTAATGCTTAAAAAAGAATATTTTCAGCCAGGCGTGGTGGCCCATGCCTGTAATCCCAGCACTTTGGGAGGCTGAGGCGTGCGGATCACGAGGTCAGGAGATGGAGACCATCCTGGCTAACACGGTGAAACTCCGTCTCTACTAAAAATGCAAAAATAAGCCGGGCGTGGTGGCGGGCGCCTGTAGATCCAGCTACTTGGGAGGCTGAGGCAGGAGAATGTCAAGAACCCGGGAGGCGGAGCTTGCAGTGAGCCGAGACCACGCCACTGCACTCCAGCCTGGGCGACAGAGTGAGACTCTGTCTCAAAATATATATATATATATATGTATTTTTTTCTAATTTTATTATTCATATTTATGTTCATGTTAAAAATAGCTGTGATGTTAAACGTTTTCCCAGATATTTATTAGTCTCCTGTAAATGATCTGTACCTGTAAATTATAAATTTGGGTATTAAGATCTTAGTCTTTTCTTATTCCCTTCTCTGAGTCTTTATCATTTTATAAAAATTATCTCTGGACTTCTGGTTGAAAATGGCCAATTGATTATGTACACTTTAACTTCTCTCAATTCCAAGATTTTACTATAAATAAAGGCATAAAAGAATGAATCCATGTACAGACTAAGATAATGGAGGATTAGAAAATACATTAGTGCATTAATATCTTAGAAGAAATAAGAGAAAATCATGCAATAATCTCAGGAGATACCAAAAAAAAAAAAAATGACAAAAAGTGTCCCATAAAACTTAACATACATTTTTAATAAAAATTCCTAGGAAATCAGTGTTGGAAGGAATTTTTGTTAATGTAATTAAGAGTATCTATCCAAAAACATACAGTAAACATTGTATTCAATGTTATAATGTTACAAGCATTTTATTTAAATTCAGGAAAGAGAAAAAGATGCCTGATATTTTTACTTCTACCTAACAAAGTAATAGAGGCACTACCTTAAGCAGTAAGAAAAGGGGAAAATAAGTGTGTGTGGAGATTGGTATGGAATAGGTCTGTACAGACTGGAGCAGGAGGATGGATGGAATTGTAAAGAACAAAAATTCTCCTTTGACTTACCGGGTCATCAGATGCATTTTAGGTTTTGAAAAATAAAATTGATAGCCATTAGATTTGGTAAAATATGGGAAACATTAGTGATAGGTACCTAGTAAATTAATAAAATGAAAAAGTAAGTTCAACAACTGACATTATTTGAAGATGATGTTGACAACATAGAAAAAAGTAAAATAATCTATGGGCAAATAATACAATTTATAAGAGATTTTGGCAATGTTTAGTCATAAGATCATTATATTAAAAGCAATTGCATATCTATATCCTGGTAGTAATTAGAATATGTAAAATTATTTAAAACCTATGTAAATAGCAAAAAAATATGGGGTACATAGAAATAAATCTAACAAAAGAAGTATAAACATATATTTAAACTACCAAAATAAATGGAGAAATGTGTCATGTTCATGAGTAGGAAGATTCTCTTTCAGTTCTCCCACCTTGATCTATAAATTTAGTAACTAAGGATTTCTCAAGGAACTTGATGAGTTTGTTTAAAATTTATTTGAAATTATAAAGAATGTATAACACACTCCTAAGGAAGAACATTCTGGAGAAATTCCCATACTACATAACAAGATTTTATAGTGCAATAGTAATTAAATCAGTGAGATATCAGACCTATGGAATAGAATTCCTCAAAACAGATTTATGTGTATATGGATCCTTGATATGAAACAGGGATATGGAGCCCTTCCTTACACCATATAGAAAAATCAGCTCAAGATAGATCAAAGACTTAAATGTTTTTTTCACTGACAGAGCAGTGGGAAAAATATGGACTTTCAGAGTTATACTAGAATAAATTCAATCATCCATACGGGAAAAAAAGAAATTAGATTTTTGCAACATGCCATATGCATAAATCAATTCCGGTTAGATTAAATAACTTGAAAAGCACAATGTAAAAACTTTCAAAAGAATATGTAGAACCTATCCTTAATATAAGATTCTTTTTTATGCTTAACATGTTAGAAGAAATCTGGGATACCAAGTATCTAATATAAGCTTTAGAACAAGCAAATAAAATAAGGAATTTAACAAAGAGACAATATGAAAAATTCTCCCTAGATTTAAAGGCATTCATCTCTGGAGTGAAAGAGCCTACCAATGTCCTGGTACACTTAATGGAAAAGCAAGCAAAAACAAAAGCACAAATAAATACGAAGGCACATTATTTTGAAGTTCCTGCAACAACTGGAATAATGAAACCATGAAAAAATCTTAACGTCAATTTTGTCTTCATCTAATCCATCCCACTCCTATCCCAATCATTTTCATCACATTTTTTCACATCATCTTTTCCCTTCTATTTATTCTTCTGATATGTGACAGTTATCCTCAGTTTGCTAGGTTATTTCAATAACCTCCAAAATAACCCCTTTGGCTAAAATTTCTCTGCATTCCAATTTATGAATCCTATGTGTAGACAAATCCTAGGATTTATCAGTCCTAGAAATTCAGATTAGCTGTGCCCCAAAGTACTGACTGACTTTCTATTACTCTTTAAACTACGTCTAAATTTCTCATTTTAGACTTTAACGGTCTGTATAAAAATGTTCCCCTACTTTTGAACTTTCTCCCACTATGCGTATGCATAGCCTGTGCTATAGTTATTTTGTGTGTGTATGTGTGTGTGTGTGTGACTATATCTTCTAGACACTGCCTCATTAATTTGCTGACACAGTGTCATCCACAGAGAAGTATTATCTGCATAGATCTTCTGCAAAAATCCCATCCAAGCTTCAAAGCCCAATTTAAATGCTGTTTCTTTTATGAAATCCATTATGAGCCCTCGCCAATGTAAAATAGGTATTAAAGTCACTGGAGATCAATATTTAGTTAAACATTTTCAAAATATTTGTTTTTTTTTTTTTTTTGGTTTTTGCTTTATAACTATATGTATGCTTATTTTATGCTTAGTATTTTATTTTAAGCCCTTTGAAGACAGGACTTTATTTTAGGCATGTTTATATTCCAGCACCTAGCATGTTCTGGTACTAGGGAAAAATTGATTTGATAAATACTTGTTGCATTGAATTAAATTCTTTTTTTGTGTGCCATTATTATTTTTTAATTTTTATTTTAGGGTTAAGGGCACATGTACAGGTTTTTGCATAGATAAATTGCATGTCATAGGGGTTTGATGTACAGATTCTTTCATCTCCCAGGTAATAAAGCATATTATCTGATAGATAGTTTTTTGATCCTCACGTTCCACCCACCCTCCACCCTCAAGTAGGTCCTAGTATTTGTTGTTTTTGCTTTTGTGTCCATATATACTCAATGTTTAGCTTCCATTTATAAGTGAGGACATGCACTATTTGGTTTTCTGTGTCTGTGTTAGTTTACTTAGGATAATGGCCTCCAGCTCCAATCCATGTTGCAGCAAAGAATGTGACCTCATTCTTCTTATGACTATGCAGTATTTCATGGTGTATATGTACCACATTTTCTTTCTTTCTTTTTTTTTTTTTTTTTTTTTTTTGAGATAGAGTCTCCCTCTGTCGCCCAGGCTGGAGTGCAGTGGCACAATTTCCACTCACTGCAAGCTCCACGTCCTGGGTTCACACCATTCTCCTGCCTCAGCCTCCTGAGTAGCTGGGACCACAGGCACCCACCACCACACCTGGCTAACTTTTTGTATTCTTTAGTAAAGATGGGTTTTCACCGTGTTAGCCAGGATTGTCTCTATCTCCTGACCTCATGATCTGCCCACCACGGCCTCCCAAAGTGCTGGGATTACAGGTGTGAGCCACCGTGCCTGGCCCATATGTACCACATTTTCTTTATGCAATCTACCATTGATAGGCATTTAAGTTGATTCCATTCTTGCTATTGTGAATAGTACTGTGATGAACATACGTATGCCTATGTCTTTATGGTAGAATGACTTATATTCATTTGGGAGCATACCCAACAATGGGATTGCTGAGTCAAATGGTAGTTCTGTTTTAAGTTCTTTGAGGAATCACAAAACACTGCTTTCCACAAGGGCTTAAATAATTTACATTCCCACCAGAGGTGTATAAGCATTGCCTTTTCTCTGCAACCTTGCCAGAATCTCTTATTTTTTTGACTTTTTAATAATAGTCATTCTGACTGGTGTGAGATGGTGGTTTAGATTTACATTTCTCTAATGATCAGTGCTATTGAGTGTTTTTTTCATAAACTTGCTGGCCGCAAATATGTCTTCTTTTGATACATTGAAAGTAACCCCACTTTCAATGGGGTTACTTGGTTTTTGCTTGTAGAATTGTTTAAGTTACTTATAGACCCTGTATATTAAACCTTTGTGGAATGCATAGCTTGCAAATATTTTCTCCCATTCTATAGGTTGTCTGTTTACTCTAGAATCTTTTCCTGGCAGAAGCTCTTTAGTTTAATCAGGTCCAATTTGTCAATTTTTTGTTGTTGTTGCTGCTGCTGCAATTGCTTTTGGTGTCTTTTTCATGAAATCTTTGCCAGGTTCCATGTCCAGAATGGCATTTGTTAGGTTATCTCTCAGGGTTTTTATAGATTTAGAATTTATATTTAAGGGTTTAATCCATCTTGAGTTGATTTTTCTATATGGTGTAAGGAAGGGCCCCAATTTCAATCTTCTGTATATGGGTAGTCAGTTATCCCAGCACCATTTATTGAATAGGGAATTATTTCCCCATTGCTTGTTTTTGTCAGCTTCTTCAAAGTTCAGAGGGGTGTAGGTGTGCAGCTTGATATTGGGCTCTCTATTCTGTTCCATTGTTCAAGATGTGTGTGTGTGTTTTTTTTTTTTTTTTTTTTTTTTTTACCAGTACCATGCTGTTTGGGCTACTGTAGTCTTGTAGTGTAGTTTGAAGTTGGGTAGTGTGAAGCCTGCAGCTTTGGTTTTTGCTGTTGTAGTTGTTGTGTGTTTTCTTGTTTTTACTTAGAATTGCTTTGGCTATTCAGGCTCTTTTTTGGTTTCATATGAATTTAATTTTTTTTTTTTTTTTCTAATTCTGTGAAGAATGTCATTGGTAGTTTGGAACAGTGTTGAATCTATAAACTGCTTTGGGCAGTACTGTCGTTTTAACAATACTGATTCTTCCTATCAATAAGTATGGACTGGTTTTCCATTTGTTTGTTTCATCTCTGCTTTCTTTTAGCAGTATTTTGTAATTTTAACTGTAGAGATATTTCACCTGCCCTGTTAGCTGTATTCCTATGTATTTGTTTCTTTTTGTGGCTATTGTGAATTGGATTGCATTATTGATTTGGCTCTCAGCTTGGATGTTCTTGGTGTATGAGAATGCTACTGATTTTGTACATTATTTTTGTATCTTGAAATTCTGCTGAAGTTTTTTTTTTGTTTTTGTTTTTGTTTTTAATCAGATCAAGGGGCTTTCAGATAGATATGATTTATTTTCTAGGTATAGAATCCTATCATCTGCAACCAGAGATAGTTTGATTTCCTCTCTTCCTATTTGAATGTCTTTTATTTCTTTCTCTTACCTGATTTCTTTGGCTAGGGTTCCAATACTATTTTGGACAGGAGTGGTGAGAGTGGGCATCATTGTCTTCTTCTGATTCTCAAGGGAAATGCTACCACCTTTTGCCTATTCAGTATGATGTGGGTTGTGGGATTGTCATAGATGGCTCTTATACTTCTGAGGTATGTTGTTTCAATGTCTCATTTGTTGACAGTTGTTAACTTGAAAGGATGTTGAATTTTAACAAAAGCCTTTTCCGCATCTAGTGAGATGATCATGTGTTTTTTTATTTTATTTCTGTTTATGTAATAAATCACATTTATTGATTTATATTTATTGAAACAACCTTGCATCCCAGGGAAAAAGCCTACTTAATCGTGGTGAATTAGCTTTTTGATCACTGCTGGATTTTCTTTGCTAGAGTTTGGTTGAGGGTTTTTGCATCTATGTTTTTCAAGGATACTGGGTAAAAGTTTTCTTTCTTAGTTGAATCTCCGTCAGGTTTTGGTATCAGGATGATGCTGGCTTCATAGGATGAGTTAGTGAGGAATCCATTCTCTTCAATTTTTTGGAATCGTTTCAATAGGAATGGTATCAGCTCTTTTTTATACATCTGGTAGGATTTGGCTGTGACTCTATCTGGTCGTGGACACTTTTTCATTGGTAGGCGTTTTATAACTGATTGAATTTTACAACTCATTATTGGTCTGTTCAGGAATTCAGTTTCTTCCTAGTTCACTCTTGGGAGGTTGCATGTGTACAGGAATTTATCTGTTATTCTAGATTTTCTAGTTTTTGTGCATAGAGGTGTTCATAGTAATCTCAGAATTCTTGTATTTCTGTTCAGATGGTGGTAATGTCTCCTTTGTCATTTTTTCGTGTGTTTATTTGGAACTTCTCTGTTTTTCTCTTAGTCTGCCTGGGCATCTGTCCATTTTATTTCTTCTTTCATAAAAACAAACTCTTGGATTTGTTGATCTTTGTGTGGTTTTTCGTGTCTCATTTTTTTTTTTTCAGTTCAGCTCTGATTTTGGTTATTTCTGGTTTTCTGCTAGCTTTGGGATTTGTTTGCTCTTGTTTCTCTAGCTCCTTTAAATGTAATGTTAGGTTGTTAATTTGAGATTTTTCTAACTTTTTGGTGAGGGCATTTAGTGCTAGTAAACTTCTCTCTTAACTCTGCTTTAGCTGTGTCCCAGAGGTTCTGGTATGTTTTACCTCTTTTCCTTATTAGCTTCAAATAATATTTTGATTACTGCCTTAATTTCATTGTTTATTCAAAAGTCATTCTGGAGCCGGTTGTTTCATTTGCCTGCAACTGCATAGTATAGAGCAATTTTCTTACTATCTATTTCAGTTTTTATTGTATTATGATCTGAGAGTATGGGTGGTATGATTTTGGCTTTTTTGAATCTACTGAGGATTGTTTTATGGCCAATTATGCGGTCCATTTTAGAATATGTGCTATGTGCAAATGAGAAGAAAGTATATTCTGCTGATTTGGGTAGAGAGTTCAGCAGATGTCTATTAGGTGGCTTTGGTCAAGTGTCAAGTTTAGGTTCCAAATATCTTTGCATATTTTCAATTTATTTTTCTCTGTCTCAGTGATCTGTCTAATGCTGTCAGTGTAGTACTATTATTATTGTGTAATCTAAGTCTCTTACATCTCAAAGAACTTACATTTTAATCTGGTGCTCCTGATTTGGATGCAAATATATTTAGGATAGTTAGGTCTTCTTGTTAAATTGAAGCCTTTACCATTATGTAATGCCCTTCTTTTTTATCTTTATTGGTTTGAAGTCTGTTTCTTCTGAAATTAGAATAGCAACCCCTGATTTTTTCTGTTTTCTGTTTGCTTGGTAGATTTTTCTTCATTTATTTACTTTGAGCATTTGTGTGTTATTGCATGTGAGGTGGATCTCTTGAAGAAAGCGTACTGTTGGTTTTTGCTTCTTTGTTGAACTTGCCAGTCTGTGCCTTTTAATTGGGGCATTTAGCCCACTTACATTCAAGGTTAATATTGATATATGTGAATTTGATTCGGTAATCATGTTGTTAGCTAGTTATTATGCAGACTTCATTGTGTAGTTGCTTTATACTGTCAATAGTCTATGTACTTAAGTGTGTTTTTGTGGTGGCAAGTAATTGTCTTTCATTTTTATATTGAACACCTCCTTCAGGACCACTTGTAAGATAGGTCTGGTGTTAACAAATTCCCTTAGCATTTGCTTACTTGAAAAGGATCTTATTTGTCGTTTGCTTATGAAGTTTACTTTGACTGGTTATTACATTCTTGGTTGGAATTTCTTTTCTTTAAGAATGCTGAATATATGCCCCCAGTCTTTTCTGGCTTGTAGAATTTCTGCCGAAAGGTCCTCTGTTAACCTGATGAGGTTCCCTTTGATGGTGACCTGCCCCTTCTCTTTAGCTGTCTTTAATGATTTTTCTTAAATTTCATTCTTGGAGAATCTGTGCCTTGGGGATGGTCATTTTGTGTAGTATATCAGAAGTCTTATCTGGATTTTCTGAATGTGAATGTTGGCTTTGCTGGTGAGGTTGGAGAAATTTTCATGAACAATATTCTGAAAAATGTTTTACAACTTGCTTGATTTCTCTCCCCCTCTTCCAGGGATGCCAGTGAGATGTAGATTTGGTCTCTTTACCTAGTCCTATATTTGCCAGAGGTTTCATTCTTTCTTCTTTAATCTTTTTTCTTTATTTTTGTTTGGCTATTTTGGAGAACCAGTCTGTGAACTCTGAAATTCTTTCCTCAGTTTGGCTGATTCTGCTGTTAATACTTAGAATTATATTCTGAAATTCTTGACATGAGTTTTTCAGCTCTATCAGATCAGTTTGGTTCTTTCTTAAAATGGTTATTTTGTGTTTCATCTCTGGCATCATTTTACTGTATTTCTTAGAATCTTGAATTGGGTTTTCACTTTCTTCTGAATCTTGATGATGTTCATTCCTATCCTTATTCTGAATTATATTTCTGTCATTTCAGCCATTTCAGCCTCATTAAAAACCATTGCTGAGGAACGAGTACAGTTTTGGAGGTTAGAAGACACTGGTTTTTTGAATTTCCAGAGTTATTTTGCTGCTTCTTTCTCATCTGTATGGGCTGACATTCCTTCAGTCTTTGAAACTGCTATCCTTTGGATGGGGTTTTATGCTTTTATCTTCTTTGCTGTCCTTGGGAGTTTTGAATGTGGGTTCAGTTGACTGGTTTCATTTCTGAAAGAACTTAAGGCACCATGGCTCGGCTCAGCATTTCTGGGCTACATGCTCCAAATCTGTGGGGCTGTTACTTAGCCCCTGATTTTGTTCTCTGGCTCCTGAAGGTTGTAAACCTTCTGCATTAGAGGGGCTGAGATGTTCTTGTATCACTGGCCACAGCACTCTGATGTGTAGTGCTCGCTAAAGTGCTTCTTTAGAGCAATGTCAGTGGGATCCATGCTCCTTCATACATTCCAGCATCAGTGGTAGTGTGATGGGGTACAGGGCCATTGGCTGGGGTGTTGTTGCAGTGGGTCTGGGGCTGCAGCATTTCTGCATGTGCTCATGACCACTGTGGCAGCAGGGTGCTGACAGGCATTGGACTGCTGAACTCCACGCTCACCTATGCAGTGATGGTGCTGTCGTCATGGGAAAGTGGAGTTGTTGGCATCCGTGTACAAGTTCTCACATGCAATGGTGGCATAGCTAGGCAAGAATTGGGGTCAGGGCTGCGGGACACAGGATGCGCTGACACTAGCATCAGTGTCGTGCAGGATGTGCACACGTGCGCACACCACTGTCAGAGGGGAGGTGACGTCTGCCCATGTACACTGGCAAAGCAGTGGAGGGGCTGGCTGTGGACAAGTGCTTGCTGGCAAAGTAGCATGAGGAGGCTACTGTGGGAGAAGAGTGGGGGTGGGCTGGTGCCTGTCGGCAGGGACTGCTCTACTGGAATTCCCTGATGGTCAGACATAATCTCCCAGTGAAGGAGCTAAGATGAGGACTCCTGGCAAGCACCCTAGTTGGTCATCTGAGGCTGCCCTGCAAGCAGGTGTAGCCAGGCTGGGTCCCTGGGGAAGGCCAGCAAACAAGGGAGTTCTCAGATCAAACTGGCCTTGTTTCAAAGGCAATACTGTCCTGCTCTGTCCAGGTAGTCCCTTGTGGCTAGAGTCTCTTAAAGGAGCATGATGAGCCTTGGGCATCCCTGTTAATGCTCCCCTGCAGATGTTCCCACCACAAACACTCTGGGCTCTGCAGAGGCTGGAGTCCTGTCCCTACCACCTCTCTAAGCAGCTCTCTCTGCCACCTCAAGTGCCCATGGGGGTTGTGGGGTCTCCAGCTGCCGGGATTCCAGTGGCCTATGGTGAGAGGGGATCATCCTGCCTATTTAACTCACCCATTTCCCAGGAGTCACTGGTGGCCAAAAATGAGTTCTGGTGCACAGTAGCCCCATGGTGGGTTCCTAGCTTCCTTGCCCTTCAGCCCAGCACCTGTGTCTTCCCTCTGTTGACTGTTAATGCCTTTCTTCCAAATACCTGCTTGGAGTGTACCAGTCTTCCTGACGTTCAGGTCTCTTAGTGGGAGATGTTCTTCCTGGCTACAGCTAGTCGGCTGTCTTGAATTCGCCTATCTGAGTTAAATTCTTAACTTTGTAGAATATACTTTTAATATAAAAAAAGAGATTTGATTAAAATTTTCATAATAAAAGTAGGCTTTATATGTGTGAATTAATTACTTGAGCTTGATGTATTGAGATCTCAAAAAACATATTGGCATGGACCTATGTATAAAAAAATGTGTATGATCATTTCAGTATCGTAATATATAAACAACTGTAATGAAGCAAACCTTTTAAGTGAGCATTCTAATTTTTTTTGGTTTTCATTTATTAGATTTTAAGAGTGGATTACTATATTCTTTTATATAATAAATAAAAAATGAATATTAATTTGGGTTCTCCAGTCCCAGTATGGTAATTTAAAAATTTTACCAATTTTTAGTTATTATTTAAGTGTTAATTATATTTATTAGGATGGTGATTTTTCTATTGCCTTTTCCAATTACTGTTTCTTCTCAACTTTTGTTAAATGCAGCTTACTTATTAGAAGACTACATGTTAATATATTTCCTTTTTATACAATTCACATGTTTTTAGTTTTAGGCGTCTCATTTAATCACAAAAATGATTTTCAGGTACTGGGATATTTTTCTAAATTTTTCAAAGATATACTATGCACAGGAAATTTGTAAAAAGAGCATGTGTGTGTGTATATATATATATATATATATATTCTACTTAAGAGCATATTTTTTAGCATTTCTTATGAATTGCAACAAATTCTACTCTGGAAATCTTAATGGACATCCTCTGAGAAGGCATTTTGGGTTAGCTACCAACATCCTGACTGATGACATTCACAGGATTAATGAGAAGGTTAGTGTATGCCTTCTGAGAAAATCATGATTTGGATATTGATACAAGAAGAGAAAACCAATTAGGTTTCAGTGAACCATGGCAGACTGGGATACAACATTGCTTGAAAGAAATAAAAAAGTGCACTGGTCAGAATTGTATCCCTCTATCTCTTATTTCACATCATTTTTCATCTTCAAGTGTGGTGATCTGTGGAAGAATCGGGTTATCCAAAAAGGGTACCATTTATTTATAACTACAAAAATTCTCCAAACTGCTAAAACTTCCTTTCCTTTCCCTTCAAAAATCAAGCAAGTCTGCTTATGTAATGACTTACATGGAAATAATATTATATAACTTGGCCTTCATTATTATGTAAACTGATTAATGTTAAAGAAAATTGAGCTACAAATATTCATCCATTGCTACCAGAGTAAACCATTATGTTATATATTCAACTATTTTTTTCTGGTCTAATTTCACATCCAGGGTTTACTAATGGAAATTGATTTATAAAATAAAAATGTTAAATTTTTATTTAAATTCATTTTAAGTAATCTGATAAGTAGATCTTTTCTCTCTTTAGTTTTAAATTTCTTTATCATCATACAGTTATTCATTAGTTACATGCTTATCATTTCATCAAATAATATTAGTGTCTTCTGTCTTTGAACTGTTTTTACTGTTGGTCTGTCAAGAACTTGCTGGGTTATTCTTTATGTTTTTGATATTGAGATATGCAACTAAAATAAATATTCCAGAAACAACTTCAATATAATTGTTTAGTGAAGAATTCACTTTTTGGTTTTGATATCAGATGTCTTGTACTTATCTGAAAATAACAATGGCCTATTTTTCTGATGCATTTTAATGTAAATCCAGAAAGCAATTAATTTGCTTGACATTTCCATCCCCTCTTTATGCAAAATCTGAGAATAAAGCTGTATCATGTTTTCTTCTCTAATTTCTTGTGTTGTAATAACTTATTTGTACAATATATAGGCATTACTATTATTGTTTTCTATATCATTCTAATTTTTACACCTGCATTTATGTTAATACCTGAGTCAGGTATACTTCTTTGTTGGTCCTTTAATGTTTCTCTCTGTGTGTGTGTGTGTGTGTGTGTGTGTGTGTGTGTGTGTGTGTCTGTTTGCATGTAGGCCAAGCAGCTCCATCTTGGATACTAATTCACCATATTGACTACTGAATAACCCTAGTTCAAGAAAGACCTCTAAGATTTCCAGTTTGTCTATCATTCCTTGTGTAAGAGTAGGCACTTACTGTAAATCCTGCCCTTAGGACAAATAACCTCGATGTTATCATGCTTCAGTTGTCCTACACATACCTTCTCACTTATCCTTTCCCTATAGTATATATAAGCCCTGGATCCAAGGAAAAATGATACAGGCATCCCCCATCTTGTCTTGCTGCTGACTGAGACTCAGACGATTGCTTCTGTTCGTAAGTCTTTATTAAATGTTTCCAAGAAACTGAATTTGTCAGCTTCTTTCTTCAGCCTTTCAGCTTCCTTGGACTCTTGCGGGTAGGTTGCATAGACCTGCCCACCATGGAACAGTGTGCTCTGTGCATACATAAATTATATGAGAATGTTTTCTATAGAAGTGTATGTATTTATTGTATTTTTAGGCTAAAGACACCTAGACAGACTAAATTTAAGCACCTATAACAGGAGTTAGCCAACTATGACCCGTGGGCCAAATATGATCTGATGCCAAATTTTGTAAATAAAGTTTTATCACTTAATGATGAGCAAACATTCTAAGAAATGCATCCCTCTTTAGTCAATTTCACCAGTGTACAAGCATCATAGAGGGTTTAATAAACTTAGATGGTATAGCCTATTGCTCCTAAGCTACAAACCTGTATAAAACGTTACTATACTGAATACTATAGACAATTGTATTACAATGGTAAGTGTTTGTGTGTCTAAATAGAATTAAACATAGGGAAAAGTAGAACTACAGTAAAAAAGATTTAAAAATGATGCACTTGTATGTGCACTTATTATAAATGAAGCTTGAAGGATCACAGTCACATTTGCGATCCGTAATTGACAGGAACATTCATGACATGGCACATTACTGTATATTGCCTACGGTGCATTTGCACTACAAAGGCAGAGTCAGATAGTTGTGACCAAGACATAGGATTTGCAGAGCCTAAAATATTTGCTATTTGGCCTTTTACAGAAAAAGCTTGCCAACTCCTGACCTAGAAAATTGTTTTATGGTTAAGTATTTAATAAGTATTTGTTAAGGGAATGAATTATTAAATTAATATATGAATCAATGAATTTAACAATTGTTTGGTTAAAAATTACTGATCATGGATTATTAACATTACTTTTATTACTTTAAAATATAACATTTATATATTTTTTAATTCACAAAACTACAAAGATGTTAATAAAAGTAGGCTATTCCCTACTATATAATGGTTTCCCCATATAATGGCTATTGATGTTGCTAAATAAAAACAACACACATATATAATGCAAAATCTAGGTAATTGGGTTTTTTTTTTGGTGATTTTTTTCAGAAAATAAACTTCATGTATAATTATATGCACATACAAAAACATACAAGAGAACATACCTTTCACTACATTTTATCCCTTATTTTTCCTCTTGGAGGTTTTTCCATATTAACACATAGATATATATCTTCTACCTGTTTTTAACTGCATCGTATTTACTTAAGAGTAGGCACTCTGGAATCAGACTGCAGGGGTTTACATCCCATTTCTACCAATTCAGAGTTGTAAACACTGGGCAAGAACTTTCCATGTTTGCATTTTTCATCTGCAAAGTACAGGTAAAATTCCAAAATTTTGTGTGGGTTATGTAAAACTATATTTTGTGTGGGTTATGTAAAACTATACAAATTAAATGCTAAGAAGAGTAGGTAGCAGAAAATGCTAAGTGCTAGCTGCTGTTTTTTTTTTTTTTTTTTTTTTTTATAGTATTTTGGGACACTTCAGTTGTTCCCAGTATTTCTGTTATTTTTGTTTTGCAAAAGATATCTTTTAAAATATATCTTGGAAAACTTTGATAATCCTATCCGTAAAACAAATCGAAGTTGTGGGTTTTCTGAGTCAAAAGGGATATCTCTGTCAATTTTTAAAAAATATTGCCAAGTTATTTTTCAGAAATGGTGTTCCAACTTACATTCTCCCTGATGGTATGAGCTTCTTATTGTGGCACTCTTGCCTGCAGTGGATATCATCAGACGTTTTAAATTTGCCAATTGGATTGGCGAAAATGATTCCTTTTTAATTTCCTTTTTGTAGTAAAGGTGGACTGTCTTTTCAGATATTTATTATTGATTTGTACATTTTGGTCTGTAAATACCTGTTCATATCTCATATTCAATGCACACTAAGATAGTTTATCTCCTTCAAATTGGATGTATAAGCTCTTCATAAATTAAGCAAAATATATCTGTCTTGTATAATATAAATAAGCTTTCCTTGGATAATGTATTTTTTTCAGTTGCATTTATGGTATTTTTTTTCCTGTACGGAGTATTTAATTTTTTTAAATCAAATTTATCAATATTTTGGGGAAGCTGGTTCTGATTATTTCTCTAGAGATGGGGTTCGTCATGTTGGTCAGGCCGATCTTGAACTCCTGACCTCAAGTGGTCTGCCCGCCTTGGCCTCTCAAAGTTCTGGGATTTTGGGTGTGAGTCACCATGACTGGTTCTGATTCACTTCTTACACACATTCTTTCTGTGTCATATTACTATTTGTAATACCATACATTTGATTACCTAAGTTGAGAAAGCAAATTTCAGCCTAATTTGAGAAAGCAAATCTCAGGGTCATCTCTTCCTGCTATCACAGCCATGATGTAAACTACCTGAAGATGAATGGGATTCTGAAGTTAATTTTTATTTAGGGATCCCTGTAAATATACTGATGCCCACAGCTATCAGTATATTCATTCAGACTTAAGGACGGTCAGGATCCCTAATGTTTAATCCCTAGTTTCTAATTCCTTTAGAAAATAAACACGTATCCATTTTAATATTCTGTAACATGTTGGGGCCAGAGTTATAATAGAGATGGGGCCTTGAATTGACTGTGAGAAGTATGAAACAGAAATTTAAGACATTTTAGGACTACAAAGACTATTCTGTAAAATACTTCCAACCTTCTACAGATCTCAGACAATGGAATGGAATTGGGCCACTATTAAAAACACCGTTAAGTTAAAAATAAGGCCACAGGACTTGTATGCTAAGTCCTATGACCCACCTCAACTGTTAATATTACCTATATTATTAAACTTGAAGGTCCTTATTATTTTTTTAAAATTTTCTCATTTCTGAAATATCCTCGTTGTACTTCTTCAGTTATCAAGAAGCTATAAAGCCACATATCCATGGAATATTATTGAATGTTATCTTTAGAATAGTATAACACGAAGAAACATGTTGGTCCAAAGTAATGTGGGCTACACTGGTACCTAATTATAAACAATATAATTTCTTAGGAAATTACAGGTTTAAAAATGCTTTGCATAATCATTACTTTAACATTTGAGGTATTTACCTAGTTATTTAGAGGAAGAGGGAAAATGATGGTAAATAAAAATTTACCCATTTCATTCATCCATTTACTAAATACTTATTAAACACTAATATGTGTTAATCATTCTGAAAAATACAGTGGACATATTAAGATGAGTGAATTATGAAGTTAATTCTCTAGATACTTCTTGTGTTTTACTAACAAAGACAAAATAAACATTACTTATATAACCACTTTGATAATTGCTATACATAAGAGTGGCATAAAATTTGAATGATATTTGTTATAATTTTTGTTTTAATCATCAATGTGATTTATAAAACTCATGAGGAAAAGGAAAGTCTATTGAGTGTATCCGTATTTCTGCTCTGTGGTTTCTTCTTCCTTGCTGATGCTCCAAGATTCTTTTATTATTTACTTTCTCTTTACAGAACTTCTTTTACCTGATGTTTAATGGTAAGTTGATTGGCAACGAATTCTTTTAGTTTGCCTTCACCTGAGAATATCTTTAGTTCCCTTTCATTCCTGAAGGATGGTTTTTCCAATATAGAATTCATGTTGACAGTGTTTTCCTTTCAGCACTTGAAAAACATTATTCCATTTCTTTCTGGCATCCATTGTTTTATAAGACAAATCTGGCCTTCCAATTTGTGTTTCCCCATAAATAAGATGCCTTTCTCTATAGGTGCTTTAAAGATTTTTATTTTGTCTTTCATTTTCAAAAGTTTGATTAAGATTTGCCTTGCAGTAATTTCTTTGAGTTTATCCTGTTTGGAATTTACTAAGCTCTTTGAATATGTAATTATGTGTCTTCCATCAAATTTTGTAAGTTTTAAGCCATTAATTATTTGAATATACTTTTAACCTTATTGTCTTTCTCTTTTCTATCCAGAACTTAGATGATATAAATATTGGTTATTGTTATATAGTCTCTTGGGTCCCTTAGGCTTTGTTCTTTTTTCGGTATATTTTTCTTAGTGTTTAGTGTTAGATGAATTATACCGCTCTGTCTTCAGTTTCACTGATTATATTGTCTGTCATCTCACTCTATTATTGTGTCCATCCAGGGAGTTTTCTGTTACGGAATTTTTGGGTTCTATAATTTCCGTTTGATTCTTTTAAATAATTTATTTGCTGAAATTTTATGTTTTTTATTTTTTGTAAGAGGATTTGCAATTGATTGTTGAATCATTTTATGATGGGTCTGTTAAAATCCTTACAGTTAATTATGACATCTAATTCTTCTCAGTTTGGCATCAGTCTTTTGTCTTTATGGTTTTGAACATCTTGGTTTTTGGTATGATAGGCAATTGTTAATTATATCTTAGACATTTCATCTATTTTTTTTTCTATTTTGTCTGGGTTATATTTTTTTATTTTTTTATTTTAGCAGACAGTCACTCCGTTTAGGTTCAGCTCACAGTACCTGATACGTTTTTGAGGGTTAAGGCTCTAATAACAGTTTAATTTTTAGAGGCTTTGCAGTGTTATATTGAGCTTTTTGGTTTATCTGGTATCACTGGATATTCTACTTGTGCCTTCTGTTTCTACATGAGAAGATAGGAGCTGATTCCTGGACTGGGCCATGGTCATTCTCCTAGAGTGAGAGGGGAACCTTAAACATATGAAAACAGGATGCTCCCTTGCTGTGGCACAGTTAGCTGCCTAAAAGATCTAGAACACGTTCCAGTCTAGGTTCTTGCTGTGACAAGATTCTCTCTACCAATACACTTGGGCCACATTAGTTTTTTTAGATGAGCGAAGGAGGGGAGCGTTAGACCCACAGGATCAAAGAGGCTTTTGTGTTGGGCTTCTTGTTGTGGCTAGATTTTTCTTGCTAATGCTACCTCAGCCACCTTAGTGTTTCTCATTGGATGAGGGAAGTTTCAGATCTGGCAGTGAAGGAGAACATTTTCTTGGTTGCTTAATGTTGATAAGGTTCTTGATTGATCCCATTGATGGTGTTCACTGGATATCCTGCACCTATGATTTTTGTTTTTAATTCTGTTCATGTGATGTATCACGTTTATTGACTTGCATATGTTAAACCATCCCTGCATCCCTGGTAGAAATTCACTGGATCATGGTGGATTATCTTTTTGATATGCTGTTGGATGTTAAGTTGTATTTTTTTGAGAATATTTTATGTCCTTTCCTGATTTTAGTATTAGGGGGATACTGGCTTCATGGAATCATTTTCAGAGGATTCCCCCTTTCTTTATATTTTGGAATAGTTTCAGGAAGATTGGTACCAATTATTCTCTGAGTGCCTGGAAGAATTCAGCTGTGAATCCATATGGTTCTGGACTTTTGTGTTGGCAATTTTTGTCATTACTATTTTAATCTTGCTACCTGTTATTGGTCTGTTCAGAGTTTCTATTTTTTTCCTGATTTAATCAAGAGGGTTGTGTATTGGGAGGATTTTTTCCATCTCCTCTAGATTTACTTGTTTGTAAAGGTCTTCATAGTAGCCTTGAATGATCTTTTGTATTTCTGCTGTATTGGTGTAATATCTCCTGTTTCATTTCTAACTGAGCTTATTTGGATCTTCTCTGTTCTTTTCTTGAGTAATCCTGCTAATGGTCTATCATTTTTGTTTATCTTTTCAAAGAATCAGCTTTTTGTTTCATTTATCTTTTGTATTTTTTTGTTTCAATTTCATTTAGGTCTGCTCTGATCTTTGCTATTTCTTTTCTTTTGCTGGATTTGGATTTGGTATGTTCTTGTTTCTCTATTTCCTTGAGGTGTGACCTTAGATTGTCTCTTTGTGCTCTCTCAGACTTTTTGATGTAGGTATTTAAAGCTATGAACTTTCCTCTTTGCACCAATTTTGCTGTATCTCAGAGGTTTTGATAAGTTTCGTCACTATTATCATTTAGTTCTAAGAATTTTTAAATTTCCATCTTGATTTCATTGTTGACCCAAAGATCCTTCAGGAGCAGATTATTTAATTTCCATGTATTTGTATAATTTTGAGGGTTCCTTTTGGAGTTAATTACCAGTTTTATTCCACTGTGTTCTAAGAGATTACTCAATATGATTTTGGTTTTCTTAAATTTATTGAGACTTGTTTTGTGGTCTGTCATGTGGTATATCTTGGAGAATGTTCCATGTGCTGATGAAAATAATGAACATTCTGCAGTTGTTGGGTAGAATGTTCTGTAAATATCCGTTGAGTCCATTTGTTCTAGGGTATAGTTTAAGTCCATTGTTTCTTTGTTGACACTGTCTTGATAACCTATCTAGTGCTGTCAGTGGAGTACTGAAGCCCCCCACTATTATTGTCTTGCTGTGTATCTCATTTCTTATGTCTAGTAATACTTGTTTTATAAATTTGGGAGCTCCCATGTTAGGTGCATATATATTTAGGATTATGATATTTTCCTGTCGGACTGATTCTTTTATCGTTGTGTGATGTGTCTCTTTGTCTTTTTTAACATTGTTACTTTAATGTTTGTTTAATCTGATATAAAAATAGCTACACCTGCTCACTTTTGGTTTCCATTTGCATGGAATATCTTTTTATATCTCTTTACCTTAAGTTTATGTGGGTTTTTATGCATTAGTTGAGTCCCTAGAATACATCAGTGTTTCCTGTCTTTTTCTCCAACCAAATAGTCCTAAATGGCCCATTGCACTGGGAATAATTTTTCCTACACTCTAAGTTGACTATGAGAACCAGTGATTACACTAGGATGTTTTTCTGTCAGTTCATGTGAAAATAGCAGGAACTCTTGGTTAAGCAAATACATTTTCCAAATTTGTAAAGTGAAGTCTCAATGTTGCTAATTTTTAAAGGTTCTGTTAACTCAATTTCTGTTAATGGCTGCATCATGATGAGACTAGTTCTGTACTTTAGTGTAGCATTGTAAAGGCCCTGCTAGTTAACTGATAGTGTACAGTTGCTATTCTTTTAACTTGTTCTGAGGGATCCTAAAAACACCTCTTCTATTGCTACTTTAGAAGTTTTTGTAGTTGATAATGGGGTGGAGCTGGTAGCTGGCTATTGTGAAAACTGGTGCTCTGGACATTTATCTCTTCTTCTAGTGGTTAGAAATTTCCTGTAAGTCTGTTTGCAGTTTTGCAGTCTTGGCAAGAAACCATGACAGCTGAAATCATCAAATCTACATTTGCTTACAAGTTGACAAATGATAAGGCTTAACAAGTAGAATCACGGTAATAATGTAAAGGGATTTTCATCAGTAATGTCAAGAATTGTATGTTTCTGCAAAAAAATACATTTCCCAGGATGTTTTACCGATAAGCATACTACAGTGTTCAAAAAGATCAGGAAATTGTCACATTCTTGATAGTATTTGGCAGTTTGCAGACCTTTCTTTCTCCAGGCTTATGATAGCATTTCACATAGCACTGACCTCATTTATCTCCATGCTACAGTGTAAATAATATAGAGCTTGCTAGTGAGTCGGTTAACCTAAAATTTATATTTTGATAGCTTTAGGATTACTACTGGCATTTGGGCGCATTGAGTAAATACAGCAGTTGAACTTATAATTGTGCCACAAATTTACTTATCATTCTAGCCTATATCTTTTGCTCAGTTATGTGGACTATGCTCTGATTTAGGCTTTTCCTTTCCCATATGTCAAAAATACTCTTTCTGAGAAATCATATTTCATATTTATCAGAGAAATAGATTATTGATGGTTGACAAAAACATAATCAGAAAAATAAAATTATGAGTATCATTAGCAGATGAAAGAGAAATGTTAGAATATAGGCAAATGAATTTTTATTATAATAAAAATAATATCCTCTACTTATTACTGAATTGACTCAGTTTTGTCTTCATTCACTATTGCTTGCCATGACATTTTTACCAAAAGAGTTTTGTCTATATTGCATCATGATGTTTGCTATTTTTTCAAACTTATCACTGAATTGATTTTCTAATCCACTAACTGATTCAACCAACAATGTGTATTCAACAAATACACTGATTAGGTATATGCATGTTATATAGGTATTGACAGTTTGTGGTTTAGAAGACATTTGAAGAAAGCATTGATTCTAAAGTCAATGTCTGACTTCTTGCATAATGAGGAGGACCTATAGAGCAGAAAGAGGAGATGGGGTTAGGGCAGAGGGGGTGGTTCCAGGAGCCAGTGTTGAATGTAGCTGCAGATGCTAAGCAAAAAGAAAATTATTTTAAGGTTAAAGTTCTGTTTAAAATAGTTGTAAAATAATAAGACCAAATAAAAAATAATTACAAACTGTGAACAGAATGAGTGGAATAATTTTGTCCCATTGTGGACACTGGAAAGATTCCTAGACCTACTAGATGTAGGAAACAGGAATTTATGGCCAGGCTGGAAAGATAATGTGAAGATTTCAGATCAGATCAGCCACAATACGATTACAATTCTTTGGAACTTTAGATCCTTTGACAGATGTTTTATAAAATAATCTCATTTTCTGAATATTTTCTAAGCACATTATAGCTATTTTGAAAAGAAATTCAAGTATCTGGTTTCAGAGCATACAGTTCTCCTGTCCCATTTGTGTTTGACCATAATATTACAAAAATCATTTTTCTCCTGGCTGAACAGCAAGGTGAAATTTGAAAACAATTAATGAGTTAAATGATAAATGTTCCAATAAGATGCTAGATATTTAGACTTTATAGTGTAATTAATAGTTCCAAATTATTTTTGAAAGTAGGCTGAGTCCAGACTTACATGTAACTATCATCATTATTAGTTAAATATAAATTAATCTAAACTTACTGCCTAATCTACTTTTAAATGATTTCTGCATTGTTCTCCATAGCTACAGAGTTGGGCCAAATATAATTTTTAGTAAGTGTTATAAATTTTCGTAAAACTAGTTGGCTAATGGGGAAAGCAGAGACACCAGAGATATGCCTGGGTTTGAATCTTGGTTATGTTACTTCAAAGTGCTAACTGACCAAGCTTATAATCTTTTTACTCTTTGTGGTGCTTCTGGAGTGACATTGCTCAAAAAGACTGTCTGAGAGAATGGAAATATTTCTTATTACCTGTCATTGAGCGACTAAAGTGTGTTTAGTGTGACCAAGGAAATGAATTTGTAATTTATTTTAATATTAATTCATTTAAATAGAAATAGCCACAGATGGCTAGTGGCTACTCTATTGGACACCACAGCTCTAGAGTGTAAAAGTGAAAAATTAACCATCATTACAATCACATCCAAATAAATATAAATAAATAAATGAAAAACTTTAACTTTCAATCAAAATTTATAATTTTATGTTTTCTGATTTAAAAAAAACCTCAGTTTACTCATAGGAAAATCCAAAGGAACGCATATTTTTTACAAAGTAGACTTTAAAATGAACCTTGATGTTTATTTGAAATAACTGTATCTCTGTGAAAGCTTAATTATATTTCACATAATGAATCAGACTCTTCATCAACATACCTGAAGAATTAGTGAGAATAAAGTATTTTGTTAACTGACCCAACCCACATCAAATGGTGGTTGTCTTGCATTTAAATATTTAGCTAGGATAGGGTAGGATTATAGTCGTAAACTTTCCTTTTTGTTTAAAGCAGTTTGTAGTTATTTGGAGGCTGGAAGTTTTCTTGATTAGTAATTAAAATAGTATTTCTTTGACGAATTTAAATTACTCTGTGTGTATGTGAGAGAGAGAGAAAGACAGAGACAGAGACAGAGTGACAGAGAGGGCGAAATGTTTACCATATATTCTAATAATCTATGTAGGAAACCATTCATGATTGATTCTTCTTAAACAGTCAAGTAAATAAGTAGAAGAATCTTTAAATTTCCTTTAGAGATACATGTACAAAATTTATTCTAAGTAATAGTCTATCAGATAATCTTTATGTCTTGTTCTATAGCAGTGATAATAATATTATATCATATAATCATGATAATTTGTATTATATAAATTACATGTGTATGTCACCTGGTGATTCTGGTAAGGTATCTTCTAAAATGAGTGAGTTAATGATGTCTTATGACTTTATTGCACAATAAATACAATGAGTGTCTTCATTTTGACTGCTGCTGAAGAGTTACCTAATTCTTATAGTGCAATAATTGGCTATGTGGAATGGTATTATTTTGACTTCAGTTAATTAGTATAGTTTATTACACACCAGTGCATTAAGTACCCATTGGAAAAGTTAATATACTTACCAGAGTGATGAAGATCATGAGTAAGCTGCCAATTCAAGCTTTTTTCATTATTTCTATGTTCTATCAGTTAGATTGGGCATTTATAATTCATGATAGATAAATAAAGTGCTGATATATAACACTTAATTTTGATGGCTATATGTATAAGTCTACAACTTATGGGGATTAGTGGTTTCAATAAAAGATGTAGTCAATTGTAAAATATAATTGGTTTTTTAATTGCACAGTTTACCTCAATTAGTCTGCAAAATTTTACAAATCTGATTAAATGAGAGAAAATCAAGCTCCATTATTGGAGACCAGAGCATGAACTTAATGAATATAGATCACCTTAGTGTGGTACACTTTAAAACACAGCCAAAGAGTGATCTATGCAAGTAAATACATGAATTAAAAGTAAATTGAAAGTTTCTTTCTTTTGTAAAGGCAGCAGAAGTTAAGTCTCAACTTCCAATTTAGAAGATGAAGGGCCAGAATTTTGAAGTTTCACCACCAATATTTAATTTTAATCCATTCTTAACTTTGTGATTATTTTAAAATGGAGTTTAAATATAAGTGGACCTTGTAAAATTAAGTAACAAATTTAGCAGCAGAAAATTTTTCAAACAAGATAATGTATTTTATTAATTCCAAAACTCCTATTTGGATGTATTTCAAATTTTGAGATTAATTTTTTTGTAAGATGTTTAGAAAAAATTTTTAAGACACTTTCCTGAATAGGATAATTAGTCAAAATAGTTAACATTTTAACTCACATGGACAATGTTTTGTATTTTCAGGATGTGTATTTATGTGTATTCACGTAGATACTATAAAGCTCCTGTGTATCTCAATATGTACTTTTCTAATAATGGGAAAACAACATTGAACACACTTATATATCATTTAATATACATAACTAATGATTATTACTATCAACTTATTAAAAATTCATGCAAGTTCTTTGCAGAAGTAGGTGTTTTGTCTAGAAGTCAATTGCAATTTAAAGACTGAGGGGACGGAGCAAGATGGCCGAATAGGAACAGCTCCAGTCTCCAGCTCCCAGTGCGAACGACACAGAAGACAGGTGATTTCTGCATTTTCAACTGAGGTACTGGGTTCATCACACTAGGGAGTGCCGGACAATCAGTGCTGGTCAACTGCTGCAGCCCAACCAGCGAGATCTGAAGCAGGGCGAGGCATCGCCTCGCCTGGGAAGCACAAGGGGGAAGGGAATCCCTTTTCCTAGCCAGGGGAACTGAGACACACAACACCTGGAAAATCAGGTAACTCCCACCCCAATACTGCGCTTTACCAAGGGTCTTAGCAAACGGGCACACCAGGGGATTATATCCCACACCTGGCCGGGAGGGTCCCATGCCCACAAAGCCTCCCTCATTGCTAGCACCGCAGTCTGCGATCTAGCGGCAAGGCAGCAGCGAGGCTGGGGGAAGGGCGCCCCGCCATTGCTGAGGCTTAAGTGTGTAAACAAGTAGGTGAGCTTAAGTAGGTCAGCCGCTGGGAAGCTGGACCTGGGTGGAGCTCACAGCAGCTCAAGGAGGCCTGCCAGTATCTGTAGACTCCACCTCTGGGGTCAGGGCACAGTAAACAATAACAAACCCAGCAGAAACCTCTGCAGACGCAAACGACTCTGTCTGACAGCTTTGAAGAGAGCAGTGGATCTCCCAACACGGAGGTTGAGATCTGAGAAGGGACAGACTCCCTGCTCAAGTGGGTCCCTGACCCCTGAGTAGCCTAACTGGGAGACATCCCCCACTAGGGGCAGTCTGACACCCCACACCTCACAGGGTGGAGTACACCCCTGAGAGGAAGCTTCCAAAGCAAGAATCAGACAGGTACACTTGCTGTTCAGCACTATTCTATCTTCTGCAGCCTCTGCTGCTGATACCCAGGCAAACAGGGTCTGGAGTGGACCTCAAGCAATCTCCAACAGACCTACAGCTGAGGGTCCTGACTGTTAGAAGGAAAACTAACAAACAGGAAGGACACCCACACCAAAACCCCATCAGTACATCACCATCATCAAAGACCAGAGGCAGATAAAACCACAAAGATGGGGAAAAAGCAGGGCAGAAAAGCTGGAAATTCAAAAAATAAAAGCGCATCTCCCCCTCCAAAGGAACGCAGCTCATCGCCAGCAACGGATCAAAGCTGGATGGAGAATGACTTTGACGAGATGAGAGAAGACGGCTTCAGTCCATCAAACTTCTCAGAGATAAAGGAGGAATTACGTACCCAGCACAAAGAAACTAAAAATCTTGAAAAAAGAGTGGTAGAATGGATAACTAGAATAATAAATGCAGAGAAGGCCATAAACGAACTGACAGAGATGAAAACCATGACACGAGAAATACATGACAAATGCACAAGCTTCAGTAACCGACTCGATCAACTGGAAGAAAGAGTATCAGCGATTGAGGATCAAATGAATGAAATGAAGCGAGAAGAGAAACCAAAAGAAAAAAGAAGAAAAAGAAATGAACAAAGCCTGCAAGAAGTATGGGATTATGTAAAAAGACCAAATCTACGTCTGATCGGGGTGCCTGAAAGTGAGGGGGAAAATGGAACCAAGTTGGAAAACACTCTTCAGGATATCATCCAGGAGAACTTCCCCATCCTACTAGGTCAGGCCAACATTCAAATTCAGGAAGTACAGAGAACACCACAAAGATACTCCTCGAGAAGGGCAACTGCAAGACACATAATTGCCAGATTCACCAAAGTTGAAATGAAGGAAAAAATCTTAAGGGCAGCCAGAGAGAAAGGTCGGGTTACCCACAAAGGGAAGCCCATCAGACTAACAGCAGATCTCTCGGCAGAAACTCTACAAGCCAGAAGAGAGGGGGGCCAATATTCAACATTCTTAAAGAAAAGAATTTTAAACCCAGAATTTCATGTCCAGCCAAACTAAGTTTCATAAGTGAAGGAGAAATAAAATCCTTTACAGATAAGCAAATGCTTAGAGATTTTGTCACCACCAGGCCTACCTCACAAGAGACCCTGAAGGAAGCACTAAACATGGAAAGGAACAACCAGTACCAGCCATTGCAAAAACATGCCAAAATGTAAAGACCATCGATGCTAGGAAGAAACTGCATCAACTAACGAGCAAAATAAGCAGTTAATATCATAATGGCAGGATCAAGTTCACATGTAACTGTTTTGATTTAATTTAATGTAACTTAATTTAGGAGAGCTAAGTAATTAAACATGAGGCCAAAGTACATAAGAAAGTGGCAGTCTTTTATTGCAAATATACACACACTCTCGGGTGAAGTTCTCTGGTCCTCAGGTGTGGGGGGCCAGGGAAGTCGCGCTGGCGCTCTCGGGTGATGTTCTCCGGTCCACGAATGTAGGGGGCCGAAGAAGTCACACTGGCTCCTGCCAGTGGCAGACTTTTATGCATTGGTACTGGAAGGGGGAGGGCAGTGGGCAGGATAAGGGCGTGATAGGGGCGTCTCCGTAGGCGTGGCCGGGTAAGTTTCGATCTCTTCGGATTGACATCACCTGGCGCATGCTCGGTTGATCTGCATCTTCCCGGGCACGGGAAAGTTGGTGAGGAAGAACCCGGAAGCAACATGGATTATGCCTTCTTGTTCACCTTCCTCCATCTTCTCCTTTCTCCTTCACCCAAACAGTCCAACCTCTTATTGATTATAAGAATTTAGGGTGCCGTGGTCTGTCTGGCTGCTTCCTGCTGTTAAGGGGTGTAGTTAGGGTCTGAGGTTGGCAGTTGGGTGTAGAGATGCAGGAGCATTTGGTTGAAGGTGACTCGGGTGATCTCTTGAACCTTGGCTCAAAGAAATTTTATTAGAGTGGGAGCAAGACATAACATAAGGCAGAGGATTAGTATGGGAATTAGGAATGGAAGCATCTGCTGTACTACAGGCAGTAGCCATACCGGTGGTCCGGGGGTTAAGGGGGCATTAAATTGTTGAAGCTAGGGAAACCCCAATAATTAAGGGAAGAAAAACAGCCCGCTTTTGGATGTTATTGCTGGAGCTGAGCTGGGAAGCTAGTTCAGACAATTCTCCTTCGCTATATAGGGTTAAGCTAGGCACTAAAGATACCGGAACGCAAAGGGACTGGGTGATGGAGGTATGGTTAAGAGTTTTAGATAGAGTTTGGTTACACCAAAAGTAGCCTCCAACAGGGGCCGTCTGGGTCCTGCTGGGAGCTTATGTGCAATTACACCATGAAGAGTTTGGCATAGAGTAGCAAAAAGGAATCTCTCTTTCACTCTGTCTCTCTTCATCTCTGTCTCTGTTCATCTCTATCTCTTCATCTATCTCTCTCTGTCTCTCTTCATCTCTGTGTCTCCTCATCTCTGTCTCTCTCCATTTCTGTCTCTCTCCATCTCTGTCTCACTCTGTCTCTCTTCATCTCTGTCTCCCCATCTCTGTCTCTCTCCACCTCTGTCTCTCTCTCTGTCTCTCTCCATCTCTGTCTTTCCCCATCTCTGTCTTTGTCTCTCTCCACCTCTGTCTCTCCCCATCTCTGTCTTTGTCTCTGTCCACCTCTCTCTCTCTCTCTGTCTCTGTCTGTATCTCTTTGTCTCCATCTCCATCTCTGTCTCTGTCTCTCCACCTCCTGCTCATTAAGGCTGCTCCCCTCACCAACTCCCCTACCTCCTGGCTTCTCCCTATCTCTGACTCAACAGGGACTGAGTGCCGCAGAGGCCCTTGGGGAGGTCTGGGCTTTCTACTGCCTTCTGGTTATAGCCTCTCCTTCCCTGTATCTGTCCTTCATCCTGGCCTAATGAGTCCACATTTTATTTAGGGAGAGGGCAGAGTGACAACTCTGGGTGGGGGGGGGGGACAATCTGCGGTACCCTGCATGACTGAGTGTATCTGGTTGTCTGTAGACCAGGTTTAGAATCTCCATACAAAGTTAGGATTAGTAGGAGTAACTAGGGGAATTAGAGTGAACCATAATAATGATGACAAAGGTGTAGAGGGTAAGTTCAACATTGCCGAAATCACAAAGGGCACCCTGCCAAGCTAGGTCTTCTATGAGAGTAAAAAGTTGGGAAACCTACTGGTTGGGGGATGGGTCGGGAAGGAGAGTGTCTATGCGGTTTATGAGGGAAAAGTCAGTTAAGTTAAGATGAAGAATGGTGAGGAAGCGGGAAAATTTGAGGAGGATGTTGATCCTTGAGTAGAACCTGGCCACCTGGAGAAAGGGAAGGGGAATAGATGTTTTGAGTTAGGTTAAGATGTTTCATCCTAAGAGGGGGGTGGGACAAGAGGGCATGATGAGGAAAGAGTGGGCAAAGCATGCATAGTCCAGGCAGTAACTTAGCATTGGGGTCTGGCGAGGGTTAGACGGTTTACCATTTACGTTAACTACTGAGATAGTGGATGGCTGGCTAGGACCTCCATAGGTTGGGTTTCAGCACCAACTGTTTTGATTTAATTTAATGTAACTTAATTTAGGAGAGCTAAGTAATTAAACATGAGGCCAAAGTACATAAGAAAGTGGCAGTCTTTTATTGCAAATATGCACACACTCTCTGGCGAAGTTCTCTGGTCCTCAGGTGTGGGGGGCCAGGGAAGTCACGCCGGCGCTCTTGGGTGATGTTCTCCGGTCCACGAATGTGGGGGGCCGAAGAAGTCACACTGGCTCCTGCCAGTGGCAGACTTTTATGCATTGGTACTGGAAAGGGGAGGGCAGTGGGCAGGATAAGGGCGTCATAGGGGCGTCTTCGTAGGCGTGGCCAGGTAAGTTTCCATCTCTTCGGATTGACATCACCTGGTGCATGCTCGGTTGATCTGCATCTTCCCGCGCGCGGGAAAGTTGGTGAAGAAGAACCCGGAAGCAACATGGATTATGCCTTCTTGTTCACCTTCCTCCATCTTCTCCTTTCTCCTTCACCCAAACAGTAACAATATTAACCTTAAATGTAAATGGACTAAATGCTCCAATTAAAAGACACAGACTGGCAAGCTGGATAAAGAGTCAAGACCCATCAGGGTGCTGTATTCAGGAGACCGATCTCACATGCAGAGAAACACATAGGCTCAAAATAAAGGGATGGAGGAAGATCTACCAAGCAAATGGAGAAAAACAAAAAGCAAGGGTTGCAATCCTAGTCTCTGATAAAACAGACTTTAAACCATCAAAGATCAAAAGAGACAAAGAAGGCCATTATATAATGGTAAAGGGATCAATTCAACAAGAAGAGCTAACTATCCTAAATATATATGCACCCAATACAGGAGCACCCAGAACATAAAGCAAGTCGTTAGAGACTTACAAAGAGACTTAGACTCCCATACAATAATAATGGGAGACTTCAACACCCCACTGTCAACATTAGACAGATCAATGCGACAGAAAGTTAACAAGGATATCCAGGAATTGAACTCATCTCTGCAGCAAGCAGACCTAATAGATATCTACAGAACTCTCCACCCCAAGTCAACAGAATATACATTCTTCTCAGCACCACATCACACTTATTCCAAAATTGACCACATAATTGGAAGTAAAGCACTCCTCAGCAAATGTACAAGAACAGAAATTATAAGAAACTGTCTCTCAGACCACAGTGCAATCAAACTAGAACTCAGGACTAAGAAACTCAATCAAAACCGCTCAACTACATGGAAACTGAATAGCCTGCTCCTGAATGACTGCTGGGTACATAACAAAATGAAGGCAGATATAAAGATGTTCTTTGAAACCAATGAGAACAAAGATACAACACATCAGAATCTCTGGGACACATTTAAAGCAGTGTGTAAAGGGAAATTTATAGCACTAAATGCCCACAAGAGAAAGCTGGAAAGATCTATAATTGACACTCTAACATCACCATGAAAAGAATTAGAGAAGCAAGAGCAAACACATTCAAAAGCTAGCAGAAGGCAAGAAATAACTAAGATCAGAGCAGAATTGAAGGAGATAGAGACACAAAAAACCCTCCAAAAAAATCAGTGAATCCAGGAGTTGGTTTTTGGAAAAGATCAACAAAATTGATAGACTGCTCACAAGACTAATAAAGAAGAAAAGAGAGAAGAATCAAATAGACACAATAAAAAATGATAAAGGGGATATCACCACCGACCCCACAGAAATACAAACTACCATCAGAGAATACTATAAACACCTCTACGCAAACAAACTAGAAAATCTAGAAGAAATGGATAATTTCCTGGACGCTTACACTCTCCCAAGACTAAACCAGGAAGAAGTTGAATCCCTGAATAGACCAATAGCAGGCTCTGAAATTGAGGCAATAATTAATAGCCTACCAACCAAAAAAAGTCCAGGACCAGATGGATTCACAGCTGAATTCTACCAGAGGTACAAAGAGGAGCTGGTACCATTCCTTCTGAAACTATTCCAATCAATAGAAAAAGAGGGAATCCTCCCTAACTCATTTTATGAGGCCAACATCATCCTGATACCAAAGCCTGGCAGAGACACAACAAAAAAAGAGAATTTTAGACCAATATCCCTGATGAACATCAATGCAAATATCCTCAGTAAAATACTGGCAAACCGGATCCAGCAGCACATCAAAAAGCTTATCCACCATGATCAAGTGGGCTTCATCCCTAGGATGCAAGGCTAGTTCAACATATGCAAATCAATAAATCCCGCATATAAACAGAACCAAAGACAAAAACCACATGATTATCTCAATAGATGCAGAAAAGGCCTTTGACAAAATTCAACAGCCCTTCATGCTAAAAACGCTCAATAGATTCGGTATCGATGGAACGTATCTCAAAACAATAAGAGCTGTTTATGACAAACCCACAGCCAATATCATACTGAATGGGCAAAAACTGGAAAAATTCCCTTTGAAAACTGGCACAAGACAGGGATGCCCTCTCTCACCACTCCTATTCAACATAGTGTTGGAAGTTCTGGCTAGGGCAATCAGGCAAGAGAAAGAAATCAAGGGTATTCAGTTAGGAAAAGAAGAAGTCAAATTGTCCCTCTTTGCAGATGACATGATTGTATATTTAGAAAACCCCATTGTCTCAGCCCAAAATCTCCTGAAGCTGATAAGCAACTTCAGCAAAGTCTCAGGATACAGAATTAATGTGCAAAAATCACAAGCATTCTTATACACCAGTAACAGACAAACAGAGAGCCAAATCATGAATGAACTTCCATTCGCAATTGCTTCAAAAAGAATGAAATACCTAGGAATTCAACTTACAAGGGATGTAAAGGACCTCTTCAAGGAGAACTACAAACCACTGCTCAGTGAAATAAAAGAGGACACAAACAAATGGAAGACCATACCATGCTCATGGATAGGAAGAATATTGTGAAAATGGCCATACTGCCCAAGGTAATTTATAGATTCAATGCCATCCCCATCAAGCTACCAATGAGTTTCTTCACAGAATTGGAAAAAACTGCTTTAAAGTTCATATGGAATCAAAAAAGAGCCCGCATTGCCAAGACAATCCTAAGTCAAAAGAACAAACCTGGAGGCATCATGCTACCTGACTTCAAACTATACTACAAGGCTACAGTAACCAAAACAGCATGGTTCTGGTACCAAAACAGAGATATAGACCAGTGGAACAGAACAGAGTCCTCAGAAATAATACCACACATCTACAGCCATCTGATCTTTGACAAACCTCAGAAAAAGAAGAAATGGGGAAAGGATTCCCTATTTAATAAATGGTGCTGGGAAAATTGGCTAGCCATAAGTAGAAAGCTGAAACTGGATCCTTTTCTTACTCATTATAGGAAAATTAATTCAAGATGCATTAGAGACTTAAATGTTAGACCTAATACCATAAAAACCCTAGAAGAAAACCTAGGTAATACCATTCAGGACATAGGCATGGGCAAGAACTTCCTGTCTAAAACACCAAAAGCAACGGCAACAAAAGCCACAGTTGACAAATGGGATCTAATTAAACTAAAGAGCTTCTGCACAGCAAAAGAAACTACCATCAGAGTGAACAGGCAACCTACAGAATGGGAGAAAATTTTTGCAATCTACTCATCTGACAAAGGGCTAATATCCAGAACCTACAAAGAACACAAACAAATTTACAAGAAAAAAACAAACAACCCCATCAAAAAGTGGGCAAAGGATATGAACAGACATTTCTCAAAAGAAGACAATTATACTTCCAACAGACACATGAAAAAATGTTCATCATCACTGGCCATCAGAGAAATGCAAATCAAAACCACAATGAGATACCATCTCACACCAGTTAGAATGGCAATCATTAAAAAGTCAGGAAACAACAGGTGCTGGAGAGGATGTGGAGAAATAGGAACACTTTTACACTGTTGGTGGGACTGTAAACTAGTTCAACTATTATGGAAAACAGTATGGCGATTCCTCAAGGATCTAGAACTAGAAGTACCATATGACCCAGCCATCCCATTACTGGGTATATACCCAAAGGATTATAAATCATGCTGCTATAAAGACACATGCACATGTATGTTTATTGCTGCAATATTCATGATAGCAAAGACTTGGAATCAACCCAAATGTCCATCAGTGACAGACTGGATTAAGAAAATGTGGCACATATACACCATGGAATACTATGCAGCCATACAAAAGGATGAGTTTGTGTCCTTTGTAGGGACATGGATGCAACTGGAAACCATCATTCTCAGCAAACTTTTACAAGAACAGGAAACCAAACACCGCATGTTCTCACTTATAGGTGGGAATTGAACAATGAGATCACTTGGACTCGGGAAGGGGAACATCACACACTGGGGCCTCTCATGGGGAGGAGGGAGAGGGGAGGGATTGCATTGGGAGTTATACCTGATGTAAATGACGAGTTGATGGGTGCTGATGAGTTGATGGGTGCAGCACAGCAACATGGCAAAAGTATACATATGTAACAAACCTGCACGTTATGCACATGTACCCTAGAACTTAAAGTATAATAATAATTAAATAAATAAATAAATAAATAAATAAAATATATTAAAGAAAAAAATAGATTGATTATTGTAGATATTTTCTTCTTTTCTCACTTAATATTGAGTTCTTAGCTGAAAACAGATGGGTTTTTTTATTTTTTAGATGGCACTGATATTGTTCATTTGATGCTAAATGAGTAGGAAACTTCAAAATTCTTAAATCGTAATTAATTCTGCTCCCAGACATTTTTAAAGTTTCAGTTCCTAGCCAGTGGAGGCCTGACTATGCCATAGCTTTGAACCCAATACCTAGGTAACGAGGTGTTTAATATAGGTAAGATTAATTTTTAGATTACTATAAGAAGAAGAGCTACTCTCATAATTAGAACTTCTTGTTTAGTTAATATTTACTGGAACCCTTTCTTTTTGGTTTAAATCTTTGTTGAAAATTGCAGGGAAATTGGCTATTATGTGGATAAAGGGGGAAAAAAACAACAAACCAAAACTCTTTGTTTTTCTCTCTATTATGCTCATGCCAATAATTCCGGCAAAGAAACAAACAAACACACAAACAAATAAAAAACACAAAACAATGTGTGGGTTTGTCTTTCACACCAAGTAAGTCTCCAATTCTGTGCAGACATCAACTGAGTGTCCTACAACTCAGTTCAATTCTGGCATTATCTTCCTGGAGTTAGCTTTAGATTCCATGGATTAAGGGCTCAGTTCTGTAAGACTGCTCCCTACTTCAGATGCAGTTGGAGTGTTGGGGCCTCATGATACCCACTACTTCTGTCTCAGTTGGCTACATATCAAAACTTCCTATGACTTCCTCTTCAGGCCACATAATTTGGTCATAGAAAACAGTAAAACAGTCCACTCACTAGAAACCCCATATTTACCAAAAATACAAAAATTTAGCTGGGAGTGGTGACACACTTCTGTGGTCCCAGCTACTCAGGAAGTTGAGGTGGGACAATCACTTGAGCCTGGGAGGTGGATGTTGCAGTGAGCCTCGATCACAGCACTGCACTCCAGTCTGGGTGACAGCATAAGAGACTCCATCTAAAAAAAAAAAAAAAAAAAAAGAAAAGAAAAGAAAAAAGAAAAAAAAGAAAGGATAAATTATTTTCCTTTGGTAAACTAAATTGAGAGGTTAATTAAATCTAACAGGAGAGGTGTTATATTCGTAGTGTCTTCTTGCCAGTTTGTAATTCTATAAATTTCTGAAAATGGATATATGTCTGCAAAGATAATAACTTTATTTTTTGAGGATCTTTAGTATATTTTGGATTATAATTTTTGAACATCCATGATCATTATTAACTATATTGTACATGTTACTGACAGTTGTTGTTGAAATTAACAATTAACAATTAAAATAGTCTAGTTAAGTACTTTATACTTAGTGTTAAGAGAAATCTGTCCTGGTTAATAGGTGTGAAAAGAAAGAAAAAGATGAACTCTTTATTTTTATATGTTTGTTTTATATTCAGGAATACATGGGCGGGTTTGTTATATGATATATGGTGTGATGCTGAGGTTTGGGGTATGATCGATCCTGTCACCCACATACTGAGCATAATACCCAATAGGTAGTTTTTCAGTCCTTACCTCCTCCCTCACTCCCCTAATAGTCCCAGTGTCTGTTGTTCCCATGTTTAAGTCTGTGTGTACCCAATGTTTCACTACCACAACTGAGAACATGCGGTATTTGGTTTTCTGTTTCTAGGTTAATTCATTTAGGATAATGGCCTCCAGCTGCATCCATGTTGCTGCGAAAAGTGTGATTTTTTTTTTATAGCTGTTAGTGTTCCATAATGTATATGTAACACATTTTATGTGTCCAGTCCTCCACTTATGGATACCTAGGTTAATTCCATGACATTGCTATTGTGAATAGTGTTGCAATGAACATAAAAGAGCGTGTTTCTTTTTCGTAAAATTATTTTTTTTCCTTTGGCTATATACCCAGTAATGGGATTGCTGGGTTGAATGGCAGTTCTAATATTAGTTCTTTGAGAAATCACCAAACCACTTTCCACAGTGGCTGAACAAATTTGCATTACCATCAACAGTGCATGAGTGTTCCCTTTTCTCCTCAGCATTACCAACATCTGTTATTTTTTTACTTTTTAGTAATAGCCATTCTGACTGGTGTAAGATGGTATGTCATTGTGGTTTTGATCTGCATTTCTCTGATGATTAGTGATAATGAGCATTTTTCATATGTTTATTGGTAGATCTTCTTTTGAGAAGTATCTGTTCATGCCCTTTGCCCAGTTTTTAATGAGGCTATTTGCTTTTTACTTGTTCAGTTGTTTAAGTTTTTTATAGATTTTGGACTCTAGACCTCTGTGAGATGCCTCATTTGTGAGTGTTTTCTCTTGTTCTGTAGGTTGTATATTTTCTATGTTGATAGTCTCTTTTACTGTGCAGAATCTCTTTAATTTAATGAGGTACCACTTACCAATCATCATTTTTGTTACAGTTGCTTTGGAGGACTTAGTGATAAATTCTTTGTCAAGACAATGTCCAGGAGGGTTTTTTCTAGGTTTTCTTCTAAGTTTTTTATAGTTTTAGGTCTTTAATTTAAGTCTTTAATCCATCTTGAGTTAATTTATTTAGAAGATGACATGTAGGATTCAATTCCATTCTTCTGCATATGGCTAGAAAGTTATCCCAGCACCATGTATTGAAAAGGAAGTCCTTTCCCCATTGCTTATTTTTGTCAACTTTGTCTAAGTGTGTGGCTTTATTTCTAGGTTCTCTATTCTGTTCCATTAGTCTATATGCCTGTTTTTGTGCCAGTTGCATACTGTTTTGGTAGCCTTGTAGTATAGTTTGTAGTCAGGTAATGTGATGCCTCCAACTTTGTTCTGTGTTGTTAGGATTGCTCTGGCTATTTGGGCTTTTTTTTTTTTTTTTTTTTTCATTCCATACGTATTAGTATAGTTTTTTTCTAATTCCATGAAAAATGACTTTGGTAGTTTGATAGGAATATCACTGAATGTGTAACTTGCCTTTGGCAGCATGGCCATTTTACCAATATTGACTCTTCCTATTTATGAGGATGGAATGTTTTTCCATTTGTTTATGTCATCTATGATTACATTCAGCAGTATTTTGTAACTCTCCTTATAGAGATCTTTCACCTCGTTGGTTAGATATATTTCTAGATTTGTGTGTATGTGTGTGTGGCTATGGTAAATGGGATTGCATTCTCTATTTCACTCTCAGCTTAAACTTTATTGCTATATGAAAATGCTAGATTTTTATATATTGATTTTGTGTGTTAGTACTTTACTGAAGTTATTCATCAGTTCTAGGAACTCTTTGGCAGAGCCATTAGGGGTTTTGAGGTATAGAATCATACTGTCAGTGAAGAGAGATAATTTGACATCTTCTTTTCTGATTTAAATGCCTTTTATTTTTTTGTCTTGCCTGATTGCTCTGGCTAGGACTTCTAGTACTACGCCAAATGAAAGTGTTGAGAGTGGGCATCCTTGTCTTGTTTTAGTTCTTAAGGGCGATGCTTTCAGCTTTTGCATATTTATTGTGTTGTTGGCTGTGGGTTTGTCATAGATGGCTCTTATTATTTTGAGGTATGTTTCTTTGATGCCCCATTTGTTGTGGGTTTTTCTCATGAAAGGATGTTAGATTCTATCAAAAGCTTTTTCTGCATCTGTTGAGATGATCATGTGGTTTTTGTTTTTAATTTTGCTTGTGTGGTGAATCATATTTATTGACTCATATATGTTGAACCAACCTTAAATCCCAGGAATGAAACCTTCTTGATTTTGGTACATTAACTTTTTGATGTGCTGCTGGATTTGGTTTGCTAGCATTTTGTTGAGGATTTAGATATTGGCCTGTTGTTTGCTTTTTTCATTGTGTCTTTGCCAGGTTTTGGGATCAGAATGATGCTGACTTTGTAGAATGAGTTGGGGAGAAATCACTCCTCCTTGATATTTTCGGAATAGTTTCAGAAGGATTGGTTCCAGCTCTTCTTTGTATGTCTGGGAAAATTGGGCTCTGAGTCTATCTGGTCCAGGGCTTTTATTCATTAATAGGTTTTTTTTTTTTTAAATCACTGATGCAATTTTGGAACTCATTAGTGGTCTGTTCAGGATTTTGATTTCTGCCTGATTCAATCTGGGGAGCTTGTGTGTTTCCAAAAATTAATTTATTTTTTTCTAAATTGTCTAGTTTGTAATTCATAGAAACATTCATAATAGTCTCTGAGGATCTTTTATATTTCCATGTGATTTATTTGTAATTTCACCTTGGTCATTTCTGATTGTCCTTATTTGAACCTTCTCTCTTTTCTCTTTGAAGATTAACTATTAAATAAAATTTTTTACATATACATTGGAAACTTCTTAGAGTTCTTAAAATAGTGATGAAGTGGGACGCAAGAAACACCATCCCAAAATACAGCATCTTAGCATACTTAATCATTTAACCCGAAAGAAAGTTAAAAATCCACAGAAACAGAAAGGTCTTTCTGACCTCCTCCCACCACTTTTTTCCTGAAAAGGATCATGAAAACTAGAATTCTCCCAGCCCCTTTCACCCTGAAGCAAACCATAAAACCTGGGAAGGTTACTCTCTGATGTAATCCCTCTCTTCTCCTAAAGGCCTTCATATGACAAGTTTCCGTCCTATACCCAGAGAGATGGAGTTTGACACAGAGATGCCAAAAAGAATCTGAACAATAAGGCCTTGCTGAGTTCCCCTCAATTTATTATCATTAAGTCATACTCTTTTGTCTGCCAATCATACTTTTTTTTTTTTACAACTGTCTATAAAGATACATTATTTTCTCTGGGTCTTTTCTATCTTTATTTCTGAAGATTCCTATGTCACATAAAACTTATATTGCATAAATTTGTATGTTTTCCTCTTGTCAATCTGTCTTTTATTTCAGATATGTCAGCCATGAACCTTGCAATGGGTGAAGAAAGAAATATTTTCCCTTCTACAATAGTTGTATACTTTGGCTCTCTAGAAGTGACATTTTTTGACAGAGAGTTTCATGAGTTTATTTAAACACATAATTATTATTTCTTAGAGATTAACAATTATATTCCTCAACTGCAGTCACATGAAATACCCTGTGATAAGTAGAATAAAGGCCCCTCAAAACTATCCACGTCCCAATCCCTGGAATTAGTAAATGTGTTACCTTCCATGGCAAATGGAAGATTGTTCAGATACATAATAAAGCTTGTTTAATCCTAGAGGGGTCCTGTTAACAATTCCTTCATTATCCTGTCATGTGTCAAGGCCCAGGGAAAGCCTAGACAAAACTCTTGGTGGGCTTTTGTTACATTCCAGCCTTTGTAAAAGGGCACTGGCTCTATCAGCTTTTAATATTTAACTTAACCACTCAGTCAGTGCCAAAACATTTGTCATAGAGGCCTGCCTGTTGAGCTGTTAGTGAGACCTGGCCTACCACATTAGTTCATAATGCTATATAATTTCCACTAAGCCATGCTTCCTGTAGATGAAGAAAATGATAATTAATATGTGTGGATACATAGATATTGAGGACATTTTAAAATTTATTCATTTATAATCAAATACCATTGTTTTAATTGTCTTTTTCTCCTCATAGAAGAGTGCAATTTCAATTTTAAAGTTCAAAACTTTAAAATTTGTTTATATTTCCATTTTTTCTTTATATTATAATTTAAAATGATTACTATGTTAATAATAAATATATAATAAAGCCTTGTTTCTGCCATGCAGCCTTTATAGCTAACACTGAATTTTTCCTCCTTTTCTCTTCAGATTTCATACATGGTGATTTAAAGCTATCTCTTGTTTTATTTGACTTTAGGCATCTGACAGAATTGACAGAACTGGTCTGTTACTTGTGCGGTTTGGGGGAATAAATCTGCTATTGAGTTGTAGAGCTTATTTAAAGCCTTATATTAGCTATAGTTTTTATTTCACAATACATATAACAATTTTCATTTTATGAAAGTAAATTTTATATAATGTATATAGTTCTTTTCCAATTATAAAAACAGTTTGCTATAGAAATTAGGAAGAATTATAGAAAAATAATAAATTCAGAAACTTGAAGTAAAGAAGAAAATTAAAAATTACTCACATAGAAGAATGAAAATGCACATTGTATTTAGGCTTAGAAAATGTCTGAGGCATTTTTATTAAGCCGCTGCAGAGGGATGATAACAAACTAGGCTTCTGTCTCAACAACTACAAATTACCCTGAGGACTTTTCTAGTGTTAAAGATCAAATACCTAACTCTAAATGGGATAAAACTTGTTAAAAGCCTATTGAATTCATTTTGCATTCATTTACATACGAATTTGATTTATAGTAGGTAAAATTTATTAAAAAATTTTCATCTTTAATACCAACCATGTTTTCTTATTTCTCCTATTTAAAGTGTGTTTCACAAAACCTTGACATCCATATAAACCAGAAATGAATGGGAATTGGGATTCTGTTTTAGTGTTCAGTGCTAAAGGTACTATTCACCTTCAACTTCAGGTTTTACAGTTTGGAGGGCAGAATGGGCAAATGCTGACTCCAAGTTATTTCTGACATCCTTGAATTTACCTGTGAGTAGTAGTCATGGTATCATGTGGGTATACAAAAGCACACTATCAATCATTTGCATAAATAAGGCGTGATATTTCCCTTATGTTAATAAGCAAAGATACATTTTCAAATATAAATAAACATACAAGATGTCATTTAGAATGTGCTTTGTGTTTTGAAATTTTGTCATGACTTTAGAGATTTCAGAAACTGTTCTTATATGAGATGTTCAACTTATACAAGATCTTCAACTAAGAAATAATAATAGCTGCTGCATGTAAAAATGTTACTTGAAAGAAAGAGAAAATCTTAACAAATCTATGATGACCCGAATGAGTAATAAGCAGTGGTTACTAACAGAGAAAATAGTTTGCTGGAAACTACTGAAGTAACCAAATGGCTGTACCTTGAGAGTACAGATATTTCTTACATGATACACAGTCCACAGATCCTCCTGCCATTTTACTCCATGGTCACACTGAAAAAATGAATCAAATGAAAACTGAAATGCAGACAAATGATTATGTAAACAAGCAAGTGCATGCAAAAGCATTAGAAATAAAATATATAGTTGAGACCAATAGTCTGATGAGAACCTTAAAAATGTTCAGAAAGCATTTTATTCAAGCAGTGTACAAAATTTCATTTTGAGGGATTATTTCACTTAATTTTCCACACTATTGTGGAGCAAATGGTAAAGTCCAGGACTTAAAAAGAACGTAGTTATATACCTTGGATATTTACTATTCAAGTAATAAGCTTGGTGACAACATCATGCATATACTTGCAGAAAAAGCCAAAAGATATGTCAACGAAAAGAGTCAAGCTGTAAAATATTTGAAGAGATTTATTGTGAGCCAAATATGAATGACCATGGCCCATGACACAACCCTCAGGAGGTCCTGAGAACATGTGCCCAAGGTGGTTGGGGTGCAGCTTGGTTTGACACATTTTAGGGAGGCATGATACATCTATCAAATACTTTTAAGAAATGCATTGGTTTGGTCCAGAAAGTGGGACAGCTCAAGACAAGAACTTCCAGGCTACAGGTAAATTTAAATATTTTCTGGTTGAAAATTGGTTGAGTGTATCCGAAGACCTAGGATCAATAGAAAGGAATGTCTGGGTTGCTATAAGAGGTGGTAGAAACCAAAATTTTACCAGGTAGATGTAACTTTTAGCTGGCAGGCTTCAGAGAGAATAGGTTGTAAAATGTTTCTTATGAGACTTAAAGTCTGTATTGATGTTAGCGCAGTAGACGTGTAATGAGGTATGTTCGACCTCCACTTCCCTTCATGGCCTGAAACAGTCTCTTGGGTTAATTTTTTTTTTAATGCTTTATGTTCTAGGGTACATGTGCACAACGTGCAGATTTATTACATATGTATACATGTGCCATGTTGGTGTGCCACACCCATTAACTTGTCATTTACATTAGGTATATCTCCTAATTCTATCCCTCCCCCTTCTCCTCACCCCACAACAGTTACATTTTAAGAGCCCTGGCTATCAGGCGCTGCATTCAGATGGTTGGCGAGCCTTAGAACTTTATTTTTGGTTTGTGGATACTAGTCCTTCCACCAGCTTCAATCGAAAGCTATCATCTATTGAATTTCACATGTGTACAGTAACAAAACTAATTATATTAATCTGTGCTATACTGCCAAACTTTTAATAATTAATACTTATATTTGGGGCAATAAAAATTTAAAAATAATTAAAATTATTTTAATTACATTTACATACTATATTCTACCATCCAAGAAGTTCAACTTTAGTGTTATATTGAATGTTTTAACCATTTATGTTGAAATATTTTACAGAAAAATGGCAACAAAAGTAGAAGGTTTTTGGAACCAGTTGAGATTAAGTTGTGTAGGAGAAAAATAAACCCCATAGGATTGAAGTGAACCCCTGTAACAAAAGACAGATTAACACAAAAAAGACAAACAGAAGTTTAAAAATGTGTGTATTTAACGGATATGCAGAAGACACCCAAGGAATGAGTAGTTCTCAGATGGTTTTGATTCCAGTTTACATAGCATCTTCAACAAAAAAATAGCAAATTTTTAGAGAAGTGAGAAATCAAAGGAAAAGAACTGACTCTGTAGAGGCAGCAACTTGTGGGAAGGCTAATAAATGGCAGATAAAGGTTAGTTAGTAAACCTTGTTAATGTAGATTCCTCTGTACCATCTCCATTTCCATAAGACTCCAAAATTGTCTTCAGTGGTTAACCTTTGTTCCCCCTGGTAGCAGTGGGATTCAGGGCAGGAAAAAAAAATTGTGTTTTTGCAAATCTAGAATACCTAGAGTGAGGCGGGATAGCTAGAGTAGAGAGTGATATCTTTTATCTTTGGCCTGCTTTTAGGCAAATTGAGGAAGGGCAAAGAGATTTCCTGTGTCTTCTTCTTAGTTGTCTTAAGCTCAACAATCATTTATATTTTGGGGGAGTAAATCCTGACTTCCCATAGTTGTATACATCATGCCACCCCAATGCCTTAAAATTTTAGTGTGCATTTCCAAAGAATGGTGCTATATGTATTATAAAACCAAGTTTAGCTATCAAATTTAGAAAATGTAACACTGATAGAATAGATTTAGGTAATTAATAATTCACACTTTACTTTTGTCTGTTATCAAAATAATGTTCTCTGAAGCATTTTTGGGAAATACAACGTTCAATCCAGGATCTTATACTGCATTTAGTTTTCATGTATCTTTAGTTTTCTTTAATCTGAAAGAGGCTTTGTCTTTCATGACAGTGAGAATCCTTAAAAAATTGAGAAATGTTTCTCAATTTGGATTTTTCTGTTATTTCCTCATGATTAGCATCAGATTATGTACTTTTTGTTGGAATAATATAAGTAATACATATAAGTAATATATGTACTTTTCAGGATATATTACATATAGAGGCACATAATGACTATTTGTCTCTTATTGATGAGATTAATTTTGATCATTTGGTTAAAATTTTGCTCATTTTCTCCACTGTATAGATACCATTTCCTTTTATAATTAATAATTCATAGGGAGATACTTTGAGACTGTATAAATATTCTGTTCCTCATTAACCTTTCCTTACCTATATTTAGCATCAATTAATGATTTTTGTCCACTCCAATCCTTAATATAATGGCTGTCAAATAAAATCTTTTCCAACTCTGCCACTAATTTCAATTGTATTATTACCTATTTACTATAAAGAAGAGCCCTGCCTTACACTTTATTTGTTAATCTACTATCAGTTTATTATCAGTATGAACTAATGGATTTCTGTTATAGTCAGTTGATTCTAATCCATCACTATGTCAGAGGCCTTTGAATCAGAGCGATTCCATCTTGAATAGGGGCTGGGTTAAGGCTGAGGCTGAGACCTGAGCTGCATTCTCAGGAGGTTAGGCATTCTTAGTCACAGGATAAGATAGGAGGTCGGCACAAGGTACAGGTCATAACGACATTGCTGATCAAATTGATTGCAGCAAAGAAGCTGGCCAAAACCAAGATGGTGACAAAAGTGACGTCCTATTGTCCTGACTGCTCATAATACACTAATTATAATGCATTAGTATGCTAAAAGACACTCCCAGGAGCACCATGACAGTTTATACATGCCATGGCAATGTCCAGAGGTTACCTATATGGTCTTAAAAGGGGAGAAACCCTCAGTTCCAGGAATTGCCCACTCCTTTCCCAGAAAACTCATGAGTAATCCACTGCTTATTTAGCATATAATCAAGAAATAACCACAAGTATATTCAATTGAGCAGCCCATGCCTCTGCTCAGCCTATGGAGCAGCCATTCTATTATTCCTTACTTTCTTAATAAACTTGCTTTCACTTCATGGACTCGCCTCAACTTGTTTCTTGCACGATGTCCAAGAACCCTTTCTTGGGGTCTGGATTGCTACCCCTTTCCAGTAACAACTGCAAAAAAAAAAAAAAGAAAGAAAGAAAAGAAAAGAAATTGATGTTCATTCAAATTTGGCTGTGCTAACCCCTTCAAATAACTCCTAGGATCTTTTGACCTGCCTCTACCCATCATTTGTTGTTGTTGTTTGTTTGTTTTTAGCACTTTTGGGGCATGTAATTTCTGGTACAAGAGAATGTTTGGGATCATTTTGTATCTTCCTTGCTCAAGTTCTGGACTCAGTAATTCGTTTGGGGAGCCTTTTTAAAATTATTTATTTATTGTTGCTCTTTGTTCCTTTGTTTTTTAGTGGGTAATGGTATTTAGAAATTAAGATCTGGGTGCTAAATGTGCTCATTGCTACTGCAGTATATATGGTTGTTTCCAGCCCTCTCAGCAGAGTGTGTGTGTGTGAGAGAGAGGGAGACACACACACACACACACATATATATGTCAGTACTTGTCTCCAATCACATGAATACCCACTACAGGGCTCTTGTCTTTCTCCATTCCACTATTACATACTCATAAGTTGATTTTTCCATGATTACATACTCATAACTTGATTTTTCCAATGTGAGATGTAACATCAACACATTTGCTCATTTGCTTAACCATCTCCTGAAATCAACACATTTATTCACTTTATCAACAGTACCGTGCACAAAACAAGTTTCAGAATTGTAATACCCAATACGTTTGTGAAAAGAAAAATAAAAAACAACCTACTAAGAAGAGTTCATAATTTCTTTATGTTTCCTTTTTCTTTGGACTAATTTTTTTTAAGTATGTTCAAACACTGGGGATTAGTTTTGTTTATGTTTTTGTTTTTCCCTCTCAGTGTGGCTGTGTTTCATTTGAAATGAAAGTTGGTTCATTTGTCACTGTTTGCATCCACTGTGTTCCTAATATGAAAAACACTGATATGCTTCTAGAAGTCAAAACTATGCAACAGTATCTACTTAGAGAAACCTTATTCACTCCAACCTTTTCCCACCTGGTTCAATAGGACTCCTACTCTTTGTAGGTAAATAATTTCTTGATTTCTGGTTTATCATTCTTCAGTTTCTTTTGTTAAATGCACATGTACATCTATATATTCTTTTGCTCCTATTTCCTTACACAAAGGTCACATAATATACATATGCTATACACATATACAGCATGCAGTATATCTTTTTTTCTTTATTTTATCTACTTGTAACACACAATGTATCTTTTGTCCTTTGATTTTTTTACACGTATTAATGAAGAACCCTCCATATCAATTCATAGAAATCTTCCTTACTCTTCTTATAGCTACATGGAACTTCAATGTGTAAATTCAGCATAGCTTATTTAACCAATTTCCTATATTTGGACATCCCAGTATTTTGCTATTGTAAATACTGCTGAAATTAATAACCTTGTGCAAATCTCTTTTCTTATTGTAGGCCTAATATGTTTGGGATAAACTCCTGAAAGTCAGATTATGGGGACAGAGGAGAAAGGGTATATATATATATATTCCCTTATATATTCCATATATATATATATATTCCTCTATTTTGGGACTGTACCAGTTTGCATTCTCACCAGAAATATATGGGAGTGCCTATTTCCACACAGCCTCACCAGCAGTATGTACTGTTCAGGTTTTAAAATTTCCCAGTCTGGTAGTTGAGAAATAGTTTCTCAGTACAGTTTTAATTTAACAGATATATAATTTAAAGGGTGTGTGTGTGTTATAGCTATGACTACCTTTAAGTAAGCTATTGACTTGGGATATGGGGCAATAAAAATAGTGTGAAATCCAGACTGATAAATTATGTAAGGATTGGCTTAATTTTATGAAATTTTAGGGGCCATTTCTTTCTAATGACAAGAAAGAGTCAAACACATTTCCCTATAGATTTGCTTTTCTGAGTAGTTCCCTCCCCTCAATTTTACTCATTCGTGTTGTCACCTTCTGTGAATAAGTTTTGAGTAGAAGTCTCTGATCTTCTTTACTATGTTGTACTGGCTCTTTCGAAACGAATGTTCCATGCTACCAGATGTTGAATCTCTGGATTCATGCTTTCTCATTGTTTTGTTTTGTTTTACTTTGATTTTTGCCTATGGCTACTTCTCTCTTCTCTTGTAAATGGACAAAAGGAGAATTTAGATCTATGACTCTAACAGTGGACACTCATCTCCCTCAATCCAGTGTTAAAGAGGAACATATTTTCATTGCTCTAGTGCCTGATAAGTCCTCTCTTAAAATATTCCCTTGCATTTACAAAGAGTACCTAGTTCTTTCCCTCTCTCAAAGGGCATGGAGTCTCATTCAACAGTCATGTTCTTCACATGAGATTTATTTGCCCTTGTCTAGAAACTTCTAGTACTCCAAGAAGGAAAGGAGAGAGTCTTGTGGCTGTACACAAAGTTTTACAATATGTTTGATGAGAGAGCACATTAGATTTTCTATTTAGCCAATATTCCTAGTTATATTTCAGCAGAGAAGGGTACTATATCATAGTTACAAAACAAAGTAATTTTCTGATGATGTCATAACTCCAAAATGTTGGAATAAGAATTTTGACTTAGACTCATCTGCCTCCAAGACCGATTTCCACTGTACTACACTGCTTTGGAGTATAAATTATCCTTAGGGTCAGCATGATAATCTGTAGTCTGGGAGGATGTCAGATATTAAGACCTGATCAATGAGAGCAGACACTGTTTAAATATGATCACCCTACCATTCAGATTTGTCTACTAAGTAGAAAAGATTGAGACTTGCGGGGGACAAATGACTTGGATCAGTTGAGGAAGGTTGGAGAAGGAAAAGGCAAGGAAATTAAAGAATTGAAAATGCTTTGCATACAGTAGGCTCTTACTGTATATTTATTAAACATTTATTATTGAGTAATGAAGTGTTGGTTAAAATATTTTGATCTTTTTGTCAAAAGGACATTAGGAATTGGAAATAGCATAAAATACTTACAGGTAAGATAACTTAGGCAGGAGCTAAAACTGAACGGGTCAAAACTCCAATGTAGAAAAGAGAATCGAAGGTTAAATATACTGTAGTAATCAGTGCAAAATAACTAATGTTCTGGAAATCAGAAAGTTAGGACAAAGGTCAATGAGGTCATACTTGAATCAAAAAAAACAGGAAATTAATTGAAGCTGAACAGCTTTTGCAAATTTCAGAGGACAAATAAAGAACAAAAGGGATTGTAGAAAGGTTTGACTTGAAATAGTTTCATCTATAAATAGAAACACAAAGTATGCCATATCCTATTAGGGTAGGAATGCCTGACCTTCGCACACTTGATGCTGTTTGCTACATATGTGGGCCTAGGCAACAGACTATTACAAGGAAGTAAGTGCACAACAATCCTACTTGAAGTAAAAAATAAAAGTACTAGACTTAGATGTAAAATTAATATTGATTATATTCACAATACATTTAATTTTTAATGAAGTAATACAACAAGCTCTATCAATGTAAGTAGATTATATTGTTTTATATATTTAACTTCTAATTTTGTAAGAATTGTTATTCTTCGGTAATGTTTAAATAATGAATATTATTTTTATTTTTGTAAGTAGATGTTTTCCTCTTTTTTTCTCATTGTTATTAAATAGATATCCCAGGAGAAAAAGAAAGGAAATCTCATTGGTGAAATGGCTGCTGATATAATGTGGCATAAATATATAGCAAAAACTTAAAAAGCAACTTCATGGAAGTCAGTTTATTTCTTAGTCGTTTTAACAAAATTTATTCCAAATCTAGGAGTAATAAAAGCATAATTTTCAATTGTTCAGGCTTTTGCTCAGGCTTTAGTGACTATACGACACAACCACAGAGAAATAAATCATGTTAAGACAAAATTCTTTAAAAAGTCATATTGTGTTATTTATCTGTCATTGTTTAACAGTTTACCCCAACATTTATTATCTTATATTAATGTTATATTAATATTAACATTTATTAAATGTTAAAGTAACATTTATTATCTCATAGTTTCTTTGTTCCGGGAATTTAGGTGCAGCTTAGCTGTGTCATCTGGCTCAGTCTTTTGCAAGGCTGCAATCTAGGTGTCTCCTAGGCTCAGTCACATGGAGGTTTGGTGGGGGAAGAATGCCACTTCCAGTGCTGTCAGACTGAAGCTTTAGTTTCTCCTTGGCTGTTGGCTGGAGGTTGTCCTCAGTTACTTGACATGTGGATCTCTCTATAGAGTAGCATACAATAAGGCAGCTGGCTACCCTCATGGAAGTGAGCGAGAAGAGCGAGAAAGAATTTGATAAGTGAAGTCAGGCTTTCTTTTAATGTATTCTCGGAAGTGAGATCTTATTCACCTTTTCTCTTGAGAGCGAGTCACCAGGTCCAGCCCACACTCAAGGAGGGGAATACACAAGGTTGTTGTAAATACAGATGGGAGGAAACTGTCTTAGAAGACTGCCTTCTAAGACTCTAACAGTGGACACTCATCTCCCTCAATCCAGTGTTAAAGAGGAACATATTTTCTATGTTTTACTGTTTCCTCCCCACTCTGAGATTTTTACTAATTATCAAGTAGGATTTACATAGCCCACAAATCAGTAAGTAACATTTCCCAGACTGGCACATTCATTCTCAACTTTATTAATTAATATGCTATAAATATTTGTTGAGAAAACATGAATCCATACAATGTCACTGTATATGCTACTGTATGTATTTTATCATAAGGGTATGTATAAGAGTATATGGATGTATTCGGCACAGATATATGCAGCCACTCTGAAAGATATACCAGAGGGTTCTTATGTAAAGTGACAACTATTCCTTGTTAAGAAAATGCAGGAAAGGCTCGTTTGGCTTAGGAAGTAGTCTGTGTTCTGCTTCAATCTGGATTTCTCATTTGTGTATGTCACTTTGCTCTTGTTACTATTCCTTTCTTCCTTGGTGTTGATATCTCTTATTTCAGGATTCTTATTCTATTTGCAAGAAACTCCTAGTATCTGCTAATGCAATTGCTCAAAGGTCATTTTAAGTATAGTCTTTATAAATTGATTTCTGCAGAGTCTTTGCTGCTTTTGCTCCAGTATGCCCTGCAAAATCCTTTCTGCCTGCATTAGTTGTTAAACTCAAGAATAACTTTTGTCTATTTGCTTGGCCCTATAGCTCCTTCTCTTGCCTGAGAAATCTATGCCTGCACTTACGTCTTTTCTGTCACCTTATTCCTCTTTGTGATGCTAAGGTTAAGGGTATGTTTTACATTCTATTCATTTTGGCCAGATGAGTCAGTTTTGGGTGGCTGAGTTGAAATGTGACCCTGCCATGTTTGCAGTACCATTGTATCAACAAAAATTCAGGAATAATTTTCTTCACAGTGTTTCATTTTCATGATTTTGTATGCTACATGATGATGATAAGATAGAAATGATAGATACTGTGCATCTTATTTGAAAAAAATCTGAAAAACTTTTGTTCTTTATCATCATGGCAATATCAAGGACTATTTTGACCCCCTTTCTCTCTCTCTCTCTGATAGCTAACTAGAGAATTACAAATCAAGAGCCCCCCTTTATAACGTTAATTTTCTAAATGAGTAACTGTATCCAGTTTATTCAATTTAGTTTTATGCTGGCACAAACTTCCTAAGAAGGTATGACAGGATTTATTTTATTTTTTTTTTTTTTTTGGACGGAGTCTCGCTATATTGCCAGGCTGGAGTTAAATGGCATAATCTCAACTCACTGCAACCTCTGCCTCCTGGGTTCAAGTGATTCTCCTGCCTCAGCCTCCTGAGTAGCTGGAACTACAGGCACGTGCCACCACGCCCTGCTAATTTTTGTATTTGTAGTAGAGATGGGGTTTCACCATGTTGACCAGGATGGTCTTGAGCTCTTGAACTCTTAATCTGCCTTCCTTGGCTCCCAAAGTGCTGGGATTACAGGCATGAGCCACCGCACCCGGCCAGGATTATTTTTTTAAGAAAAATTGATGTACTCTATTGGTATACAGGTCTTTTCTCTTTGGTCCTCTTATTTAGTAACTTTAATCCTTTTATTCTTTCAATCTCATAAAAAATAGCTATAAAGACAAGGAGAGACTTTTAATTTTATTCCAAATGTAGGAGAGAAATGATTATAGTTTTTTATAGTTATTGTTTGTTTCTCAAATAGAGCTAGATGTTTTATCATTCTATTTTAGTTTAATGCAGTAAAATCTTCAAGTTAGTGTGCTGGCTTATTAAATACTTGGGTTTTTTTGTTGAGAGAACAGAATAAAAATATGCAGATTGTGTGAATTCAGGTGTGTGATGTTTTCAACAGTCTACAAATCATAAAATGCAATTTTCTCCTTTTAGTGCCTGATTCATGATACTAAATGGCTTAGAAAATTGTATTAGGTAATTTTCTCTAGTGCATTTGATGCACATTGCGCTAATATTGTGAAGTGCCTTTGTTTTAATACATTTTCTTATAAGTTAGATAAATTAAAATTTCTGAAGGATGGAATTGGATCAAGATGATTATGATTAGGAAGATGGCTCATTCCTCTCCAATAACATTAAATATGGTTAATTCCATGCATTACTGATGTAAACCTAAGTAACTTCACCATTTACTCTAATGACCACTTTCTTGCTTACGTATTAGTAGATGAAGAGTGCTTTGTCTAATATTTATGCAACAAAGGCTCTTTATTCCTGCAAATGTATGTAGGAGATGTTACCTGTATCTTTCATGAAAATGTTTTTATCACTCAAAGTAGCTATTTTCAGACACCTAATAATGACTCTGTTCATTTCAGGGGTTTTAAAAATTGTACTCAAATCTAAAGCAAGATAAGATTCTTTTATGCCTTCTAATGCTCAGGTAAGTGATATGTGTTATGGTAAAACATTTATGGAGTGATAAAGACCTTTGTGGAATGATAAATATATGTAGCTGATGGAATGATACAGGCAGATAAGAATGACTTATGCAGAGCAAGAGCTTATCTTTGTGTCTTCTGTTTATAAGGATGAGGTTTCTATTGTATTTACCTGTTTCTAGTAGATTATTTTCTTCATGCTACTCCCAATCTGTTCTGTACTACCTATTTTGGGTTTCTGTTTAGGTGGGACTTGGCATATGTTGAGTGCTTAGCATATAGTGAACATTCAATATATGTTGATTTTGCAAATTAATCTATGGAATTATTATGCCCCCTTACTCTTATGGTAGCACAACCGTAAATAATTGTTCTGAGTTATCTTTTAGGTTAAAAAATTAGCATCAAGTTATTAATGACAGATAATGTGATGTCTCACCATCATTCTTTCGAGAGTAATCTTATTTGACAGGGAGGAAAACTTAACATAGTAATTAATCTTATATAAATTTCATACCCTTAGGCAGATTGAGGTTTAAGGAGATCCTACTGGTATCTTCAGTAGGATCACATTACCTAGTATTAGAGAGGAAAAATAATTTTCTCCTCCCAGTTCTTCACTGGGAATCCCTGTAACATAAGACAGACTAACAAAGCAAAAACAAATGGTTTAATGACATGTATACTTCCTGTATACATGGGAAATAACCCAAAGAAATGAGTAAATCTGTAGCGTGCGTTTCAAAGAGTTTACTTATACTTCAGGCTTAACTATCATAGTTCTCTGAAACAAAGAAAGAAAGGTATGGGGAAAGATCTGCTTAAGACAAGCATGCCAGAAAAGCACCATAGAACAAGGGAGAAGTATGTTTTAAAAATTTAAGTTGATGCTTTCTCCTTTGATTAAGAGGCTATGGTGATTTATTGTTTAGAAAGACACCATTACAAAGGGATATTTACTTTATAGACGTAAATTTTACTTGTAAAAGGGTAACTTTTCAGAGCTTCTTCTGTGTCTGCAGTTTCTCAAAATAACCAGCTCAAATAATTATTATGCCGCAAAGGCCTATTTCAAGTGACATATTCTGGCCTCTTACAGTCATACTTTAGGGTGGCATATTCTGAGCCCCATCACTAGCCAGTGTCTCCTGTTGAGATGAAATGAAGTTCAAGATAGTTTGCAACCACACCATTCAAAGCAAAAGTGACAAAATCATTAACAACAGATGTTGGGTAGCATAACTATTTACAGTACTAATAGTATTATCGTTGGAGTTTTATACTCTTCCTTTTCCATTCCTGAAGTTCTAGAACACATAGGCTTAGATATGAATGTTGTTTATAGCTCAAAAAAATTATATACTTGTATCACTTCATCGAAAGAGAATTAGAAAATAAGACAGAGAGGAAGCTGAGATTTAATAGTAGAGAAATGAGACAGTAACATCAATAAGATGGTGAACTGAGAAACCCTGCTCCCCTGCCCCCACACTGCCTCAGTAGCAATTCACAGATAAATTCCCTCTGTGAGAAATCCAGAACCTAATGGAAAGGTTCCTGCAACTGCAGCGATGGCAAACCAGACTCACCAAAGCCAGAAAGAAGCTTCAGGACACACTTCTGCCAGAATGCCTACCCTGGCACAACATTGTACAATCAGAAAAAGATATCCTACTTTCCAGCCTCTGTCAGAGAAGGGAAGAATTTGGTTTGGGACTCCCCTGAAGACTGGATTCTTTCTTGTCAGCCTTGGGCCTCTCTCATGATTGGCATAGTCTCGCTGTTAAGGGGAGAGCAGTGATGATAATTTGTACTGGTAGATGCCATAAGTCATACTCACTGCTCAGCATAGTATGAGTGGATGAGAAACCCCAGCTCTCGCCTTTCCTTTGAGGAGGAAGAAGTTCCTCTGTTGTCCAACACTCCAACTTCTCTGGGGCTGCTCAAAGGATAGAAAAATGAAACTGAAGCAATTGGAAACATAGGTTTGGAAATGGAAACATAGGTCAGAGGTTGTTTATAATGACACTTTAGAAGAGTTAAAGATAATGGTAAGAAATTAAATACAGACCTTAGAAGTGTTAGAAAATAAGGAGTTGAAGTTTGAACTTAAATATGTTAAGGTGTCTGTCTGTACGGCAGGACTCAATAAATCAAGCCTTAAAATTGAGATAATGAGATTGAGCCAATACTGAGAAAAATGGCTTGTCATTGTCACTCTCATGAGGTTTGGTTTGCAAATACTGTTGAATAGACTAACCCAAAGATAGAATAGTCCAAACCAAAGAGAGGGCTATACCCATAGTTAATCAGAGGTGCCTGCTGTTGTTAGACAGACTTGGGCTAAGACAAAATAGTCTTACCAAGTTGATAATGTGTCAAGAAAGGTAGAAGGATTTTCCTAAGATATTGCAGATCTTGAGAAGCAGAGAAAATTTGACCCCAGTTAGCTGACACCGAGTCCTCTGTTCTTTTCGAAATGTCTAGAATACTTTTTTTCTAAAACATAAGCAAATACTGAGGATCTGAAATAGAAAAGGAGACTCACAAATGATGTGTTTAAGTGAAAGTAGTCCTAGGAGGCACTGACAATTGTCACAATTTAGAGCCTACATTCATAAAACTGCTTGCCTAACTTTTATCTCAGTTTCACAGGAAGAAATGTAATATTTAATAGTGATGAAAAAGGGATGACTTGCACTTACAGTATCTACAACAGTCTGGTGACTGTTTTCCTGAATTTTGCAGCAACATATATTATGTAACAAAAATAAAATGGCCATGATATACCAATGTGAAAGCAAGTAGAAAAAAAAGAAAAACAATTTCATTTTCTGCCATAATAGGAATATGTTCAACAAAACCAATCATTGCACTTATCTCCCAGATCCTTGCTATTAACATTCATGTGATAAAGAAATAGAATGTAAGCTATTAACTGCTTCCATAATAGAGAAAATTAGAGATGTACTTGAGAACTATAAAGAGGAACATTGCCATCTACTTCTATAATGGATGTAAATTATTCAGAAAAAAGGATCCATGGAAAAGAGTCTTGTGATTGCAAGTTATTACTCTAATAGAAAATGATTAAGTGTTAAGACTACCAGTCTGGTTTGATTTGCTTTAAAACAAATAACATGGCTTGTTCTTTCTCAGGACTCAGGGCCTAGTATTAGTAATATCAAATAAAATGATTTCACTGAACTACTAGTATCATGGAAAACAACTGCTCATATGCTTTGAGAACTTGAAAAAAGTGTTCTTATATTTGCTACACAAGTAGCATTTGTATCTGGAAACTCAATATCTTTCATTTTTTTCTTTACATTAGAGTTTGCCTTCAAAAGTACTACACTTCAGTGTATAGTTTTCTTGGATTTTAAAAATTAAAATTCTAAAAAATTCCAAATTTCAACATATATGTTTTGTGTGTCCTCTAGCATATATATAAAATTCATTTTTTAGGTTTACCTTTTCTGAAAAGAATTCAGCAGCAGAAGAATCATATTTTGATAATTGAAAATTATCAAATATGATATGATATCCAGTCCCAAAAATTATTACTTAGAAAATAGAATTAGGCTGGGCGCAGTGGCTCACGCCTGTAATCCCAGCACTTTGGGAGGCCGAGACGGGCGGATCACGAGGTCAGGAGATCGAGACCATCCTGACTAACACGGTGAAACCCTGTCTCTACTAAAAATACAAAAAATTAGCCGGTGCAGTGGTGGGCACCTGTAGTCCCAGCTACTCAGGAGGCTGAGGCAGGAGAATGGCGTGAACCTGGGAGGCGGAGCTTGCAGTGAGCCGAGATGGTGCCACTGCACTCCAGCCTGGGCAACAGAGCGAGACTCCGTCTCAAAAAAAAAAAAAAAGAAAAGAAAATAGAATGAAACCCGATGAAAACGTGGCAAGGAAGGGACAGAAGTGAGCACCAATTAGCTAGAAAAATTACTTACTGTCCAATAAATTTCTAGACCCATCATGATTCTAATTGCCAATATAATTTTTTATTTTATAAACACTTTTTTGGTGCTTATCCTATGTAAGAACTATTATGTTTTTCATATATTTACTCACTTCTCACAACTTTATGTTGTAAGTTCCTTTATTGTATATATTTTACAAATAAAAAACTGAGACAAAGAGAGGTGAAATAATTTGCCCATATTCTCCCTGGTATGGTCAGAGATATACCGAATAGAATGAAATACAAATCCGTCTTAATTTGAATATTGGCTATACAATACTTTTTTTTCTATTTGTGTAGGTAAGATTACATTATCTTTTTGGTCAATTCCAGTATTTTCTTGGCCCTAATAGGACTTGTAAACAACCCAATCCTCAACCCTTTCTAAAGTGAACTGAACTAATTTTGATATGTGTTAGGTTTTATTTATTTATTTATTTATTTTAAGCATGTATCTTTACATTTATCCTCATTGGATTTCGCATTATGTGTATAATCTCATTATCTAAGGACCCATAAGCACCTAACTAGGATGTGAGATGCCCCCCAGTCCTAGGTACCAGCTTGAGTGCTTCCCTGAATCTATGTCTGTATACTTAACAATTGTCAAAGACATCTAGAAAAATATTTTTTGTAGCAATAATAAGAGTGTTATTTTTTCTGTGTACACGAGTGAGAGTTCCTCATCTTGATATTATAATTTGCAAAACATTAACTACAATCATATAGTTATCAATTAGAAAGCAGAGACTAGAATTTACATCTCCCTTGATATTCAACAGAGATGAAAATTTCTTTTGTTCTAATTCAATCTGATCAACAGAAGATGATGTTGATGAGAAATAATTATGAAGCCACATTCTCAGAAGAAAATTTTAAGTAAAAAACTATCAGAAATGGCATAAAGTTGTATTTAGTTGTGTGAATGATCTGAGTAAACTGAAAGCCCTATTTCATATAGATAGAGCTAAATACACATTACTCAGTTTCAAAATATCTTTAGTTACTACTTTTATTTGACAATTACAGAAGTATTTGGATGCTTATTAATTTTCTTTTTTTCTTGGAGACTTATTAATTTTTCATTATACTGACTTCTCTTTTAGAAATCATGAGCTAACAATATTTTTCTCTGTAGTCATTACAGTAAATAATCTTAACAACATAGGTAATTAAAACTAACAGTGTTATAATATTCCATATAAGGTGGTAAATATATGCAGAACTAGCATAAGATTTTTCTAAACTAGGCTATTCCATGTTGTAAGTCCAAACCACTCTTCCCCGTATCCTTTTTCACTCCACACATACCACTGAAATTACTTATAAGATTATACTGTATTACTGTAAATATTTTTTGTGTTTCTTTATTCTTTTCTTCACTTATTTCTTAGGCACATTATATCTTTGCCCTACTAGATTACAAACATTAAGACACTATTTATCTTCATTTATACATATCATTCTATGCAAAATACTTTTAAGACCCCATACAGCAGATCAGACAACATAATAAACCTTTCGTACTGAGGAGCACTTCATAGTTAAAAATACTTTTATACACATCTTTTAATTTAAAAGTATCATTTAAAAGGGAGATAAACCAATATAAAAGTATTTTTATATACATCTTTCAACTTTTGAACTGTGAAGTGCTACTTTATAATTAAAAATACTGTATACATCTTTTTATTTAATCAATATTAAATGTGACAGGATATAATTTTATCATTTTATTCAGGATAAAATTGAAACTCATATAGCTTAGATGGCTTGTTCAAAGTCATAAATATACTGTATTAGTTCCCCAGGAATTATTTAATAAATTATACCTGAAACTTGATAGCTTAAAACAACAGAAATATTTTCTTTAACAGTTCTGGAGGCCAAAAGTACAAGATCAAGGTGTCAGCAGGGTCACACTCTCTCTCAGTGCTCTAGAGGAACTTTGTCTGTCTTTTTCCAATTTCTGGTGGCTCCCAGAATTCCTTGAATTACAGAAACAAAACTCCAGTCTCTGCTTCCATCTTTCTGTGACCTTATTCTCCTTCTTCTCTTAATAAGGAACTTATTGTTACCTTCAGGGTCCATCCTAATCAAGTATCATTTCTTCTTGAAATGTTCACCTTAATTGTACCTGCCAAGACCCTTTTTCCAAATAAGGCCAATTTCACAGGTTCTGGGGGAACATATCTTTTGGGAAGCCATAGTTCAACTCATCCCCCCTGCATATACTAATAAGAGACATCTTAGGACTTGAATCTAGGCATTTGCATTCCAAATCTATTTACAGGCCCCAAAAGCTAATTATGGCAAGGGAAAACATAGTATTTTAGAGTGACTATGAAAGTGAAAGACTTAGATATAGTGAAACTAGTTTTGAGCAAATCAGAGAAAATTTACATTGTCTTTCTCACACTCATTTAGTTTTAACTAGGTCTATGCAATAGGCTAGAGAAATAATATATATAAGAAATATTTTATTTAATTTTCACAACAATGATGTAATGTATACCTTATCGTAACTGCAGGTAGAGACATTGAGATTCAGCTGGGCTAAATAACATTTGAAGGCCACAAGTTGGTAAATAGCACTGATGAAACTGGTACTCTGATCTGTTCACCACAAAAGTCATTCATACCATGCCTGAACTCATTTTATTCCATTTTGTATCTTGAGTCCAATGATATGTTAGATGTCTCAGAAGTTCTCAAAGTCAATTTATCCACAGAGGCAATTGACTGTAGACAAACATAGTATCTTCTAGTGGTTCCTAGCTCACCCTCCCTTCATCTAGCCTCCTGTTTTCTGTACTCTAAACTCTCTTTCAGTTCCTTTGAACACATCATGTACCTCTTGCCACAGGCTCATTTCACATGCTTATTCATCTACCTGACTCTCTTTATTGAATTTTGTTTTTAATAGAGACAGAGGTTTCTCAGAATCTGATAATAGAAGTTGTGTACCATACTAGTATGTCATTCAACATTACTGTGGTGGACATAGTTAAACTATAATAAAATATCACAATAAAAATGAGTTTTCAGGTATTAAACTGAAATACTTTTTATAATCTGATATAGAAGGACAATTTTAATACGTGGATATTTTAAAATAAAAATGTCAATAGTTAAGTATAGCTCAATGTCAGAAATTATAAGTAAAAATATGAAATTTTCTCTAACGTATCTTGTGTATCTTTTAGTAGTATCACCAGAATTTGCAAAGTATCTTTTTTTCTGTTTCGAAACAAAAAGCATTTTCAAATTCTTAACAACTACATAGACTAGGATTGCAATCCCTGCTTTTTTTTTGTTTTCCATTTGCTTGGTAAATCTTCCTCCATCCCTTTATTTTGAGCATATGTGTGTCTCTGCACGTGAGATGGGTCTCCTGTATACAGCACCCTGATGGGTCTTGATTTGCCAGTCTGTGTCTTTTAATTAAAGCATTTAGCCCATATACATTTAAGGTTAATATTGTTTGTGTGAATTCGATCCTGCCATTATGATGTTAGCTGGTTATTTTGCTTGTTAGTTGATGTAGTTTCTTCCTAGCATCAATGATCTTTACCATTTGGCATGTTTTTGCAGTAACTGGTACCAGTTGTTCCTTTCCATGTTTAGTGCTTCCTTCAGGAGCTCTTGTAAGGCAGGCCTGGTGGTGACAAAATCTCTTAGCATTTGTTTGTCTGTAAAGGATTTTATTTCTCCTTCACTTACGAAGCTTAGTTTGGCTGGATATAAAATTCTGGTTGGAAAATTCTTTTCTTCAAGAATGTTGAATATTGGCCCCCACTCTCTTCTGGCTTGTAGAGTTTCTGCCAAGAGATGTGCTGTTAGTCTGATGGGCTTCCCTTTGTGGGTAACCCGACCTTTCTCTCTGGCTACCCTTAACCGTTTTTCCTTCATTTCAACTTTGGTGAATCTGACAATTATGTGTCTTGGAGTTGCTCTTCTTGAGGAGTATCTTTGTGGCATTCTCTGTATTTCCTGAATTTGAATGTTGGCCTGCCTTGCTAGGTTGGGAAACTTCTCCTGGATAATATCCTGAAGAGTGTTTTCCAACTTGGTTCCATTCTCCCTGTCACTTTCAGGTACACCAATCAGATGTAGATTTGGTCTTTTCACATTGTCCCATATTTCTTGGAGGCTTTATTCGTTTCTTTTTACTCTTTTTTCTCTACACTTCTCTTCTCGCTTCATTTCATTCATTTGATCTTCAGTCAGTGATACCCTTTCTTCCACTTGATCAAATCAGCTACTGAAGCTTGTGCATGTGTCACATAGTTCTCGTGCCAAGGTTTTCAGCTCTGTTAGCTGAAAACTAAGCTCTTCTCTACACTGTTTATTCTAGTTAGCCATTTGTCTAATCTTTTTTCAAGGTTTTTAGTTTCTTTGTGATGAGTTTGAACATCCTCCTTTAGCTTGGAGAAGTTTGTTATTACCGATCATCTGAAGTCACCTTCTCTCAACTCGTCAAAGTCATTCTGTGTCCAGCTTTGCTCCATTGTTGGCAAGGAGCTGTGTTCCTTTGGAGGAGAAGAGGTGCTCTGATTTTTAGCATCTTCAGCTTTTCTGCTCTGGTTTCTCCCCATCTTTGTGGTTTTATTTACCTTTGGTCTTTGGTGATGGTGACATACAGATGGGAATTTGGTGTGGGTGTCCTTTCTCTTTGTTAGTTTTCCTTCTAATAGTCAGGACCCTTAGCTGCAGGTCTGTTGGACTTTGCTAGCGGTCCACTCCAGACCTGGTTTGCCTGGGTCTCACCAGCGGAGGCTACAGAACAGCAAATATTGCACAACGGCAAATGTTGCTGCCTGATCATTATAGATTCAATGCCATCCCCATCAAGCTACCAATGACTTTCTTCATAGAATTGGGGGAAAAAAAGCACTTTAAAGTTCATTTGGAACCAAAAAAGGGCCCACATTGCCAAGACAATCCTAAGCCAAAAGAACAAAGCTAGAGGCATCACGCTACCTGACTTCAAACTATACTACAAGGCTACAGGAACCAGAACAGCATGGTACTGGTACCAAAACAGAGAGATAGACCAATGGAACAGAACAGAGCCCTCAGAAATAATACCACACATCTACAACCATCTGATCTTTGACAAACCTGACAAAAACAAGCAATGGGGAAAGGATTCCCTATTTAACAAATGGTGCTGGGAAAACTGGCTAGCCATATGTAGAAAGCTAAACTGGATCTCTTCCTTACACCTTATACAAACATTAATTCAAGATGGATTAAAGACTTAAATGTTAGACCTAAAACCATAAAAACCCTAGAAGAAAACCTAGGCAATACCATTTAGGACCTGGGCATGGGCAAGGACTTCATGACTAAAACACCAAAAGTAATGGCAACAGAAGCCAAAATTGACAAATGGGATCTGATTAAACTAAAGAGATTCTGCACAGCAAAAGAAACTACCATCAGAGTGAACAGGCAACCTACAGAATGGGAGAAAATTTTTACAATCTACCCATATGACAAAGGGCTCATATCCAGAATCTACAAAGAGCTTAAACAAATTTACAAGAAAAAATCAAATAAGCCCATCAAAAAGTAGGTAAAGGATATGAACAGACACTTCTCAAAAGAAGACATTTATGCAGGCTTTATGCAACATTTATGCAGAAAAAATGCTCATCATCACTGGTCATCAGAGAAATGCAAATCAAAATCACAATGAGATACCATCTCATACCAGATAGAATGGCAATCATTAAAAAATCAGGAAACAACAGGTGCTGGAGAGGATGTGGAGAAATAGGAACACATTTACTCTGTTGGTGAACTGTAAACTAGTTCAACCATTGTAGAAGACAGTGTGGCGATTCCTCAAGAGTCTAGAACTAGAAATACCATTTGACCCAGTCATCCCATTACTGGGTATATACCCAAAGTATTATAAATCATGCTGCTATGAAGACATGTGCACACGTATGTTTTTTGCAGCACTATTCACAATAGCAAAGACTTGGAACCAATCCAAATGTCCATCAATGATAGACTAGATTAAGAAAATGTGGCACATATACACCATGGAATACTCTGCAGCCATAAAAAAGGATGCGTTCATGTCCTTTGTAGGGACATGGATGAAGCTGGAAACTATCATTCTGAGCAAACTATCGCAAGGGCAAAAACCAAACACCGCATGTTCTCACTCATAGGTGGGAATTGAACAATGAGAACACTTGGACACAGGGTGCAACATCACACACTGGGGCCTGTTGTGGGGTGGAGGGAGGGGAGAGGGATAGCATTAGGAGATATACCTAATGTAAATGACGAGTTAATGGGTGCAGCACACCAACATGGCGCATGTATACATATGTAACAAACCTGCACGTTGTGCACATGTACCCTAGAACTTAAATAAAAATTAATTAATTAATTAAAAAAAAACAACTACATAAGTCAGTTTCCTTTGCAAAAATTGTACTACCATTATAGTAAGTATTCAAGAACTAAATCAATGGTGTAAAATAGAGTATGGACTCCAAATAAATGAATAATTAATGATGATAAGTTTATTACTTCATAATAAGTATATGCTTACTCTCTTTGGCTTGGTCCCAAGCACTGGGACTGTAGTTGTGAACAAAGCAGACTAAGTAACTGACCGATGGAGCTGGCATTCTGGTGGAGAGACATTGACTTACTTCACTACCTGACTCTATAATTGGCAATGCTGATGCTCCATTTTTTTGTTTTGTTTTGTTTCTTGTTTCAGCTTTCATGACATCAATAGCACACTCTGCTGATTTTTCTTCTATCTGCCTGTTTTTTGTTAGCCTTCTTTTCCACTTCATACTAAAAAAGTTGATATCTCCCAGAGAGCTCTTTTCTAGGCGCCATACTTTTCATTTTTACGAGGAGTCTGTGCAGACTACTCATTTTTGTTTTGCTTTGTTTTGTTTTGTTTTGTTTTGAGACGGAGTTTCACTCTTGTTGCCCAGGCTGGAATGCAATGGTGTGATCTTGGCTCACCACAACCTCTGCCTCCAGGGTTCAAGTGATTCTCCTGCCTCAGCCTCCTGAGTAGCTGGGATTACAGGCATGCCTCACCACGCCTGGCTTATTTTACATTTTTAGTGAGATGGGGTTTCTCCACGTTGGTCAGACTGGTCACAAACTCTCGACCTCAGGTGATCCACCCACCTCAGCCTCCCAAAGTGCTGGGATTACAGGCATGAGCCACCGTGCCCAGCTCATGTTTCTTTTTATGTAGCTAAATCTTTGTGTTGAATAGAGCTTGCTTCCTCAATTTAGAGTACTACAAATTTAACTGCCTTGACACATCACTTGGAATGCTTTATCCTCACTACCAACTCTCCTATTCAATCAATTGTTAATCCACCTAGTAAACATTTCTCTAGTTTGTCTGCTTCTATCTATCCTCAATGTCAATACCTTACCCATAATCATCTACCTGATCTTTATAAACTCCCAGCCTTCAGTCTTTCTCCGCATCACCCACCTTCAGTCTATGTTTCACATTGCAGGCAGAGTAGTTGCTAAAATTAAAGTTTAAAAATATGCATCTACTGATTTAAAGCCATTTAAAAGTTTCTCATCTTTCTCATGATAATGTCCAACTCCTTATTATGGCATGATGACTGGGCCTTGGTTTATCTCCCTAGCCCCTTTACTCTTTTCATTTTCAGTTCGGACATACTGAACTTCTTTCATTTGTAAGAATTTACCATGCAACTGCTTCTAGCTCTTCTAACTCTTGCTCTTCACTTGAAAAATATTTTTTTTAAAAAACCCATATTAGGAATCAGGTATTTCAGAAAGCTTTACACAATGCCCTAAATTTGGATTATATGTCTCTTCTATATTTATTGCATCATATACTTATATGCTTCCTCTGTTATTTCACATCTCACATTGTAGTATGACTGCCAGTGAAGTTGGCTTGGTGAAGTCAAGAACAATGTCTTTTCTGTTCATCAGTTTAGTTTCAGTATCTAGCACAGTTATTGACATACAGTATGTATTACTTAATTAGTGATTATCATATCTTGATATCAGCTTTTCCGTTGTATCTATTTAATTTTAAATCATTTCCTTTATAAGATTTGGTTCATGTATTTTTAAAAGTGTTTTTTAGCAATATGAGATGCAAATAATTAGATCCATTCTGCTTGTCAGGTTGAATACAGCAACGTTTTTCTTTCTCCATTTTCTTTTTCTACTCTATTCTGTAAAGTATAGTAACAAAGAAAAATATTTCTTCCTACTTCTAACTTATCAGATTACTGAATATACTGTATAGCATCTTCAGCTATCTCTATAGTCATTATTTTAAAACAATGTCTGCTAATCTTATTCTGTCATTTTATTTACCTTGATAGTATAATACCCTTTACAATAGATTTTTCATAGAAAAGCATTGTTAAGAGCCAATATACTCTTTATCTGTAATATTTGTCTACTGTCTAATGTAATTGGATTGTATTTTTTTCTGTTACCAGAAAATGGCCTTTAGAAATATAGGTAAATTAGAGTGTTCAATTGGTTTTGTCATTAGTATTAATTATTTTATATATCATTACATTTTCTTTTTAATTTTCCCTTTTTCAACTAAATGTGCCCTTCAATCATTTTATCCTAAAGTATGCCTCATTTTCCTTATGAGTGTAATAGTTCTCATTGCTTTTCTGGTTCTCTATTTTTTTCTATATAGCCTCCTAAAGATGAGATGACTAAGTTGACCACCTTAGTATTATATTTAAGATAAGAGGACATTATTGATTCAAAATTGAAGTATTAAACTATGTGTGTTCTACTTCTGGCCTCTTTTAATATGGCTTAATACCTCATTCCATTTTTATTGCCTCTAGGTAGTGAACAAATGTCTTCATTGAATTGCACAAAGAGATACATAAATCTTATTCCTGAGAAAATTACATTTAGTGCAGAGCTCATCAATGTGTATGAGTAATTTAAATTTATTTTTCAAATGTGCTTTGCCTTTACATATTTTAAATGGCATATTTTAAATGGATTTCATCAACCTTTGTGTTTCTTAATTACCTCATATTGTTAGATTTTTTTTGGAATTCAACCAATTTCCCTAATCTCAAGAAAATTAAAATAATTATTTTTTTTGTAAATTTTGAAACTTCACCCTCTTTCCAGATCATTAACAAAAGTATTGAATAGAAGATACACAGTTCTGTGTCCTAGACTAACCCTGGTAATTAACCTCTTTGCTTTCTGAGGATTTGAAACTTATTTCCACTCCATTTCTACCACTTAACTTATTTTTAATGGCTTAGGGTCATCACCAGAGGGGTTGAGGGACCTGAGCAAATCATTTTGCAATCTCATTGCTTAACATTTTTATTCATAGGAAATCCTTTGAAAATTAACATTAAGGGTATTTCTTAAAGTGTAAAGCTCCTGGGACTATGTGTGAAGAAGCTTGTTGTTTATAGTTTGCAAACCCATTTCCAAAGCCTCCTCCCAGCCCTTTTTCATGAGCCAATGCTTTTCTAGTTTTAGATTTCATAGAAAATCACTTTATGTTTAAAATGTATGTTTTTATGCCCCTCCTTGGATGCACTAAATCAGAATCTATCATGATTTGGTTGACTCACTTTGCCTTTTTAAGAAAAAAGCCTAGCTGGATCCTAGTTGTCCAAGCTTTACTTATCAGAGTGTAGTCCAAGGATCAGAAGAATCAGTATCACTTAGGTGTTTGTTAGATATGCAGACTTTCAAGCCTTTGAATCAGAATCTGAATTTTTGACAATAATCTTATTGATTACTTGCCCATTAAACTGGAGAAGCACTCTCTAGACCACACGTTGGTAAACTACAGTGTAAGAAAACAATCACTTATGTCATTTATAGTGCCAGATTTTAATTCTTCCTCAACTCCTTTCTCTCTCTTAGCATTTGCCAGTTTACCTAGATCTAGACCTTGAAATATCTATGATGTGTCTGCTTTCTGCTGGGTAATAAGCTATATATTGGACACAAATAATTCTTGCCTGAAAGAACGTAATATCTAGAACAGCATGTTTAACTTTCTGATATAATTTGTAAAAGGCTTAAGTAGAGATTAGGCACTATGTCACCTTTAGCCTGGTGTTTCATATGTATTTTACAGCCTTTAATATGTTGGGAAATTTTTTAAGCCATGTTAATTTCCTGCTTTCATAATATTCTGGCTACTTAAAAATCACCTTGTCTTCATTTTTCATAAATATTTCTATATGATTTTGCTTTATTGGATTGCTATAATTGCTGAAGGCTATTTATAGTACACAATTCCATTCCTTATAACTTTTTTTAATTTTCCTAGTCCTCTGGAACATTTTATATGGTTTCTGTGTTACCCTCATGAATGTTTTTTGAGTGTTTGAAGACAACTATACTATTCTTATGGTCTATTTTTAAATCACTTAATCCATTTATCCTAACTTTCTTTTAACACGTAACTCCCACAATAAACACTATAGCATATACAACATAAATATAATCTGCAAAGCCCACATACTCAGTGGCACCACTATCTGAATCTGGTCTTTGTACTTTTATGGATATCTCCCTGGATTGCATTAACTTTGAGATCATGCATTCTGAGATACTGACTTGTAATTAACTGGAATTGTATCTTTATAATTTTGTATGCATACAGTTTTCTTTCTTAATTTACTTCCTAATGAAGTGTATTTGCTTAGTTAAATAAAAAATAGGTTCCTTGTAAAATAGGAAACTATTTTACAAATATGTTTAATTTTAAATTAAACTTCCCATGACCTCTTTGTACAGTTTTCTTTTTGGTGAACCACATTCTATTATGATTAAGGTTTTTCAGTATTTATATCTTTTGGAGGTGTTTCTCATTGAAGTATATTAATGTGTGGTAAGTAGATTACATGTGTCAAGCGTCTGCTAATCATGCAAATATTTGAGCTCTACCAGGATCTACTGAAGCTAACCATCTATGAGTTTAATAAGTTCCCCAGGTGATTCTTACCAAAATTTGATGACCTTAAAAGCCTTTACTTATGTTCTCAAAAAGACTGTATCAAAATTAAGGGTCGTATAATCAATTTATTGTGCTGTAGAATAAAATTATATAAATTTTAATGTATCTGAAAGCATGAAAAGAATGGTGGTTTTAGTAAATCATACATCATTTTGATTATCACATAAATCTAGGCAGGACATATTTTCTCATCAGAATTTTGCTATCCAGTATAGTGACCTAAATAAAAAAAATCAAAATATCTGGCAAAATAGAAGCCTATATAATTGGCATGTTTGTTCATTTATTGATATTTAGGATTATATAATTTTTAAAGTTTATTTAAGCTTAGCATTTTATTTTTTCCCCATAAGGAAAAAATTAGCATGTTATTATTACATTAAAACTATATTCTCAGAGCAAAAGCAGAAGCTACTTAGGTAGGAAAATTGACTCCATAGACTTATGTGCCTTTCTCTTTTCATAAGTGTATTTCTAAACTACAAATAATCAGTTATTCTCTTTAATAATAAGTCAGAAAAATCTATTTTTCCCCATGTTTCTGCCATAGGGAGCTTTTTCTTTATAAATGAAATTTCTTTCCCAGGCAACTATGTCTCAAGTGGGTATAATAAAGCCCCAGACCATTGATGTAGGATTTATTGGTCTTTATTAATAGAGAATTCTAAACCTGAAAACAGTTTTCCATAGTGAACTTCTAGTAAATATATTTACACAAGCTCTTAATGTGACTTCTAGGAAAACAGAGGCTAGAAACCAATGGTTATGTATGAAACACTGGAACTAATGCCCTCAGAAGAGAAGTTGAATAAGGACACCCTTCATTCTTTACAGTAGTGTTACGGGTGGGCAGATAATTCATTCTCAGTTGTGAGATATTTAAGATGTGTGAGTGCCATGATGGAGCACCCTTTAGATTATCAGCAGAGAGACTGGCTGTGAAGGGCCGAGCCTGGGTCCTTTTATTCACCGCAGGCCTCTTCCAGCCCATGTTCTTCCTAAGAGGAAGCTACAGATCAGAATAAAATGCAACCTTTTAAATATGTCTCTCAAGCCTTTATGTCATCTGACACCTACCAAGTTTGGAACCTTTCTCTTCCTTGCTCACTGTGCACTAGCCAGTGATGTTTGAATGTCTTTGTTCTGTAATTCATAAAGGAAAGATGTTTAATTGACTCAGTTCTGCGTGGCTGGGGAGGTCTTAGGAAACTTAAAATCATGGCAGAAGACAAAGGAGAAGCAAGTACCTTCTTCACAAGGCATCAGGAGAGAGACAGAGCTCAGGGAAATTTGTCACTTTTAATCCATCAGATCTTGTGAGAACTCCCTCACTCTAATGAGAACAGCATAGGGAAAACTGCCCCAATGGTCCAGTCATTTCCCACCAGGTCCCTCCCTTGACATGGGATTACAAATTCTGATGAAATCTGGGTAGCAACCCAGAGCCAAACCATATCACCCATAGATCAATGAACTCAAGAAATTGTGTTAAGTACAATTACACTGCAGAAGGAAAGATCAGTGACCTTGAAGATGAAGCAATAAAAATTATTTAATTTTGCAGGCATGGTGGCATACACCTATAATCTTAGATGCTGGGCAGTCTGAGGCAGGAAGATCATTTGAAGTTAGGAGTTCAAAGCTGCAGGGTACTATGATTACACTGATGAAAACCACTGCACTCTGGACTGAGAAACATAGCCAGACCCTGTCTCTAAAACTGAAAAATTCAAAATTCAAAATAAATTATTCAACTTAAACCTAGAGAGAAAAACACAGATGGTGAAAAATCACAGAGTTCCAGTGACCTGCAGAGCAATATCCAGCAGTCTAACATATAGAACTATAGCCTCAGATGGAAAAGCAGTGGGGGATATAAAAATATTAGAGTAAATAAACTGAAAATTTCTAATTTTCATGAAATATAAATGTATAGACCCAAGAAGGTCAACAAATCTGAAGCAACATAGGCATAAAACACCACCAAAGTGCATAATAATGGTAATCAATGTAAAAGAGAATATCTGAAATCAGTCAGAGAAAAAGGGTCACACTTTGTACATCAGAACAAGAAAGAGGTAACTATCAACTTCTGAACAGAAACAATACAAAACAGAGAAAATGGAACTGTGTTTTTACCATGCTAAAAGGAAAAGTCACTCCAATATTCTGTATAGGGGGATAATACTCTTCAAAAATGGAAATGAAATACAAGACATTGCAGACAAATGAAAGTTCAGAGAATTCACTGCCAGCAGACTCTCTAAAAGATATGCTAAATGAAGTTCTTTAAACTGAAGTTCTTTATAATGATTGTGGATGGAAATTTGGATTTACACAAAGGAAGGAAGACAGCACTACATATCACATGGACTTGCTTTAATACACAAACAACAAACCTGGTGGTGGTACTGGGAGAGCTGCAGAGCAACTGGAATATTCATAACTTTTTAGTGGAAATTTACTATAATACAGCCACTTAACAAAAACAGTTGGCAGTATTTTATAAAATTAAATATTTACTTACCGTACAAACTGGCAATCCACTCCTAGGTATTTACCCAAATGAAATGAAAAGCTATGTTCACAAGAAAACCTTTACATAAATGTTTATGAGCCTTACATAAATGTTGTTCATAATTTCTCAAACTTGTAAACAACTCAAATTTTCTTCAACCAGTAAGTGGATATACAAATTGCATTACATTCATCAAATAGAAAAGTATTTAATAACAAAAATGGATCAATGTTTGAAACATGCAACATCATGGATGAATTTCCAATGTACTGTGATAAATGAAATAAGCCAATTTAAAAGGGCTACATACATTATGATTCTATTTATAAAACATCTGACAAAGGCAAAATATGAGCACAGGAAACAGAGTAGTGGTTGTCAGGGCTGCATGTGTACAGAAGGCTTGTTTGTAAAAGGACACATAGGATTTTTGGCCAAAAAAACCACTCAATATCTTCACTCTGGTAGTGGTTACATGACTGCATAGATTTGTCAAAATTCATAGAATTATGTATAAAGGGTAAAGTTTAATGTATGTAAATTATACCTCAATAAAATTAAAATTTTAAAAAGAGAGCAGGATACAGTAATAGTCCTCTAGTTGATTTGTGCAAATAGTACAAAGGAAATTCCATGTGAAAAAGATGGTCTTTTCAAAACATGTTGCTGGAGATACTGAATATATATCCATATGGAAGGATATGAACCCAGATCCTTAATTCACACTATATACTAAATTTAACTTGAAGTGGATTATAAACTTAAATGTAAAAGTTAACAGTGTATAACTTCTAGAAGACGTAGGAGAAGATTTGTAAGTCTATATAGGGTAAGATTTCTCCAGACGTGAAAAACTACATATAATAGAAATATATAGAGAATTCCTGTAATTCAATAACACAGAATTTAATAAAAATTACATATAATATTTGAACAGATACCTCATGACCATGTATGACCAATAAACAATACAAAAAGTATGACCATAGACAATATGAAATATGAAATGATGCTCAATATGTTTGAGTAGCAGAAACAAGCAAATAAAAACCACAATAATATACCATTATACACCCACTTATATGACTAAAATTTTAAAAAGTAACAAATCAAGTGTTGGTTACAATGTGGAAGAATTGAAACTCTCATATGTTGCTTGTAGGAATGTAAAATAGTTCAACCTCTTTGGAAAATGATTTTTGCAGCTTCTATATAATAAAAATTACTTGTATAACCTACCAATTGCATTTCAAGTCATTTATCAAAAGACAAGAAAGTATGTATTCAAAATATTTACTCATTCATTCTTATTTACAAAAAGACTTGTATACAGATTTTCACACTATTTTGTTAAGATATCACCAAATTCAAAGTAACCCAAATATATGTCAACAAAAAATAGATATCTTAATAAAATTATAGTCAGTTCACACAGTGGAGGGTTACTCAGCAATAAAAAGAACTTATTGATACATGCTATAATATGGAAAAAATCTCAAAAAATTGACACAGTAGTATAGATTTTGTGATTTCATGACACTAATCTATAATGATAATAATCATGATATCAGAAGTTTCCTATAGCTGGAGGCAGCAAGAGGAATAGACTGCAAAGGCATGTGAGAGAATATTTTGGCATGAAGGTAATGTTATATATGATTCAAATGATGGTTATAGGGATACTTATATTTGTCAAAACTTATCAAACTGTATATTTTAAATATGTTATATATAAACTACACTTTAATAAAATGAATTAAGAAACAATAACAACACACAGAAAAAATGTAATTTGGTAAATTAAAAAAAATGTCATTCCATAAGGAATTTGATATTTCAGGATAATACAAATACTAAGTCATATAAGTTTATTCTTTCGTTATATTATTTTTATTTTTTCAATGAATAGTTTTTTGAGTCCCTAGCATGTACTTTTCTGACTCTTTATGTAATTTTATTTCTAAACTCTATAAGAAAATATGCTAAGTAGGCCAAGCGCGGTGGCTCACGCCTGTAATCCCAGCACTTTTGGAGGCGGAGGAGGGGGGATCACAAGGTCAGGAGATTGAGATCATCCTGGCTAACCCAGTAAAACCCCGTCTCTACTAAAAATACAAAAAAATTAGCCAGGCGTTGTGGTGAGCGCCTGTGGCTCCAACTACTTGGGAGACTGAGGCAGGAGAATGGCATGAACTTGGGAGGCAGAGCTTGCAGTGAGCCGAGATTGCGCCACTGCACTCCAGCCTGGGTGACAGAGTGAGACTACATCTCAAAAAAAAAAAAAAAAAAAAAAAAAAAAGAAAGAAATAAAAGAAAAAAGAAAAGAAAAGAAAAGAAAATATGCTAAGTAAAATGGGCATTACTAAACAGTTGTTGAACTGTGTCAAGCATACATTTTTAATGTTATCATGAGTGTTTAAATGTGTATCTTCTCTTTAAAAATTGAATTTGCTTTTTTATCCATTGTTTTAGTAGCATAAGCACATCCATGCATATCTATATCAATCATATCTAACCAGTATAAGCACATTTTAGTGAAACAAATCATTTCTGTCACCCCATTAAGGCATGTTCCATTTTCCTCCTGAACTGCCATGAATACAATTAATTTATATTATAACTCAGTATGTCTTTCAAGAAACTCTCTTTCCACTTGGTTTTCTTAATTTGAGAAAAGCAAATTCTTATTTGGGTTATGTGTCTGATGACATTGCAATTCATTTCATTTTCTTGTGTATGTCGCTTTATATCATCAAGTAGAAGAAAACCTTTCTGATTTTTTTTTTTTTTTTTTGGAAAATATACAGTCAAAAAATCTAAGAAAAGAATTTATTTAAAACTAAAAGGAATACAATGCTGATTTTGTTGGTAGCAAAATAAATCAAATGAAATAACATATTTCAAATTATTTCATAGGTTGTATGAACATTTTAACTGTAAATAGTAAAATTTAAGAAATCTGAAGTATATAAAATATATATTGAACTGTGACATTTCACATCACTAAAATCACTAAATATCTTTCTATATGATGCATTATTACTACTGGATTAAAATAACATAAAAGTCTATTTAACCACAGGGCTAGAATTTTCTCATGTCAAACATTACATACAAAATCATTAGAAAACACCTAGATAAATATTTCCTAATGAATTCAAATTGTATAAATTATTGTTGGGCTTTCTTCTTTTTAACTTTTAAATTGTATTTTTTTTGTGTGTATGTAGTAGGTGTTTATATTTATGGAGTACATTAGATATTTTGATACAGGCATTTAATGCGTAGTAACCACATCATGGAAAAGGGGATATCCATCACTTCAAGCATCTATCCTTCTGTTACAAATAATCCAATTGTACTCTTTTAGTAATACAATGTATAGCTTTAATGTACAATTAAATTATTCTGACTACAGTCACGCTGTTGTGCTATCAAATAGCACATATTACTCCTTTCTATTTTTGTACCCATTAACCATTCCCACATATCCACCAATCTCCCCATTACCTTTCCCAGTGTCTGGTAACTATATCTCTACTCTCTTTCTCCATGTGTTCAATTGATTTAATTTTTAGCTCCCACAAATAAGTGAGAACATATGATGTTTGTTTTTCTTTGCCTGGCTTATCTCACATAACATAATGACCTCCATTTCCATCAGTGTTGTTGCAAATGACAGGATCCCATTCATTTTTACGACTGAATTGTGCTCCATTGTGTCTAAGTAACTATGTGATACTTATCATTTCATCTGCTGATGGACACTGAGGTTGCATCCAAATCTTGGCTGTTGTGAACAGTGCTGCAACAAGTACAGGAGAGCAGATATGTCTCCTCAGTATACTAATTTCCTTTCTTTTGGGGATATACACAGCAATGAGATTATTGGATTGCACAGTAGCTCTATTTTTAGTTTTTTAAGGAACCTCCAAACTGTTCTCCATAGAGGTTATGCTAATTTACATTCCCACCAACAATGTCTGAGGGTTCCCTTTTCTCCACATCCTCACCAACATTTATTTTTGCCAGCTTTTGAATAAAAGCCGTTTTAACTGGGATGAGATGATATATCATTGTAGTTTTAACTTGCATTTTTCTGATAATTTCAGTGCTGTTGAACATCTTTTCATATACCTGCTTGCCATTTGCATGTCTTCTTTTGAGAAATGTCTGTTCAGATCTTATGTCGATTTTTTAATCAGATTATAAAATTTTCCTAGATTTGTTTGAGCTCCTTAAATATTCTGGTTATTAATCCAGCCAATGGAATGGGTGGTTCACCTCTGGCTACTTCTAACCCAGATGCATCCTCCATGTATGAGCACTGGCTAAGTCCAGCACAGCTTTGCTGTGAGTTCACTGTGAAATCCCCAGTCACTCTGCTCTCCCTCCGCAAAGTGTAGGAAGTCTGCACAGCTCACCGCTGCTGGGAAATGGGGGAGGGGTACCATTGACAATTCAGCACTGTCCCTCTGACCCTTCTCAATACCTGTTTCAACAACACGAAGTTAAAACCAGGTATTGTGATTGCTCACCTGATTTTTGGTTCTTATAACAGTGCTTTTCTTTTCAGTGCAGGTAGTTGTGAAAATTTGGTGTTCCTGTAAGGGGTATAAATGGTGTGAACTTCTACTCCACCATCTTACTTTGCCTTGCCTTTGATTTTTAAAAAGTACCAATCAGTGAATGATATTCACTTTTTTATTCCATCAATTTGAAATACACACACACACACACACACACACACACACACATTTTGGTTTTCAAACAAAATTTCCCTAAAAGATTTAAAATGTTTAGAATGTTTAAGACATTTACCTAAGGATTGGCTTCTTTCATGTCAGTTTATAGACTCAGTGATATAAAACATATTAATTCCTTCGCAGTTATTTACACAGTACAGCATAACCTTTGCTTTCTCAGACTATCACAAATAAAAAAGTAACAGAATGTGACCAACAATAACAATGTCACAAGGTAATCATTTCTTTGAAACTACTCTGTATTATCACTAGGAGAATTCAACAGAGGATACCAAGTTCCTAGGGAGTGGCAGAGCCACAAGTTGCACAGAGTCTAGTCCCTAAATCAACACATGGAAGACCCTCCTACTGGCCAGAAATATCACATTGGAATATTGTAAAATCAAGGATTAAATTTTTATTTTGTACAAAACATTATACTATTTGTATAATTTGGGGATTTATTTCACAGGAGCTAACTAATAAACTTGCTCTCACAAATCTTAAGTACTAGTGAAGGGAAAAGAAAAAAGAAAAATAAATAATAGAAGTAAACTAATAAAAAATTAGTATAAATAAAATATTACAGAATGACATAGTAGCTCCTTCGGATTGAGTTAAATGAAAAGTCTCTTTGAGGAATTGACAGTTGAGACACTGACACTTTAAGGAACCAGCCTGGAAAGATCATGGGATGAACCTATGAGGGAGCAGCTATTGCCAGAACAAAGACACCTCTACTCAAACAAACTAGAAAATCTAGAAGAAATGGATAAATTCTTAGATACATACATGCTCCCAAGACTAACCCAGGAAGAAGTTGAATCCCTGAATAGAACAATAACAATTTCGGAAATTGAGGCAGTAATTAGTAGCCTACCAACCAAAAAAAGCCCAGGAGCAGATGGATTCACAGCCGAATTCTACCAGACATGCAAAGAGGAGATGTTACCATTCCTGCGGAAACTATTCCGAATGATAGAAAAAGAGGGACTCCTCCCTAACTCACTTTATGATGCCAGCATCATCCTGATACCAAAACCTGGCAGAGACACAACAAAAAAAGAAAATTTCAGGCCAATATTCCTGATGAACGTCAATGCAAAAATCCTCAATAAAATACTGGCAAAACGAATCCAGCAGAATATCAAAAAGTTTATCCACCATGATTAAATCAGCTTCATCCCTGGGATGCAAGGCTGGTTCAACATACGCAAAGCAATAAATATAATCCAACACATAAACAGAACCAATGACAAAAATCACATGATTATCTCCATAGATGCAGAAAAGGCATTTGATAAAATTCAGCAGCCTTCATATTAAAAATTCTCAATAAGCTAGGTATTGATGGAATGTATCTCAAAATAATAAGAGCTGTTTATGACAAACCCATAGCCAATATCATACTGAATGGGCAAAAGCTGGAAACATTCCCTTTGAAAACTGGCACAAAACAAGGATGTCCTCTCTCACCACTTTTATTCAACATAGTATTGGAAGTTCTGGCCAGGGCAGTCAGGCAAGAGAAAGAAATAAAGGGTATTCAAATAGGATGAGAGGAAGTCAGATTATCTCTTTGCAGATAACATGATTGTATATTTAGAAAACCCCATTATCTCGGCCCCAAATCTCCTTAAGCTGATGAGCAACTTCAGCAATCAATGTGCAAAAATCACAAGTATTCCTATACACCAATAATAGAGAGCTAAAAATCATAAGTGAACTATTGCTACTAAGTTCATTTAGTAGCTACTAAGAGAATTAAATACCTAGGAATACAATTTACCATTGCTACTAAGAGAATTAAATACCTAGGAATACAATTTACAAGGTATATGAAGGACCTCTTTAAGGAGAACTACAAACCACTGCTCAAGGAAATAAGAGAGCACACAAACAAATGGCAAAACATTCCATGCTCATGGATAGGAAGAATCAATGTCATGAAAATGGCCATACTGCCCAAAGTAATTTATAGATTCAATGCTATCCCCATCAAAATACCATTGACTTTCTTAACAGGATTGGAAAAAATTACTTTAAATTTCATATGGAACTAAAAAGAGCCCTTATAGCCAAGACAATCCTAAGCAAAAAGAACAAAGTTGGAGGCCTCATGCTACCGGACTTCAAGCTATGCTCCAAAGCTACAATAACCAAAACATCATGATACTGTTACCAAATCAAATATATAGACCAATGGAACAGAACAGAGGCTTCAGAAATAGCGCCACACATCTACAACCATCTGATCTTTGACAAACCTGACAAAAACAAGCAATGGGGAAAGGATTCCCTATTTAATAAATGGTGTTGGGAAAGCTGGCTAACCATAGGCAGAAAACTGAAACTGGATCTGTTTCTTACACCTTATACAAAAATTAACTCAAAATGGATTAAAGATTGAAATGTAAGACCAAAAAGCATAAAATCCCAAGAAGAAAACGTAGGGAATACAATTCAGGATATAGATATGTGCAAAGACTTCATGACTAAAATGCCAAAAGCAATGGCAACAAAAGCCGAAATTGACAAATGGGACTAATTAAACTAAAGAGCTTCTGCACAACAAAATAAAAGTAGCATCAGAGTGCATAGGCAACCTGAAGAACGGGAGAAAAATTTTGAAATCTATCCATCTGACAAAGGGCTAATATCCAGAATCTACAAGAAATGTAAACAAATTTACAAGAAGAAAACAAACAACCCCATCAAAAAGTGGGCAAAGGATATGAACAGACACTTCTCAAAAGAAGACATTTATGCAGCCAACAAACATATGAAGAAAAGCTCATCATCACTGGTCATTAGAGAAATGCAAATCAAAACTACATTGAAATACCATCTCATACCAGTCAGAATGGTAAACCTTAAAAAGTCAGGAAACAATAGATGCTGGAAAGGATGTGGATGAATAGGAACATTTTACCCTGTTGGTGGGGGTGTAAATTAGTTCAACCATTGTGGAAGGCAGTGTAGCAGATTCCTCAAGGATCTAGAACCAGAAATACCATTTGACCCACCAATCCCATTACTGGGTATATACCCAAAGGATAGTAAATCATTCTACTATGAAGACACATGCACATGTATGCTTACTTCAGCAATGTTTACAATAGCGAAGACTTGGAACGAACCCAAATGCCCATCAATGATAGACTGGATAAAGAAAATATGGCACATATACACCATGGAATACTATGCAGGTGTAAGAAAAGGATGAGTTCATGTCCTTTTCAGGGACATGGGTGAAGCTGGACGCTGTCATCCTCAGCAAACTAACCCAGGAACAGAACCCAAACACCACATGTTCTCACTCATAAATGGGAGTTGAACAATGAGAACACATGGACACAGGGAAGGGAACATCACACACCAGGGTCTGTCAGTTGGTGGGGGGCTAAGGGAGGGATAGCAATAGGAGAAATACCTAATGTAGATGACAGGTTGATGGGTGGAGCAAACCACCATGGCATGTGTATACCTATGTAACAAAGCTGCACGTTCTGCACATGTATCCCAGAACTTAAAGTATATATATATAAAAAAAAAAGCCTTGCGAGCATCTATTATTTCCTAACTTTTTAATAATCAGCATTCTGACAAGCAATGGGGAATGGATTCCCTAGTTAATAAATGGTACTGGGAAACCTGGCTAGGCATATGCAGAAAACTGAAACTCCACCCCTTCCTTACACCTTAAATAAAAATTAACTCAAGATGGATTAAAGACTTAAATTAAGACCTAAAACTTTAAAAATCCTGGAAGAAAACCTAGGCAATACCATTCAGGACATAGGCATGGGCAAAGACTTCATGACTAAAACACCAAAAGCAATGGCAACAAAAGCCAAAATTGACAAATGGGATCTAATTAAACTGAAGAGCTGCACAGCAAAAGAAACTAGTATCAGAGTGAATAGGCAACCTATAGAATGGGAGAAAACTTTTGCAATCTACTCATCTGACAAAGTCTAATATCCAGAATCTCGAGAAACTTAAACAAATTTACAAGAAAAAAGCCCAATCAAAAAGTGTACATAGGATATAAATAGACACTTCTCAAAAAAAACAAAAACAAAAACAAAAAGAAACAAAACTCATTTGCTTTATTTTTCTACTTTATAGTAGGCCTGACAGAAACATACTGAAGCAATCTGGGAGACAACCTGTGGTAGATTTTATGCTAAATGTTAACGTTACCTCTGTTGATTTTTAAAAAAATGTGTTTTATGTAATAGTTGAAAGACAAACTTTAACACGGACTGGAATAAGGAATTTTACAAATTCTCTTTAGAGAAACCAACTATAAAGTTTTAGAGTTGAATTGTGCTCCGTTTCAACTCCCTTGCCTCTCTAGTTTTCAGTTTATATTAGTTAAGTTTTAATAACTTTGAAGGGTCCTGCAAATTAATAATCTACATGAAGTATATTATTAGAGGGAAACTAATCTTACTGCTAAGCAGTGTGTTGTACTACATAGTGAATATTTGTGTTTTGGAATTTTAAAATTATTTAAGGTAATGGTGTTATGAATGGTTTAAGAATGTCTGGTGACTTGCTTATTTTAAGTGATTATCATTAAGTTAGAAAAAATGTATTTTTAAGTGTTTCTTAAATTGCCTTTTGAACATTTTTAATCAACAGATTTAAATAATGCATAAAATAAATTGCCGTGTTCAAAAAAAAAAGAAGACATTTATGCGGCCAACAAACATGAAAAAAAGCTTATCATCACTGATCATTAGAGAAATGCAAATCAAAACCACAATGAGATCTAGTTACTTTTTTCTTTCTTTTTTTGAATATACTTATAGTTGCTCCTTAAATGTCCTTGTGGGCCAAATTTATCGGCTTAGACACTCTGGGTTCATTTCTATGAACTGATTTTCCTGAGTTATGGATCACAATTTCCTGCTTATTCACACGTATGATAGTTTTTGTTTGGCTCCTGAGCGGTATGACTATTATGTTGTTTAATACCTTGATACTGTTATTTTTTTTTTTTTTGAGCAGTATAGATGTTTATTCTGACAAGCAGCTAATTTACTTGTAAGTCAGCTTTTTTTTTTTTTTTTTTGAGGAGTTTTGAAGCCCTTTTTAGATTACAATAGCCTTTGTTTTACAGTTATTGTTCTTGCTGCTGAGTCACAACCCGTCTGCATTCTACCAAATGTCCTAGCTGTTCAGCGAAGTCTGTATGCTCTGACTTGTCTAAATGTAAACTTCTCTTAGTCCTGTGTAAACTCTGGGTACTATTCAGGTTATGGCTGCCCCATATATTTTCTTTTGTGATGGTTCTTTGCAATTGTAATTTTTAAAATAGCAGTAAAAACTGGATATTTTCAAGTGAAAGTAAATTATATTAAATTAAAAATATTTATATAAAATTTAATATTTATGGTTGTGCTTTTGAAAGCATATCATAGTACAATTAGAGCAAAATGCTGGAGTGGTCCAAATGTTCATTCTTTTATAAATAATATCTTCAAGTAATCACTCTGGAAATTAGAGAAAAATGGATCATTTCAATAATGTAGAATATAAGAAGGTCTATGAAATATAGTATGTTTTGAATATAGTATGTTGAATTTTTAAATAATGTGCAGGTTCTATATTAAAACAATTTTATACTTTGAAAGTCAACTTGATGTTTCAATCAGTTTGAGGCACTGAAGTTGAATTCTTGAAGAGAAAATACATAAACACAGGCCACTATTTAAGAAGAAAACTTCTCAGTGTGAGGAATCGTTCTCAGAATGTTAGCTTGCTTCTGCTTAGAAGACCAGTTACTGGTTGTACAAACTTTTCCAAAGAGAAACTCAGCATTGGAGACAAGATGACCTTCACTAGGAAGAAATTCAGAAAAATTATTCTCCAACAAAGAGGATTACTGTAGGATGAAAATATGTTAGTCTTTCCATTAAAAAAAAAAAAAAAATGAACTGGCTTGTTCATATGCCATAAAAATAAGATGGCTGGGATAAGAGCCTTGATGATCCTTTGGATTTCAACGAAACTACAAGAAGCAAGGTATCATTAATGTAAATAGAAGGCAAAAATAAATTAAGGAGATGAAACAAGCAGCTGTCTGTTGAGAAAAAGAATCACAATAATATAACAGCAAATGAATGCTGCTCCTCAAAGATATTTTAAATTTTCTTTCAAGAAAATTAGCACTATAAATATTTGTACCTTTTTTGTTTATTTACTCTGCATTACAAAGTTCAGACCACCAACTAAAAAGAAACAAGTCTGGCATAACTGTAGTGATAAGTTTAGGAATTCATTGAAATAATTTTACTATAGGGAAATCATATCAGTAAAAATTATAAGTTGGACACATTAAACAGTAGATAGCCAAGTCTATCTTAATTTCCTTTACTCCCTATTTTGCTGGCTTTTATATTGTAAGATAGATAGACCTCTTACATATTTTGCTATAGTTCAACTTTCCAGTATTTTGGGATGTGTATCTGGGGTTTCCATTGCTTACTCCTGTCACCAAATTTTATAACTTTGTTGGATGTCTGATCAGAAAAAGTCTCTTCATTCAGAAATCTTCCATGTCCCTTGAACCCAGGTCTGATTCCTCCTTCAGAGATTCCGGTATCTTATCTGACGTTTTAATGCTGTACTTATCACTGTGATTATTTTAATCATGTTTGTGTCTCTCACTTTACTGAAAGTCCTATGCCCTCAGGATCTGTAATGATAGATATTTGTTTGGCATTGTTTTGCCAGCATTAAGTGCTGCAGTGTCTGCCACATAATAGGTTCTAAATAAAGGATGAATTACCATAATTTGTTGTTGGATGAAATAAGATAGTTATTTCAGCTTACAGAGGACACTCCCCAATGCTTTTTCCTTCTGATGCTAAGCAATATTTTTCTAACCTTCCTGTTTTACAGTGGAATCTGGTAGGAAATCAAATAGTTGCACAGAAAACCATATTGTTACCTTATAAACATTTTTTTCTAATAAACACTTATTCCTTGGAGACTGTCAAGTCTAATAAACAATTTTTAACTGTTTAATCACTCTTCACTGCTACTAATTTGCTGATAATCACAAATTACATTTTACATAGCCTTGCCTTGAAAGAGTTTTGAAAAAATAGTAAAGTAACAGAACTCATATTTATTGAGGATCTATTATGTGCTTGCTAGGCCTTTATATAATAATTATTTTGCTTAATCATTATAACTACCCTAGGATGTGCAGATATGATCTCTATTTTTATAGATGATAAAAATGCGACTAAGTATTTAAAATATTTATCCAGCTGGTAGGTAGAAGAGACTCTATTACAGTCCAAATCTATCTGATATCAAAGCTCCTAAATGCTCTGTCCACTCTTACAGCACAGCGAACTAAATTTTTGTTCAGATTATGTGCCTAAGCCATAAAATAGTAGAAAAATGTCAAATACCATGTGCTATTTATACAGTGGATGAAAATAGTTTGCAATACATTAAAGGTGTAACTTTAAAAATCATGACATTTTAAATTGTTTGACTAGCTGGCTCCTTTCAGGAGCTACTTCAGTATAGTGGAAGAAATTCTCCCATTCACATGTGACAAACATCTTAGGTGGTACAGAAGTACATGACATTTCAAAAAATTAAAATTGTAATATCATAGCTGAGAAGACTTATGAATGATTATCTCTCCAAGCCTCTGCCTTGAAATATGAATTTGTTTAAGTTATTCAATATAGATGGTGAACCATTGTGCTTAAGTTTAAAACCCCTGCAGGACATGCTAGTATTTCATTTATTCTTCATCTGCCCAACCAAAACATTTACCAGTATAATTGAAACCTTTTCCTTGTCCGTATGTAAGACAACTTCCTAACATCTCTGTGTGTCTGCTTAAATCAGCAAGACTATTACTTAAGATTAGACAAAGATGCACATACTCTCCAGGTTGGTTTGTCAGATTAACCTAGTAAAATCCGTGTTATTATAAATGACTCAAGTCCCACTAATGATCCTAAAAGTAAGTATATATTGACATGTTGAGTTCAAATAGCTAAGTGAGTATTACTTGCATAGTGAAAAAATTAATTACTTGCATAGTGAACAAAATAATTAAGTTTACTAAAATTATTTCATTTCTACCAGATTCCATTGTAAAACACTGGGAAAAGTGTCTAACTTCTTGAAATTATGAGTTTAAAAACCTACAAAATAAACCTTCTAAACTCTATACTACAAGAAAAGTAGTAATGATTATAACAAAATAGCAACATTTTCTTCTTACTCCTCAATGGAAGAAAAACACATGGGAACAATAATGATAATGCCAGCAATGATAAGATGTGTTTTAATGCTGACATTCTTTTCCTATTTTAGTAGTAGCATCAAATTATTAAATAAGACTTTAATGTATTGAACTAATCATTTGTATAAATATTCAATTAATTTAATATTTGTAATTACGAAGTTTTACTGTATCTTTTCCCCACTCCCATGAATGTAGGTAGAGTCAGGTTTAAGAAAAAATTGTATTTTTGGATTATAGGAAACAGCAAAATTCAGGTTTTATTTTATTTTTATTTTTATTTATTTATTTATCTTTGAGACAGAGTCTCGCTCTGTCACCCAGGCTGGAGTGCAGTGGTGCAATCTCAGCTCCCTGCAAACTCTGCCTCCTGGGTTCACACCATTCTCCTGCCTCAGCCTCCTGAGTAGCTGTGACTACAGGCACCCACCACCACACACTGCTATTTTTTTGTATTTTTTTAAGTAGAGACGGGGTTTCACTGTGTTGGCCAGGATGGTGTCGATCTCCTGACCTCGTGATCCACCTGCCTTGGCCTCTCAAAGTGCTGGGATTACAGGCATGAGCCACCACGCCCGGCCCAGGCTTTATTTTTAAAGCATATTTACTTTGGTGTTTTTGTAGTACTGGTAGCTATCTCATTACCACTAATATTTTTAGTAAGATATACTTGGATTTGTTTTTAAGAGATAGTATCTTGCTATGTTGCCCACACTGGATATGAACTCCTGGGCCTGGGTGATTCTCCTGCCTCAGCCTTCCCAGTAGCTGATACTACAGGCATGCATCACAGAGAACAGCTTGGGTATCTTGTTTTTAACCTACCTATTTTTAATGATAATTAAATTGGGACATGGAAGATATTTTTCTTTAAAGTGAATTTCAATTCATCCTGTTTTTGACTTCAGGATTCTGTTCTATTTTATATATTTTAAGCTGTATATGAACAAATTACATCATAGTATATTTCTATTGAAGATGAGACTCTTAATCATTTTTCAAAAGTTATTCCAAAGAGAGCAAAATAATGTAAAATAAGTAATAGGCCTTCATTATCATTGTTGTTGGTACCAGTTTCACTGTCATATTCACGTCATCCTGTCTAAAGTACATTTCTGAGTATCACTTTATGTATTTGTCAGTTCTTAGTAATGATCCTGAATGCTCTACAGAGGTGCACTGCTCTGGGCACTGGGAACCTTCTAATACTTGCTTCTTATCCTAGGTCTGTCTCTAACTATATCAAACTGGACAACTGACTCAACAGACTATGAGTAGTTTCCAATCAATTAAATTAGTAGATTGGCCTGGCACATTTCTTAAGTTTCCTTCATTCTTAAAATTCTTTGATCTTCTGCTGTTGATTTGTTGGCCCTGTGTTAAATCATTCATTATTTGTTTAGGCAAACATTAATCAGCTCAAGGTAAAAAAGACTATTTCACATGACATACTGATTATGGAATATATGAGGAAATGATATATTTCATTTTATTCTTTGCAATATACTGTTTAATAATGTACAATAGTAGCAAACAGTGGAGTATTTTTTATCAGAATATATGTATTATAAAATCACAACTGGAATATTTTTAAAAATTTAATAACATAAATATCAAAAGTCTGAACTTAATTTTCAGACTCCTTTGTTTTAAAGAAAAAATTGACCCCACACTTATCTAATCAAACCAAGAGTAGTTTTAATATTTTTCTTTTATATTTTCACATACTCTATAACAAAAAAAAAACCCCAAACTCTGTTACTTGAAAATACAGTTTACCCTTTACATTTAAGTACAGCTGAATTATCATTAGCTTTGTATTCTCCATGTAAGATAATTTTTTAAAGAGAAACAATATTTGTGTTTCTTGTGAGTACCTATAAAGATTAATTAAATTTTATAACAGATCTGTGAAGTGGAAATATTGTAATCACTTTTTCTGAAATATCATCTTCTCTAGAGCACAAAACTAAAACTGTCTTGGCAGGTTGGTAGCATTCTTTAATATTCTAGACCTGGAACTTAAAAAGATTCTATAACCAGTATATACAGAGAGGAAATTTACAAGAGCCTGACTTAATTACTTGTGACTAAATGTTATGGTAAAATCTGAACCTTTTTTTTTATTCTTGTAAGAGGATCCAAAGGTGGTTATTATTTGAGTTTTTCTGACTTGTTCACTTAATCATACAGAGTTCACAAGTAGAGACTGGTACAAGCTATTATACTGTTGACTTGGGGATTGGTCAAGTCTAGTTTATAGTGTACAATTAACAGCCATCATTGACATCTGTTTGTTCATGCACTGAACGCATACCTACTTGTACTAGACTTTCTGTATGTAGACAACTGGCGACGTAATGCCAAGTCCTTGTCCTGACCCTTTAAACTCAGACTCTAAATACTCCATACTTAGCTCATTTTCTCCTCTATACAATTGTTTCACTTCCACCAACTGTCTTTTACTTGTGACTGGAAATACCATAACCATTCCATTGTCCTTGGCCAGAATGTCCTCTCCACTTACACAAAAGCTTTACTCTTCTTATGGTTTATCCCCCTATTCATATGTATTGATTTATTTAATTTTCTAGCATCCCGTTGGAGTAGGTGCTATTTTTATACCTATTTTACAGATAAGGACACTGAGGTACAGAAAGACTAGGTAACTTACTCAAGTTTACACAACAAATAAGATAAAACTGGGAATTGAAATGGACATTTTGACTCAAGAGCCTGAACCTTCAACTAGTTTATTTCAGGAATTACCTATCCCTTGTCCTTTCTCCTTTTTCTTCATCTCTCCACCTCTTGTTCCCTCTTCCTTCTCTCCTCTTGTCCCCTTTTGATCTTCCCTCATTTTCTTTTCTGGAATAATCTAGTTCCCACCAGTGTCATGTCCTGGCTAGTGATGCAACATGATATTTGCTTAAATGTCATCCTCTATTCAGAGCTATCATTTACTGAGTTAGTACATTCTTGACCAGGATCATCCCTCTATGCTAGAGTTTGCAGAGGTGTCTGCATCTGTGTTTGATCCCATTTTTCTCTAGTGTCCTTCATTACGATAATAGGGGTGCTTCAATATCTGTTGGATCTATGTTTCATTCAAAAAAAAATTTCTCACAATAGGGGAAATTTGGCAGTCCTTCCATACCTCGCTGGAGTTCTGGGTGTTTCAGTGGGTTTGCCTATACTGATCTCTCCACATGGCTATCTCAATTCTGTTTTCCTGTGACATGAAATTCTGAGGAACTTTCTAGACTTTGATACCTTCCAGGGCAAGCAGATGGGAAGAGAGCACTGATTTCCTCCACTCTGGATCCTCACACTTATCAGAGATGATAAGCATCCTTCCCACCATCTTTGAAGGTTTCCCTGTGGTGGATAGTGAAAAGCAGGGTACAGGATCTTTACTGATTTCTGCTTCACTTTTCTATCTCTTCTATGCTCGACTTTTTAATTACTTCCCCCATCTGTATTGGCAGCTCTGTAATTATTATAATTTTTAATTATTCTGTCTTAAATCTAAACCACTGTTTTTATTATTGGATTTACATTTTTTAAAGTTGAGAAAATATCTCATTTTTTTTGATTCTACTGTCCCTTAGAATCTAAAGTTCTACAAATAGTTGGGTCATTCATATAATAAGAAGAAAGTGAAAGTGAAAAGCACTTCTAAGAAAAGTTTTGATGAGGGAACATCAAAACTTGTTAATGTTCCCTGGCATTAGCATCAGATTGGAAGTAAAAAAGGATGGTGTTGAACCTGAGCTGGTAGAGAGCCAGGATGGTGAAAATGTTGTTTTAATGTGACAAAATGGATAGTAGGAAGGCATTTATTATTTTTGACAGAAGTAACATAACAGGCAGTTCATTTGGAGCATGTTTGTTCATTTAGCCTCGTATGAAATGTAGAAGGGAGAATAGACAAAGCAAACTAAGTACTTTATTGTCAATAGCCAATTTTTGTCCCCCTGAATGGATCATATTTACCAATTTACATTAATACAGTACTTTCACTTTTCACAAAAAGAATAATGTCTATTTTCCCACCAAAGGTGATATTATTTTTGAAGGCAATTTCATTTTTCCCATATTATATACTTCTTAAATGTATACTCATTGCATTTAAAACTGCCAGTAAGTCTTAGGGTTTTAATGTGTGATTTGTGTTATCATGTCATAACTTTTAACATTGTTTTATAAAAAGAAAAGGAATACTTGAATGTACCTGCCCTCATTTCTAAGTGACTGTCTCTTTTATTCATGGTTTGTTTCCTCTGATGAGGTTCTCACCAGATAGTTTTTATCTTGGTGTTTTTATAGTTTCTTAATTATTCACTGTCATTTTTTAAATGAATGCTCCAGGAATACTTAAGTATTTACATACTCTTTGTCACCTTGCTTAACTTTGCGTGTCTCATAGAAGGGTCTTGATAATTATTGTAATAGAACTAGAGAGAAGTTATGTCAGCCTGCACATACCATGAGTGCATTAACGTGTCAAAATAGCAGTGAATGACATAGCTCTAGGCAGTCTTAAAAGCTACTAATGGCAGGCCAACTCTAAGGAATTGATTTGTAAGCAATACTAAAGCTATAAAACTTTCTCCTTGATATATAGTTTCAGAAAGCCTTGTTTTATTATTCACCTTATTTTTAGTAGATGAGTAATAGCTATTTGAATAAGTGAGCAATCCATAAAGACAACATGGTTGATATTCTCTTTGTTAAAGTAGTAATAGAAAATTTCAAATAGGAAAATGAACAAGGTAGCAGCATATTAAAATTAATTTCAGTTGTTAACATTTAAACTGCAATTTAATCATGGGTTGAATCTTTGAAGTTATTGTTTTGTGGTTAATGGGAATGGATTTAGTAATGTGGTTTGTCAAATCAATAGCTTTTCGGCACCTAGAATATTTGAAGAAAAAAAATATTTGAAAAGTAAACGAAACTTTATAAATAGAAATTTATGATAAATAATGTAATAAATAAGTAAAATTTATTGGTTTTAAAAAGTGAAAAAAAAAAGAAACTAAAAACATTCAAAATTCAAAAGCTAAATGACCTGATTTTTTTACGTGGGATTATAGATAAAAATGTACTGGTATTAATCTCCACATAGCAGTCAGAGATTCTTATGGCACTTTATTGTTATTAATTGAGCCAAGTTGTCTCACTCTCAGGCAGCTCTGTTAGATCAGGAGCCATTTCCTTCATGTTTGTCGTTGTAGCTTCCTGGATTAACATCAATGTCCAGAACAAATTAGAAGCCCAATAATTTTTTTGATACGGGATCTTGCTTTGTTGCCCAGGCTGATTTTGCACTCCTGGCTCAAGCGATTTTTGTGCTTCAGACTCTCTAGTAGCTGGGATAAGCACAAGACACTGCAATAAAAACAGCCCAATAAATGTTTTTAAATGGGCTGGGTGCAGTGGCTCACGCCTGTCATCCCAGCACTTTGGGAGGCCAAGGTGGGTGGATCACTTGAGGTCAGGAATTCAAGACCATCCTGGCCAATATGGTGAACCCTTGTCTCTACTAAAAATACAAAAATTATCCAGGCGTGGTGGCACACGCCTATAATCCCAGCTACGCAGGAGGCTGAGGCAGGAGAATCACTTGAGCCCAGGAGGTGGAGGTTGCAGTGAGCAGAGATCGCCCCACTGCATTCCAGCCTTGGCAACAGAGTAAGACTCAGTCTTAAAAAAAAAATCATAATTAAATGATTGTATGAATGTATGCTCTCTCAAGGGCCAGATCATGTAATTTTTTTTTTCTTTCTTTTTTTGAGATGGAGTCCTGCTCTGTCTCCCAGGCTGGAGTGCAGTGACACCAGTGGCTCAATCTCGGCTCACTGCAGCCTCCACCTCCCGTGTTCAAGTGATTCTCCCACCTCAGCCTCTGGAATAGCTGAGATTACAGGTGTGTGCCACCAGGCCCAGCTAAATTTTTTTATTTTTATTTTTAGTAGAGACGGGGTATTCCCCTTGTTGGCCAGACTGGTCTCAAACTCCTGACCTCAGGGGATCCGCCTGCCTCGCCCTCCCAAAGTGCCGGGATTACACGCGTGAGCCACCGTGCATAGCCTATAATTTTAATAAAAATAATTTTTTATAAGTGTCCCAAGAATGGCACAAAGGATAATGCAAGTAAGAACATATGTTTTGTGTCTCATATTTCCTAAAGCTTGCTCCAAGTGGACAGCTGTTGAAAGAACAAGCGGCAATGTAGTATGGTACACTGTGCATTACAATTGACATTCAAATTTGCACTTAAAATGAATGGGTTAGACTAGACTATTTCCTAGGTTACTTTCAACCTTAAAATTTGTGACTCTGATTTAGTTCATAGCCAAAGTTACTGCAAATATATAAAATGAAAATTACTACAAAAATTGATATTTTGAATGAACCTGTAAATAGTTCTTTCAGTGAAAAATGACCTGACCTCAGAATCAGGTAGCTCCATAGCTCAAGGATTTTATTCCACTGTGAATGACAAGTGAGGGAAAATATAAGGGAGACCCTGAGGAACTTTGAAATTTCCCTGTGTGCGCTTAGGGACAATGCCGGACAAAAAAGTTATGGGTTGCTTCATTTAATCTTATTTCTTTCCTTCACTACTACCTGCATCTTCTGTTTTCATTAAGTGTTAAAAATATGGTGACTTTTTGAAACAATTTCTTTAATCAGGCTGAAAATGTAGTATTACAATGTAAAAACAAAATGTAGGAAATATTCACCACAACATTTAGGTGTCAACAACAAATTGCCTCTGTGTGTGCTATGTGTGTGTTTGTGTTTGTGTGTGTGTACATATATACATACCCCTCTATATATATATATGTGTGTGTATATATAACATAAAGGAAACATATTTTCTAATATGTTCTAGATGATTGAATTCATAAGGAACTTTATACTTAGTAGCACAAGTACATTTTTTAAAAGTTAAAAAAAATGGCATAGTTCTAAATTTTTTCACACCTTAAGATTACTTTAAATTTCTTATTCTAACTTTACAATATTTTAACTTTACAAGCTGCATTATATCCTAACTTCCGGTTTTAAATTGCTCCCTCAACTTATAATTTATTACTCTGGAGACACTGGTTGACTTTTTATGGGGTGATTATTTTCTAGTTGTTTCTTATTTCAATTCCCTTTTCTGCTTTCCCCCTCTAAGCACTCAGAAACACATGTACATATCTTTTCTCATTTACTTGATATGTGGTCTTTACAATGAGGCTGTCTTTCTGTGAAAATGAAATTTTATATCTTGTTAAAAATTCCAGAATATTGTGTCCCGAACGGGTATACATTTCTGAATACAAGACCCTAAATCTGAAAAGCCAGAAGGAAAAATGACTTACTTATAATATCCGGTAACTACTTATTATAATGCAACCTTATAGATTTACTGAGGTCGTGATTTACAAGCATGCAAATTATTATAAGTAAGGTTTTCATCTCTGAAAGTGTTTTACACCACAACAAAATAGATTTGTAGTTCACTTAATTATAACTGTGTATCTTTATAGCACTTATTAGTCACGTCTTGTGTTCACCTTAGGGAGATCATATTCCAGATAAATTTTTGATTTTGTCAAAAGTTCTGATTATTTTGCATTTAGCTTGATTTCACTAACATCTTGGGCTTAAAGACCCATGCATATTTCAAACAATTCATCCTCAATGTTGTATTTAAATGTTTGTATTCATCATATTTTATGAACTTTTAGATAAGATATAGCAATTGGTGCCCCCAGGACTTTGCCAGGTAATGTTAAGTTCTGGAGAAGCCAGCTGCAAGTAAAGAAATTCAGACTTGACTATGTATATGAGTTCTGGTGGTAAAAAAAAAAAAAAAAAAAGATAAAAGCACAAAGTAATTGAAGACTGAAAAAAAAATTTCAGCCAGCTGGCACAAAGAACTGTGATTTTAACCTTTATTTAAACATCTACAACTAGTATTTTCAAGTATGTAAAAGCCTATACCCTTGAAGCTAATAAAATATAAGGATATATATAAATGATTCAGTTGTGTTTACTCTTCATTTAAGTCATACTAAATCATATGCTTTATGAAAAATACTAATATGACTAATGCAATATACTTTTCTTCTTCGTGAGAAATTAGAAGTCTCAGGAAGAACTTCAATTCCTCCTTTTATAAACATTCTTTGGGCATCTACTTCCTTAGCGAGAAGAAATTCACTCCTTGGGTTTGAGGACAATACTCAACTCAGTCCTCTAGACATGATCCCCCTCCAGGTTCTCACACTTTATCAATCTCCTCTAAATTCTGTTTCTTCAGACTTCTTTCTCATTCATCTCCTTTCTCCTATTTCTGTAATCTCTCCAGCTGCTTACTCTCTCTCTTCAGTAATGCAATATATTCATGACTCTGGGACATTTAGAACAAAAACAAAACCTCCTTTCCTAACATGTTAGGAACTCTCAACCTCTCTTTCCTCATGGCCAGGCCTTAGAGAATAGGCTAAATTTACTGTTGTTATCTGTTTACCTTCCAAGCTTGCTTAAACCTGTTGTGATCTGTCTTCTGCCACTCAGTGGCAACTGATTTTGTCAAAGCCAGCAATGATTCCTAAATGCAAAATCTGAAGACCATGTTTTTGAAGCATTGTTTCTGACTTTATATATTTTGTTTGTTTTATTTTGTTTTGACAGCACTGGGTACTGTTAATAATTTCCTCAATTCTTTTTTGGGGACCCTATTTTGGCCTAGATTTGTGAAGTTGGCTAGGTAGGCACTGCTGCATAGAGTTTGTTACCATGAAACCTGTCAGAAATATCTGGATTTAGTGCCCTTGTTTTGCTGCTTATGGTCTAGATTACTTTGGTCACATTAATTTAATCTCTCTAAACTCAGTTTCCTTTTCTTTGAAGTGAAGATGATAATTATACCCACTTCATAGGGTTGTTAGAATTAAATTTTTGAAATATTAAAAGGCTTTGAGAGGTGATCTATAATAAGATATATATGTATATGTGCATGTATATGTATTTGACCTTCATCTAGTTCCCTGGCACACAGTAGAACCCTTGGAATCTCTGGAGTGATAGGAGTCTTCTGTATGTGAGTGAGATGACTGGTGGCTGGGGACCCTAGATAGCTTCAGGATGGGGGCTGTTCACTTGAAAGACCAAGGCATGATTAGAGGGTTGGGACTTTCAGTCTCATTTCCCAACTTTTGGGAAGCAGAGGGAGGATGAAGGTTGGGTTGATCGCCAATGACCAGTGAAATCAATCAATCATGGCTATGTAATGAAGTCTCCATAAAAACCCAAAAAGACAGGATTTGGAGGAGATTCTGGATAACTGAACAAGTGGCAGTTCCTGGAGGGTGGCATGCCTAGAGAAAGCATGAAAGCTCTCTGCCCCTTCTCCCCTTCTTTACCTTGCCCTGTGCAGCTCTTCCCTCTGATGATTTATCCTTTGTAATATTCTTTATAATAAATGGATAAATGTAAATAAATTGTTTCCCGTAGTTCTATGAGCTGTTCTTGGAAATTAATCAAATCCAAGAAAGGAGCCATGGAAAGCCTGATTGATAGCTAGTCAATAAGAAGCACAGGCCACAATCTGTTTTTGCAACTGACATCTGAAGTAGGGGCAGTCTTGTGGGACTAAGCCCTCAACCTCTGGAATCTGACATGCTCTCCAGGTAGGTAGTGTCAGAACTGAATTGAACTAGAAGACATCCAACTGGTGTGTGCTGCAGAATCATCTGAAGAATTGTGTGATGTGTGTGTGTTACGGGGAAGCTCCATACATGTATAGTCACAGAATTATTCTTCATTGTAAGAGTATAGTATGAAAAAAAGATTTTGGATTTTCCTATATCGCAGGATTATTTTAATGTCTGGTGCATGCTGAGCCCTCAATAAGTGATAGCTATTACTAATATTTTTAAACCATGAAGATACTCTTTCGTCCCCCTTCCTTCTTCTTCCTCCCACCCCTATCTTTCCTTTTTTATCACTTTCCCTTCTCTTCCATTCATTTTCCTCTTTTCCTTCCCTCTCCTCTTCTCTCCTCTGTTCTCTCCTCTTCTCAGTTTCTTTTCATTAACACTCACATACTTCAAACACAGTCCTGGCTTTAGCTACTATGATATCCCAAATCTGTTGATCCAGACCACATCTTTCCCAAGTGCTTCCAAGCTGCATATGCATTCCATGCTAAACATTTCCAGCTAGGGATTTCATAGGCACTTTAAAGACAGCATGCTCCAAACTGAAGTGAATGCTTCTCACAATTACCCTCACATTTGCTCATCGCCTACCTTTCCTGTCTTAGTTATTGAGGCCAATCATGTAGTCCTAGTAGTTCTTTAATTTTACTATGTGTCATCTTTTATATGGCCATTCTTATACCCTCTAGTTCATAATCTCCTTATTTTTCGCCTAGATTTTTATAATGGCCTACTATATGGGCTCACTGCCTATGGTTTTACACACTTCTAATCCAATATTCAAACTGTTGCCATTTTGAAACTTTCAAAGTGCAAGTCCAATTTTCTTATATGACTTGTTAACTTCTTACATTTTCCCTATACAATTTCAAGATTATAAGAAGAAAAAAAAATGTTGAAAAAACCAGCAAGGCATACAGGTCCTTTCCTAGTAGAGTCACTACCTATCCCTCCAGCCTCATCTCTCGCCACCTTCCACATGTAACAGCTGCTCTTTAAGCAACTTGCAGCTCTCCAAATATGGCATGCTTTTCACACGTGTCTCTCTACACTAGGAATGGTTTTTGCTTCCTTTTTTTTCCTTGCAAAATCACACCAACTCACATTTTTTTAATGTAGGAAATTAATTACGTTAATTACATAATTGCTCTGTTTTCTATATATTTTTATTTTGTTTGTTATTATCTATGTATGGTAAGCGATCCTCAAGTAATACATTTTGATAAATGTTTGACATGCTTGAAAATAATTTTTATTCTGCAGATATTATGCATAATGATGTTTTATATATGCCAATTAAATCAAGTTGGTTAATCATGTTTAAATATTCAACAGTGTTACTGTTTTTTTGTTGTTGTTTATTTCTGTTTATTCTGCCAGTTACTGAGAGAGGTATACTAAAATCTCTTACTATGATTGCAAATATCTGGATTTCCTCTTACTCTTCTGTTAAAATTTTCTTTATATATTTTGGAGCTTGTTATAAGTTACAAAGAAACTCAGGATTGTTTTATTTTCTTATTGAAATTATTATTGTATCATTATGAATTATCTTGCTTTTTATCTTTAGTATTTTTTTCACCATAAAGTTTTCTTAATCAGATATTAGTATAACCGTACCTCTTTATTTTAATTAGTATTTTGTAGTACAGCTTTTTCTATTCTTTTACTTTCACTTCTCTGTGTCCTCATAATTTAAGCATGGTTCCTATAAATAGCACATCCTTTGGTCTTACTTTTTAAACCTATTCTGATAGTCTCTCTGTTTTGATTATAGTTTTTCATACTTTCTGAATTTACATAATTACTAAAATAGTTGTGTTTAAATCTTACTATACATTTTCTATTTTTTCCATGTACTTTGGCGTTTTTACTCCTCCTTTTTCTCTTTCTTTTGGATTAATTGAATATTTTTATTCCAGTTTTTCTCCTTTGTTAGCTATTGTTATTATTAGAGATGGAATTTTGCTCTGTTGCCCAAGCTGGAGTGCAGTGGCATTATCACAGCGATGTACAGCCTCAAATTCCTGGGCTCAAGCTATCCCCCCGCCCCAGCCTCCTGAGTAACTGGGATTACCGATGTGAGCCACTGTGCCCAGCAGCTTTAATTTATATATTGCTATATATTATCATTTCTTCCCTGTATTCCTTTTTAGCGTTTATACTTAAGATTTCAACATACACAAACCCTATTGTGAACTGCACATGCGAGGGATCCAGGTTGTGTGCTGCTTGTGAGAATCTAACTAATGCCTGATAATGTGAGGTGGAACAGTTTCATCCTGAAACCATCTCTCCCACCCCCAGTCCATGGAAAAATTGTCTTGCACAAAACTGGTCCCTGGTGCCAAAAAGACTGGGGACTGCTGCTCAAGACTGTGGAGTTTCTAAGTTCACTAACCTCAAAATTGTGTCTGTGATGTATAGAAGATAAAGTGTATATGTGAATGAATCAATGATTTGCAGTTATCTACACACTACCACACAGATTATTAGATAATTTAGAATCTTATGTTCCACACTTTTACTTCCTTTTCCTTCTGTTGTCCTAATGCAAACCCTTATTTATTGTTGCTAGGAAAATTTTAAATGGTTTGTTGTAATGATGTGCTCTGAACACTTTCTCCATATCAATGTATAATTTAGGGCCAAAGATGCAATTTTGAGCCTGACAAGAATGTATCAGCTTACCTGGTAATGTTAACCCTTCTTCATATCATATAAAAGGAGTAAAAGTGTAGAACACAGATTCTAAATTCTCTAATAATCTGTGTGCTAGTATGTAGATAATTTCAAATCATTGATTCATTCACATGTACACTTCACCTTCTACACATCACAGACATGATCCTGGGGATACCGGCTCTAGAAATTCTATAGTCTAAAGCAGTGGTCCCCACCCTTTGGCACCAGGGGCCAGTTTTGTGGAAGACAATTTTTCCACGGATTGGGGGTGGGAGGGTTGGTAGGAGTGCTTAGTAGAGTGTTCTGTTCTTACTAGGCACTTAATGGTATATGTAAAGTCATTGCTAAGGTTTCAGTGTTCTAAAATCTTTGAAAATTAATTCTAATAATCAATTGAATAACATTTGTTACCTGGATTATCTTATTATGAGATGTTATCTGTGATTCTGAAGCACAAACCACTATTTTTCCCCTTCAAAGTAGCTGCCTCCTTCCATCTCTTTAAAGTGTGGCAAAAATGGGGAAAACCATTGTCAGTATTTTTTATTTTGTTTTCCTTTATATTCCATAATGTCAAAAGTGCATATTTGTCTTTATTTAAAATCAAATTCTGTGAGTAACTTTCTAGCGTTAACACGCCCCCCAAAAAAGACTTTGTTTTTAGATTTTTATATATTGTGTACCACAAATCCTCATTAAGCTATTCTTTATCACACTTTTCTTTCTCATTTGTAACTTCTCTATGATTCTCTGAACAATGTGCTAATGAAACTTCACTGTTCTTTATGGTTTATGTTAAGGCAAGACATTATTACAATTTCTTGTAAGATTTTTGTGAACCTTATTGAAATTTAGAACATCAGTTGTCATTTTTATAGATTGGGTGTCTAAAGCTCATACCAATGAATAAAGTTTTATCTTGAAACTTTAAATGCAAATTTGCTGTATTATATAAATTTCCATCTGAAGTTTCCACACTGACCTCTTAAGAATTCTAGGAGAAAAAAAAAAAAAGTCAAATTCTTTTCCACCTTTGGGAAGGAGCTACAGAGTGTCAGGAGTGCAAAGACAGAAACACACCAGGTTCAAAATTAAAACCCAGGAGAGATATAAGCCCACAGAAATATGTAGGGGCCAGATTGGGCCTAACAGTGAAGACAATGCTGCAGAGCAGGAATTTAGCTCTAATTTCATTGGTAACACATTAAAGAACTCAAATACACAACAATAGAAAAATAGAAAGTGGTTAATTAATTATGTTAATTGACTCAGAAGAACATTATGCAGTCTTTAAAAAGACAATGAAAACAGTGTAGCAATGGGAAGAATTTTTATGATGCAAGAGATGGGTAGGTGGAGTATTTGCTTCTCTACAGATAATCAAAATACTTTGGCCCTCTAGTATAAAGCACTATTCAAATATATTTTCTGTGCTGATTATTTTTAATAGGTAAATTTTAGTTCATAATAGTGGATTTATGTTTTGTATTTTCATGATGTAATTAATAAAAATTATTTTTTATTCAACAAACAAATTCTGCTTATTTTGATAACATCAGTATGTCATTATAATTCTAAACATACTTTTTTTATTAAGTTAATGAAATGGTGAACAATAAACAGTTTTGAATAACACAATACTGAATTAATAATTATTTGTTTATATAGTATGTTGCATTTTTATTCTCATTCAATCCAAAATGCTAATTTGCATTCTGATTTTTTTTTAACCTGTACATATATTGAAATGTATTGCTTAATTTCCAAGCATTTGAGGAAAAGATTCTAATTATTTTTTATGGATTGATTTCTATATTCATTCTAAGATAGTGAATTACCATATTTTGAATAATTTTTGTAGTATGAAATGTGCCATAGATGTATCATGTGTCCATTATCTGTCATGAACTCAATATATGGTAAACTCTGGTGAATGTTCTATGCACTTGAAAGTAGTGTGTATCTTTTTTTAAATAGACTGATTCAGTATTCTCAATATTTCAATTATGCCTATTTCATAAATTATTTAGTTTGGATTTCCTATACCCTTATGAATGTATTTGCTGTATTGGTTACTGTGGCATAATAAAGAGTTTGCCTGGTCTTTGTTCCAGGTTCCTTCACAAACCTCTGGAATTTCCCGAGTGACAGAAATAAGGTGACTCATAGTGGGCCCCTATATAGCTTCAAGATGGGGACAGGTCATGACACAGACTAACCACGTGGTTAGAAGGTAGGGACTTTCAGCCACAGGACCTCTGGGGCTGGGGAGTAGGAGGTGGCTAAAGATTGAGCTTAATCATATGACTGGTGATTTAATCAATCATGCCTATGTAATACAACCCCAATAAAAATCTTTGGATGTTGAAGCCCAGTGGAGCTTCCTGACTGGCAAACAGATTGATGTGTGGGAAGGGTAACATGCCCTGATTCTTTGTGGGGAAGACATGGAAGTTCTGCATTCAGGACTTTCCTAGACCTTACCCTATGTGTATCTTTCATAATATTAATAAAACTGTCATATGTATAGCAGTTTTCTGAGTACTATGAGTCTTTCTAGCCCCTTAACAACCCTCAGTGAATCATGGAAACCCCTGAATTCATAGCCAGTTGGTAAGAGTGCAAGTGGCATGGGGACACACTGGGACTTGCAGCTGGCATCTGAAACGAGGGCAGTCCTATGGAGGATTTTGCCCTTAATTAAGCCTGTGGGATTTGCACCAACTTTCAGTGCTGGAATTGTATTGCAGTTGAAATTAGATTGTAACACAACTGAAGTGGAGTAGTTACTGAGAAAGATTTATTAAGAGCTGCAATCAGTTTTGGATTCATTATTTTCCTTTGTCAATTTGTTCTGTGTACATTTTGAAGGTGTGTTAGATATATACCGATTTAGAATTGTTATATCTTCCTGGGGGGAGTGATTCTTTTATCATTATGAAATATTCCTAGTTGTCTCTAGTAATGAATCTGGTGTTAACATTACTTTGATATTTGGTTTGTGTTCTCATGGTTTACCTTGTTGTAACTTTTTTCTTTCCATTTTTGATGTACTGTTTGTTTTGTTCTGTTTTTGTTTTTTTAGAGAAGGGATCTCACTATGTTTCCCAGACTACATCAAACTCTTGGGCTCAAGGCATCCTCCTGCCTCAGCCTCTCAAGAGCTGGGATGACAGGCACATGCAACCACACCCAGTCCGATGTCCTTATCTTTAAAATTTGTCTCTTATTAGCAGGATATAGTTAGATTGTAAAAAAATTCAAGTCTTGTGATTTTCAAGTTTGGATTATATATTATATTATGACAATATATTTACTGGTATATTTGTGTTTACATTGTCCTTTGTATTATTTTTAATCTATTGCTCCATCTGTTTTATCTTTGCTTTCCTTTTTTCTTGCTGCCTTTGAAATGATCAAGTTTTTTTAAATTCATTCTCTCTATTAGCTTATTAAGTATACATTTTATACTACTTTGTTAGTGATTTACAGATCATAACATGCATCTTAACTTATTGTAGTCTAATATAACTTAGTCCATTTGCCATTTTCTAGGCAATTCTAAGAGTTTAGAACACTATGGTCCCTTTTATGATTGGTATTACTTTTGTCATGCATTTTAATTCTCCACTTATATTATTATTTATTATAGTCATTATTTATTTAGATTTAACTGTATATAACACTTTCCATTTGTGTTTTCAACTTGGATGGTTGTTTTTTTATTTCTGCCTGAAGAATGCCTTTTAGTTTTTCACTTAGTTTATTGACATCAAGGTTTTCAGTTTTTATTTGTCTGGAATTGCCTTTATTCTGCCTTCGTTTCTGAAGGCTATTTTCTTTGTATGTATAGAAGTTTAGGTTGGAGCCTCCAATGTAAACCTCCATGTCTCAGCTGTAAGCCTTGTCTCTAATATATCTTTTTACTGTTGGTCCTATTTCTTGATCAGCCTATTAACTTTTTGTGAATCCAGAGATTGCACACAAAAGATTATAGTCTCTATATAACAATTTTCTTTCTCCAGAGAAAATTTACACTATTCTATTGTAGGCAGCTAAAGTAGGACAGATTACCTCAATCCAATGTGGTAGCTGTCTTAAAGTGAGTTTGCAGTTTTTGTAAACCTAAGGCGATGTTTGGTTCACACTCACTCCTACATATTCACAGATCTAACACAGAGCCGGAAGCCTTTTTTTTTTTTTTTTTTGGTCTCCTCTTTTCTGGTCCAGAATTCTTGCTGGTCCTCAGACCATGAGACTGCTGAAACTATGTAAAAATAGTAGCTAGTCAATTTTATTTAAAAACCTCTTCAAAATGAAAATACATAGCCATTGTACAACTAAATATCCATAATAAATAATAATTAATTAGTTGAAAAACCACTAATACATCCACTAATAAATTAATATACATGGCACAATGTCAGGACCACCACTTAAGATACAGCGTGCCTCCTGGAGTTGCACAATATAGTAGTACTGACCTGTAGTTAGGTTAATTTTACATTTGGAGAAAAGGAATAAAAAATAGAAAATAGTTCATTCAAAATACATGCAATTGTTATACACTATGTGTCAAAATTGCATATTCAAAATAGATAAGTCATTATAAGGACAATATCAGTGCACAATTTCAATGCATAGCAGTCAAAGCAATGCCATTGAGAACTTAGGACCTTTGCATTCTCCAGCATGCATCCAATTAAATCTGCCTTTCTCATCCTATACTCCTCTTTGTATTTGAGTCTCTCTTTGCTTTTTTTTTTCTCTTTTCTCTCTATTAATTTTTTAGTAATCAATATCCCCAGAAATCTTCAGCCAAGGACTATTAACCTCTATTTTCATATTCCAGGTTAGATAAACTGTTTCTTAAAAAGTACATATTTGCTGAAGTTGTTCATTATTGGGACAATGGTAAACAAACAGCACCTGAGGGGTAATCATGATAAAAGTGGTAGGAATGCCATTTGGGGTGATTTGAGTCATTTTAAATACAAGGTTTTTCCAAACTAGGAAAAGACAAAAAAATGAAAGCATTAGTTCCTTCACATATCTTAGAGGTCATCTTCAGTAAATGCGTTGACCTCAAGTTGGATTGGTATATGAGTTCAGTCTTATTTTATTAGCTATTTCTAAGCTAAAGATCCTACTCAGATTATCTAAATGAAAAAAAAAAAATACTACTGTAACAGGCAACCATTTGTGACTGTCCTTTTGTGCCTGGTCTTCAGATTTCTACTTTTTCATTCTTACCATTTGGGCAAGCCTAATTCCTACAAATATTGAGCTTGCCTTGTCTGTACCATGGTGACAACAATAACTTTTTTGCAGAATTGTAAAAAACAAACATTTACATCACAATTGCCATTGAATAGTCCCTGGGACATCGTAGGTTTTTCTTTTGAAATTCTGGTAAAACAAAAGTATTTCTAAGTAAAATGTCAAGCCAATTTCTTTTTGCTTTGTGTGCATTTTAACAATCCCATAGGAAATTCCTTATAAGCACTTTCATTACTTATCTGCTGCATTGTGTGTGATTTGGGTTGTTGTTTTCCTATGTTTCACATGTTATAGATGGAGAAAATCGAACATTCAGACTTCAGGATTTTAAAGAGTAGAAAGTTTTACAAGAAAATATATTTTTCAACTGAGTATAATAGTTGATTATATGGAACATAGCTTAGAATTTAAAAACTACTAGAGATGTTATTTTTCTCACATTATTTCCCATAGGTACTATTTAAATTTTTCTCATTTTCTAATGCTATTCTTTTCCCCCACATTCTCTCCCTACCACCAGTTCTGCCAAGTTAAATGTAATTTTGATGTCAAAATTAGAATCAGTTGAGTAGACTGTAAACTATAGATGAGTTTTAGTTATATATAAAAACACCTTAAAAGAATTACCATTCCTTTCCCATGTAATCCAAATTCTAGGATACATTTTAAGGAAATAACCAGAAAAGAGGGGGTAACAGGTAATAATTGTTGAAAATGTTTAAATATATTTTAAAATATATTTATATCAATATGAAAACATATTTTGAAAATATTTAAATATTCCATAAACTCCAGACAATTTGCACACATTGTTATTTCCATGTAGTGGATTAGCTTATTAAAATGCTACTTAATGTATATTTAAATATAAAGAGATATTTGCATTATAATTTATAGTATAAAAATCAGAATTACAAGTTCCATTTTAACTTTTAAAAACATACATACTAGCTGGGCATGGTGGATCATGCCTGTAATCCCAGCACTTTGGAAGGCTGAGCTGGGCAGATCACTTGAGGTCAGGAGTTTGAGACCAGCCTGGCCAACATGGTAAAACCCCGTCTCAACTAAAAATACAAAAAAATTAGCCAGGCCTGGTGGTGCATACCTATAATCCCAGCTACTTGGGAGTCTTAAGCAGGAAAATCGCTTGAACCCAGGAAGGGAGGCAGAGGTTGCAGCGAGCCAAGATGGTGCCACTGCACTCCAGCCTGGGTGACAGTGTGAGACTCCGTGTCAAAAAAAAAAAAAAAAAAAAAACTAAACACATATAAGGAAATACACTAGAATATTGGCTGCAATAAGAATTAGATGGTACATTTTGAAATATTAAATATATTTTCTTTTTCTGATATTTTGTTTTCAAATGAGTACTTTTTTAAAAGTGAGCATTATTTTAAAATACGTGGTCTTGGAAACAAATTTAACTTATTATTAAATGTATTATCCATAAATTCTGTTCATAGCGTTTGACTATTTCCATGGTGTAAATACTTCCACAATGGCTGATTTTAAACTACCAATGTTTGAATAGCTAGCTGATAGAGATTCTGAAAATTTAATAATTTGGTCTGTGAGCTGGTATGAGCCATTCTAACACACCATTTCAGGGATCCCACTAATCATTCTGAAAACTAGGAAAATAAAAGGAAAGAATCAAATAGTTATAATCCTATTATAATTGAACTATCCCTTGAGTAGCCAAATAGTATATAGGAAATATCTCTTTATAAATAATTACTTTAGCTATAAATTAAAACAAGATGATAAAATTAAATATCACAAATTTATATCCTCAATGTATTAATGGATCTAGGCTTTGAGCTTCCGTGGGAGGAAGTAAGAGAGTGAATGAGAGAGAGAGAGATTGCTATTCACAGCATAAGGGCCAAGAAAACAGTGATTAAATAAATGTTTTAAACTATGTGTTTCAATTTAATCTGCATGCAATTATTCCCTGATCTATAAGTTGTATATTTTACAATTCCTCCCACTTTCTAGTCTGTTCCTATTACTTTTTGTCAGGGTTTATATTAAAGACTGCCTTTACTCTATTTTGTTTTTTCTTGGTGGATTGCTCTAGTTCCCTATATGAATTCAATATTTACCACCATTTCTTTATTAAGCGTGGCTATTTCATTTTTTAAAATTTTTGAATTCTTGACTTTTGAATTATCTTTTGTATGTCTGGATTTCAATACTAGTTTGCTTTTCAGCCATCCAAGAACCCATGCACACTCTTTTAAGTTGTCTCCTGTGAACAATTGCCATTTGCCTTTATACTCGAAAGTCAACTTTCTGGATAACAATTTTCACTCACACATTGTTTTCCCCATCAGAAAATTGAAGACAGTGTTTCACTGTATTCTGGAATTGAATGTTGCTGTGATGAAATTTAAGGGCATCTTGAATAATTTCTTCTTGAAGTTGACTTGCTTTTTCTGCCTGTTTGGTTAAGGTATTTTTTTTAATCAGGGACACACAATAATTTAATTATGGTTTGTGTAATTTCTGAATATTCTGTTAAAGGTTTTTCCTGATATATAATATAACCTCTTCAGATTCAGATCCTCATGTCTTAGAAATATTACTGTATTATATTCCTTAAATTTTTTATTTCACTCGTGTTTCTAATAAGTAGTTTTTCATATATTCAATTATCTTTGTGTGTCTATATATCATCTTTCAATGAGAATCTGTTTCCCTTGTCTCTGAATTTCCTATATTTGCTTCAAATCTTTTCTTTGTGTCAGTTATTTGACTTTTTATTTTGTTTATCTTGTTTCTTGCTATTTCTAATCTATCCAATCAATTTGACTGTTTTGGTTCTCAATTAATTTTCTTAGTTGTGAAATCTTGTATTTCAACTCATTTTTGTTCTCTTTCGTCTCATCTCTGAGATGCATTTTATTGACTCCTACTTACTCTTATCAAATTATTCTGTATTTCAAAATGATCTCTAGAGTATGCTTTTAGTCTTTGGATTATGTTTCATGCAGGTAGTTCTTTGTCCTTATTTTGTATATAATGTTCTTGTTTACTCTTTCCTTTTTTTTTTTTTTTTTTGAGACAGTTTCACTTTATCACCCAGGTTGGAATGGAGTGGTATGATCTCGAACTCACTGAAGCCTTGACCTCCTGGACTCAAGCAATCATCCTACCTCAATCTCAATGTAGCTAGGACTACAGGCATGTGCCACCATGCCCAGCTAATTTCTTTTGTGTATTTTTTTCATAAAGATGTGGTTTCACCATGTTAAGCTCAGGCAATCTGCCCACCTGGACCTCCCAAAGTGCTAGGATTACAGGCATGTGCTACTGTGCCCTGCCATATATAATGTTTTATTTCTTTTTCTTCTCTTCCACCTCTAACCTTATCCTTCTTTTCCTTTTTTTTTCTTCCTATTGCAATATATTTACCTAGTTCATTTACGCTATTTCTTTGAATTTTTAAAATGAGCAACTTGGCTCAGATCTTGTATTTGCACTGACTTTATGTGACTGAATTATCCTAGACAACATTTTCCACCTTTTAAGACTATTTTCTCTACACTGCTATATTTAAAGGCTAAATATTTTGATCTACATATTTTCTCTAGCTTGCATATTTGGTAGTATTCATGAACCTTTCCTGTACATATCCAAGGCCTCTCTAGTTGTGAACTGGATCAGGTCCCAAAGACACTCTTCAGCATTTCCCACTCTCCCTCCATCATCAACATTTTCTATCTCTTCTAGATGATCCCAGCAGTAGAAAAATAGGTTCTTACATGCCATAGTTTTAAAAGTGCTTGATTGACTCCTCTTTCTCTCCAGTCATTGCTGCATACCCCATCTCCATTTACTGCAAACTTCCTTAAAATATTTTCTATACTTACTTTCCCCAACTCTTTCCCTCTTATTCTCCCTGCCACTCAGTAGGCCTTCAGTCTTTACATTACATAGAAACCACTCTTGTCATAGCCAACAATAATCACCAGGTGGCTAAATTCAGTAGTCAATTCTCAGTCCTCATCTTATCTGATTATTAATTAGCAATATGTAACGTAGCACTTGACACTCATTCTTAGTGTCATCTGCTCTTGACATCCAGGACACCATCCTGTCTCACTGACCAGCCATTTTCAGTTTCCTTTTCTGGTTCCTTCTGATCTTCTTAACTTATTAAAGCTGTAATGCTCTTAGGCCCTGCCTTTTAACTTCTTCTTTTCTATTTCTCACAACCTTGGTGAGAGCTTTAAATGCTATCCATATGTTAAGAAGACCTTATGTTTTATCTCCAGTCAGACTCTCTTCACTAAACTCCACACATCAAATCTCCATTTGGATGTCTAATGGGCATTTCAAAATTTACATATCTAGAGCCAAACTCCTGATCTTTTTCACAGTTCCTGCTTCTGTAATATTCTTTCCCATCTCTAATGGCTACATTTTTATTTTCAGGGTATAATTTTGCAGATATACTTGACTCATTTCTTTTACACCCTCATCTACTCAGTCAGAAAATCCTACTAGCTGTACTTTCCAAATATAGCCATATTTCAGCCTCTTTCTAGAACCTCTTTTGCTACCACTGTTTCTCTGAATTGTTGATATATCTTCCTAATTGGTCCCCTTGCTTCTATTCTTGCTCCTCCTATTGTCTATTTTTGAGACCATAGTCAGAATGGCCCAATTAAAATATGTTAGATCAAGAGTATCCTGTGTTTGAAACTCTCCATTGCTTCACTTCTCACTCCATGTAAAACTTAAAATACTCAAGAATGAGGCCTATGCAATAGACCTGCCTCCAGGCCCAGCCCAATTACTCTTTTATCCCATCTTCTATTTGATACTGACCTCTACCTAGCTCATCCCATCTAAGTGACCCTGTCTAGCTGACTGTTTCTCATGCTTGCCCTTGCACCAGCTGTTTCTGCCACCTGGAATCTCCACCTCCACCTAGCTACATGGTTCATTCTCTCCCTTCCAGCCTTTGTTCATTTGCCACCTTCTCCCAGAGGCCTTCCCTGACCATCCTATTAAAAATTAGAACCCCTTTCCCCTCAGTTCTTTTCAATCTCTTTTTTCTCCTTTATTTTTCTTCATACCATTTAAAATATTCTAGTAAGAATATGATATCCTATAAGAATATTGAACATAAAATTTATGTTAGAACGATAAATGCCGTGAAGAAAATTTACTTGGTTTGTTTTTAATACCTGTCTCTATGATAGTGTAAGTTCCATAAAACCAGAGATTTTTGTCTGATTTGTTCACTCATATTTCCTCAGTGCTTAGAACAGTGCCAGATACATAATAGTTTTCCAATAAAGAATGGTCGAATAAACAAATAAATCAATGAAAAAATGAATTGCAGATGGGTGAGGCCTTAGCTGAAGCTGAGTGTAATTCATGCTATGAGACGTGGGCTTTTTCATATTGTTTCATAAATTTCCATGTCAGGGCACACTCATCCCATCTAAAAATCTGACAATCCCTTGGTTTTTTGCTCTTTTCTTTAACTCAGTACAGTGTGCCTGGAGATAGAAACTCCTGATGATACTTTCTCACTGATATTTCCCTGTATTATGTAAGTTGTTTGTAGTTAGTCTTATCCTGATTTTCCTAGGGCTCATGAGTCACTCCCTCAGTTAGGTTCACTCAAAACTACAGGGTATTGATGAGAATGTACAGAGTTTTTGTGACTCATTATTGCTTACATACTGGCTTCTTGAGAGATGGGGCAAGACATGATGATGCTGAGATCATCTGTTTTCTTGCTTTGGCTTTCTGCTTTTTCTGGCTGCTATTCTGTTGTACTCCTTTCATAATTTGGGTTGTGCTTGTGACTTTAGTTGTTGTAATTTTTAATATTTTTTTAAATTTTGTTAAATATTGTGGGAGGGAGATTTTTCAGTTCTGCTTTTATCCTATCTTTGCAAGAAATCCAGATATTATTTTTTAATGAAGCAATAGTCAAAAATAAATCAACAACCTGTGCTATTGGTATATTTTTGTTTCTTGTTTTTTTAATTATTATTTTAGTTAAAATGTGCAGCCATTTGTTGCAGATTTCAAGATCATTATGGTTTTTTGTTTTTGTTTTTGTTTTTTTTCAGGTTGCTTTTTACCTTTCCAGCTATAGATTTTACTGTGGAAATTTCTAAGTAATATTTGCCTAAACTGTGTAATTATGTACATTTCTTTGGTTTCAACATGAACATCCTTGTTTTGTGATATGTAAAAGCTTTTATAATTAACAGTAAAATTCAATAGTATTACATATGATCAAGAAAAAAGTAAGTTTTCTCCTATGCTAAAGCAGATCTTTATGAGGAGATTTTTCTAAATCTTAAACTTAATATGAAATTAGAGGAACATGGACTTTTTATTAAAATTCTTTTAACATCTTACATGAAAATGACACATACCTTTAAATTTTAATTTCAGCCACTCTAGCAACAAGATGCCTCATTAATAAGTTCTCTGCTATTTAAAGGTGGTCAGCATGGTTTGCATCAGAAATAAAAACTGAGTCATTATATGAGAGCCTACCTGACCCACAGTGGACTCATGGGGACTAGACTACGTTTTTCTTTCCTGAAATTCTTCAATTTACTAAACAAATGGTCTAATCATACACCCTTGTTTTCAGGAAAAAGAAAAGTTCTTATTGAATGTTCACGTTTCACTAGAGCTCACTTAGTAAGGGCTGTCTATAGCTGTTTGTTCCTGTTCCACTTCCTGCTCACAGTCAGGGGAACTGGTTCTCAGGCTGTCACCTTTAAAATTTGTTGAACCTCAGCCTCAATAAGTTACATTGAGGCAATAACATAAGAATGGAATAAATAATAGAAAACCTAGGAATAATGAAAAATGTAGGCATCAGAAGAATGTGTGTATAAATATGAAAAGGATGAAAAATGTTAGTGATAACTTGCTAATTTATGTTTTCTTTATTAATATTTTGAAATCATATGCATTTCTCCAACAGACTCTCTCTAAAAGCGTTGCAAACAGAAGGTGAATAATGGAATGGACACTTATAGTATTACCGCCCATTCTCAAAATTCTAACTCAGCATAAAAATTTTTAAATTATAGTTTCCAAGTAATTATCTTATACTGAGTGTAGGATAATTCAAAATAATTTTAGCTAACAAAAAGATATTGGCAGAAATGTATGCTTATTTTAACTAAAGATTTTAAATAACAGAAAGTATAACTTTCTCTACTAATTCGGAGATTTCTGTTGGTAGATAGAAAACATGATAGGAAGAAAAATATTGCCTTTTTCTGTCATACTAGAACTTAACTGAAGTATTTGTATTGAGGTCACATATTTTGTTTATGTAACATAATCAATAATGTTAAATAATTGACATTTATTAAGTTACTAATTCCCATACACATTATAGTGAAATGATTATAATTGGGTATGTAGTAAAGGATGTGTTTAATCAAGAGTTTTGCTAGTTATTTTCTAGCTTTTCTCAGATTGAGATGGCAAGTAGTTCTAAGTGTATCTGCTGCCTGCTTGTGTTATTTTCTGTTCTGATTTTCTTTAATGCTTGAGAAGTAAAAGGAATAAGTAAATTTCAAAACTATTTCCTCATTTGTATTTTAAAGAATGCTTATTTTTTTTTATACAACTCATCTTGAATAACGCTTCTTTTGTCCTGTGTAACATGCTCACAGGAACTTCTGCTTTAAAAAAAAAAAAGGGAAAAGATGGAATCATGAAAATTTGGTTATTTTTCATAGCATTTTAATATGGATATTATTTTTTCTTTTCTAATGGAGTCATGAACTTCTATCTTAAGTATAACAGCAGAAAAACAAACAACTCCTGAAGAAATACTTGGCAGACAAAATGAATGCCCCATGCTGAGTCTCACCTTTCAGCGAAGTCAAAGCATAACCAAAGGTACATTTGTAGGAGATTATTAGATAAGAGAAATGATTCACACACTGCTGGGATACAGATATTGCTCTGTGGGAACTTTCTTCAGAGTTAGGATGCTTCAGAGAGAATGGGCTAAACTGTACAGATGCCTACACAAACATAGGGGGTACGCGTATGATTTTCCAACAGAAAGATCATTTTATTTTCGAAACCTAATGTTTTCTTGCTACCTTCTAGATTATGCAATCTATTTTGCTGGATAACCATGGCAGTGCAGTAATTCTCAGGTTAAAGCTTTTCATGAAACAAAGCTTACATTTTTTCTAGCAGCGGGAAACATTTGACTGAAAAGCAAATCACAATCTTTTGAGACTAGATGCATGCTGTGTAATTTTGAGTTCAGCATGTGTCTTGGGGAGTGTATTTAATAAATTTTTTTTCCCTGAGGCAGCTCTATTTTGTCTGCCTAGGGATACAAAGGACATTCTGTTCAACTGTTAAAACTCCATATTGACCTAGGCAACTACTTATAATTGGTAAAAAGCAAATGAAAAATTGCAAATTAATTTGCTATTCTCTTTACAATATATTCTTATTGAAAATACTTTTGGGGGGCATATAAATAGATTATTTTAGGATGTTTTTATGTTTAAGGCAATACAATAAAATTGCTGAAAATGATATTACTAAATATTTTGCCTTTATTAAAGTGTTAGTCATCTCATTTATAAGACACATTTGTTGTCATTGATTTTCAACGTATGTATGCATGTTTGTGTGTGTAAATCATTTTGGAGTATTTGTTTAATGTACTCATGAAACTTGAAAGCACAAAAAACAGTTCTCTCTTTCTTCTCACAATAGTAAAATTTAAGAAAAACACAGCAAATATTTAGATTCATGTGGATAATAGCTATTTACTGATATATACAGATGTTAATAAACTCAATAAATTAATTCAACCATTTGTTTACTTATTTTATTTTATTTTTTATGTTTTTTGTTTGTTTGTTTGTTTTTGTTTTTTAACCAAACTTCTCATGTAGAATTCAATGGAAAGTTAAAATTTTAGAATTTGGCTTACTTTGTAGTTCTGGTTTGTTTTTTTTTGTTTTTTTTTTTTTTTTTTGCCTTGACCATTCCTTTCCCAAACATTTAAAATTATAATGTTTGGCAAAATAAGTTGTTTTACTGCCAAGAAACTGAGTTTCCTTTGAACACTGTAAATACAGATCATTAATATAGAGTTTACCTGCATTTATTTAGTTTTTGAGATCTATTTTTTTCAAACTGAACTTAATAATATATTACTCCCTTGTATTGCCTTATAGAATCTGAATACTAAATGCAATACTAGAAATAAAATGCAGAAAGAGTAGCTTGTCACATAAAAACAAATACTGTACAAAAAGTTTGTGGTGGTTTTAAGGCTAATATTTCATTTCTAATATTTAATTTGATATTTCAGCATTACAAACTGATGTCTTGTGTTTTTGTGTATCACGTTTTATGCTATACTTTAGCTTAGGGAGAAATAGAATTGCATAAATAAAATTTGGTGACTTAAAAAAGAAAATAGGAAGAAACTACTAGGAATAATAGGATAAAGGAAAGGAAAAATAAAAGCAGAATAAGAAATATTCTATGTACAAAATGAAAAGGACTCAACCAGAAGAATTATATGGTCTGTCACAATTTATTTGCCTTTTAAATTGTTTATTATATATCTATATTCAATATAGATATTCAATTCTTCTCTGAAACACTAAAATATGAGTTCTGAAGAATGGAAACACTGTCATTTGTTAGCTACATCAGAAACATTTGTTAATTATTTTACATTATCATTTTTTCTTTTTTATTTTATCAGCAATGGGTGTGGTTTAATTTAGGATTTAGGAAGACAGTGTAAGTATGTGGCATATATATTTTCTTAATGTTGCATTATTCCATACATTTAATTATTATGATGGCAAAATGCTAATGTCACATTGTGTAAAAGCTTTTGGAATAAAAGATATTGTTGTAGCTATCTTTGACCATTGTTTGCTTCCTGGTCATAAATATTCAAATATCTCCCACAAAGAAAATCCTTACTCCTTCCTCAAAACTAGAATCCCATTACAGCATTTGCTTGAAGTCTATAATCTCATCATTTAAGTCGTATCAATTTCTGAGTGATGCTTCCCAAGACTGGTATCTCAGGATTAGCTACTTGGACATAGCTTCTCTTAGTCCAAAGGCAAACCAGGAAGTTAATTTATTTGCCCTCCATTTATCAAACATATGATGTGGAAACAAAGACCAGATGACTTCTAGACACATATAAGTAAAAGAGAGCAGAGCTGTAGGCTCATAAACATCACAGATCCACAGCAATTCTAAAATTTAGCCAGGCAAATGAATTTGTGAGTTCTTTATTGGGGCAATTCTGCTCCCCTGGATTGATTCTTTGTTGTTCTTCACTCTGCCCACTAAGTAAATGTTCATTTTCTGTGAGGAAGGCATTTATGTGCAACTGAAAAGCTTCTCAGCACGCTACCTGACTGAAGGAATTTAGAGGCAAAAAGTCAACTTTTTAATTTTAGAATGTCTGTATCTCTCCAGCTCATGGACATATAAGTTATTTCAAAACCTCGTGGGTTTTCTAGATACCAAATTATAAATTTACTCCATTTGACGTAATTCATACCCCCAAATCTCTTTGAGATAACCCTGTCTCTGCTATACTTCAGGGTTCTGTGGGACAATTTTCTTAAAAGTTGTTTGTGTTGAATCAAACGTGAGTCATTGAGAAATTCCTTAGGACTGATAGAAGCCCATTTGTCCAGCTAAACTGTTCTATAGGGCACCTTGTTAAATCTGTTTAACAACTTACCAAAGGATTTCACAGTAGGCCTTTGATTTGATATTTACTCCTGAAACATTATGGATTCCATCTTTGCAAAGAGTCCTTTTTCAATAAGGTAGTTGTTTGTTTAGGGGGTGACCAAGGAGGAAAAACAATTTCATCTTTGATCTCAGTAAATATTGGCTTTTTAATATTTTCACCAAATTCTGCTTGAAAATGGAACAGTATCTCCTTTAGTACATCTCATTTCTTATATATTTGGTCATGGGAATCTAAAATAAGACAGTTGGCACTTACAGCATTTTGTATGAAAAATCTTAGCCAGAACTAAGTACATTGGGTACACTTTTCATATTCCATGTTATTCCTGGCCACACTTTTGATAATTTTGCTGTACTAGCAGCAAATAATAATTTGTATATCCCTTTTTTCCTATAATTTTCTCTGTTGCATGCAATAGCAGTTTTCACTTCCCTTAAAACTCCACTAATATTCTCCTTGGGTAACTTTAGACCTATTCCCACTAACAATTCCCAAAGTCAATGCTACATGTTTTAGGTTTCTATTACAGCAGCATCCCACTTCCAGATATGAATTATGTTTTAGTTATCCATTGCTGCGCTACAAACCACATCAAAAGTTGGTAACTTCAAACAGTAACAATAATCAATTTATTTGTATACACTTCCTTAATAAGAACTGGGCTGGGTTCTGTTTTGTTTTGCTTTTTCCTCAGGGTCTTACCAGTGTTATTGTTGTGGCTGTGTTTCACTGTTCAGTTTGGAGGCTGTAATAACTGATGTTTTACTCTTTTTATACAGACTAAATGTCTCTTGGTCTCTAGGTGGCCTATCCTGCAAAGTAGCTAGACATATTATAGGATGACTCAGTACTACTGAAAACTGAAAAATTTATGTCTTCAGGCCTTCTTAAGGCCTGGGATCAGAAATCTCAGGACATTACTTTTGTCATGTTCTTTGTCAAAACAGTCCCTGAGGGCATTCTAGATTCAAAGGGAAAAGCAGACTCTACCTCTTGACTGGAGAGTGCTAAGGTCACATTTCAGGAGAAGATTAGGAATGGGAGATTTTGGTGTAGCCATCTTAGAAATACAATCTTCCAAAATACATAATACAATACATTAGTATAGATATTTGAACTTCTAACCTCATTGGGTGTTATAATGATATAGTCTCATAAGTTATTCAATTTAGTATCCTATACATTGCAAGAATCTCTTCTTCTTGTGGAAATATAATAAAATATAAAATCTGCCAACCCCCAAATTTCTCCTCACAAATATAGAAAAAACAGCAACAACAGTTTTTATCATTGAATGAGCATTAAACTGACTATAATTCACATTCTAGACGATCCCTAAAGAGATGGCAAAGAACAAAAGAATCTAACTCTTCTATAGCCAAGCTGATGCAGTCCATTACATACATGTTGGATTGTATGTTTAAATGTTTCCATTCAAAGGAAAAATTAAACTTACATGTTTTTAACAAATAGGAAGTTACATCTTAGAGTCAAATATCTAGGCTTAAACTTCTGAGGAGTCAGGGAGAAAGAGTGGCCCCTCCTTGATGTTTATATTTCAAAAAGAGATGTTTTCAGAGGTCCCCATGTAAGACATTCCTGGGATCAAAACTGGCAAGAGGCTCATTGAATTTTAAAAAGATTTGCATATATCTCAGAGAGACAGAGAAAAACTTTTACAATTTCAGGTGTTCTAATAGAAGACAAGTAGTTCTTCGATGGTTGGGAAAGGAGTTCTCTTTCCCTTTGGCACCAGGGAAAATTTTTAGTGTAAATATTTTTTAGATTTGTATCTACCCTATATTCAGCACCATTTTTACCAGATGACCATCTAGGTGTGCACTGAGTGCTTTAAAGAGGAAATCGCTATAGCATTGTAAATTGTACTTTATTGGCAACTAGTCATGAAAGTATTCTTTACATGCAGTGATAAAGTTGGTGCGACTTTTACTCATTTATCCTGGGGCATCATTTATTCTCTTCACTGTCCTCTTGCCTTTTAATTGCTTGCTTTTATTATCATTGCCCCATTGAGTTCATCTTCATCACTGCCACTCAAGAGCTCTTTGCAAACCTGATCATGTTACTTTTCTTCTCAAATTGTCCATTAGGTTTTCTGTGCTTTCAGAATAAATTTCACACTTGTTTTCACATTATACAGAGAGTATTGTATGCTTTCTTTTGCCTACCTGTCTGACTTGCTTCCTTACACTTGCACCACTCTTTAGCTATAAGTTAAAATCTTTAGTTAAGGGCATCATGCCTTCTTAAGTCTCTGTGCCTTTGCATGTACTCTTGCTTTCATGCTAAGCATTCTCCTATCCCTTCTTCATATAAACTAATATAATGCCTGTTTGTTATTCAAAGATTCAGCTGATGCTTTATCTCCTCTGAGAGGCCATTTGTTTCTACGTATAGCTTCTGTCCAATGACTCTTTTTGATACTCTCTCCTATGTCTTCTGCATTTCTGTAACTCTGGCACCAAGTACAAAGTATTTGGTGCCCAAATTTTACCAAATAAATGTTTGATAAGTTTAAAAAGGAATAAGTTCTTTGAGGTAGGTCATCTAATTCTGTTGGGGGACTGAGGCAAGAAGAATCTGGAAATTTATTTAACATCTTTTGTTTTTTAAAGAGGAAAATTAAGAAGCTGATAAGCTGTTTTCTCCTTGGGTAAAAAAGCCCAAGATTGCCAATATGTGGGCTTTCTGTGGAGTAACTTTCTTTTAAAGTGAGTATGGGTTTGGAGTAACTTTAAAAGAAAATTTTCTGCCAGAATTTGAAATGGTGGACTTAGGTCTCAGCCAAGATGACGTTAACACCTCACCAAAGTTAGAATATGTTAAGAAATACAATAATCTTAAGTATAAAAATTAGGAAAAAATAATCCAAAAAATTGCAAGTTAGTGAATCAGAAAGAGAATAGAAGAATGCATTTGCCAAGTAAACTGAGGTCATATTAACTAAATTCCTTATGCTGTAAATGGGTTTAGCTATGTATTTGCTTGCCTTTTAATAGGTTTAATTATATGCTTTTTGCCAATGACTGGTGTTTCAGAAATGGGAACTTCAACATCAGAAAAGAGAAAGGTTATGGGAAGTCCTAAATCTAAGCTCTTTGAAGGAGAGATGTTTAGAGATATTGAAGGTTAGGAACACAGAAAAAGGGCAGTGGAAATTGGCATGTTAGTTTTCAGATTTCATGCTGCATATGTTGCCTATTTGGTACTAACCTATACATGCAGACAGTACTTTGTGAGCTGTTTTGTGTTATTACTTGGATTATAACAGTGAAACCAGGAGATACATGGAAGCAAGTACTCCTTCACTGAGTTTTTAAAAAGTTATCCTAGTGTCTCTATAATGTAACCAATTACTTAGTGGAAATGTACAGATAGAGGCTGAGAATGGCTACCATTTTTGGGAGGGACGGAGGAAGAGAATCTAATAAAGTGGCAAACAGAATAGTAGAATATAAGTAATGGCATGGAAATTAAGAAGAGAGAGAGGGAATAATTAATATTGCCAATGGCTGAAGAGACATTAAGTAGAATGAAGACTGAAAGAACTCATTGGGTTTGCCAAGTAGGGAACTATTGGTGGTCTTAGCAAGAACAGTTTATGTAGAATGATGAGGGTAGAAAATGTGGAAATCAGCCTGTCATAAATTAGAATAAATGAGGGGAGGAGTGGGAATATCAATAACATCACTATCATATTTATGTATCCATAACCAATGTGTAATATTGGATTGTATCTGTAAAAAATTTACAAATTATATATCTAGATAATACTATACTAGCTGGCATTGAAATCTATCCTTCTTGAGCCAACACAGCTGTAGGAAAATGAATCTTCCCTGGATTTCTTGGTGTTCCTATGAGGTCCTGACCATCTAAACTACAGAAATTGATACACTATGAGATAATGTTTGCTTTATTTCCCCCAGAAAAAAATGTTCTCTTCATATAGTATGGATACTAGATCTGCGTCTTTTGTCTCCTTAATTGTAGTCAGTTGATCCCATCTAGAGATTAAGAGTTCTCCTAATTTACCCAGAGCCAAACACTTACATTCTGGGGTAGGGACCTTCACCCTCTTCAGAAAGAGACCTTTGAAGGAAATAAGACCTTTGAAGGAAAAAAAATGTATGTTTACATTTCAAATGAAGAGAAAACCCTGAGTAGTAAACTCAGAGATGCTAGTGTTATTTTCCCTCTAGAAGCATATTTACACTCAAAGTGTAAGAACTCAAAATTCTTTCCCTTTTCTTCCCAAGGTGAATATGCTTACATTAGGAATAAAAGGTTTTCCTCCCTTAATTTAAGAGGGAAGGAGGGACAACTGTCCCTCTACTATATAAGCCCCTAGATCCGTATTTTCAGAGTCTCTCTCCTACGGTACCATCTTTGCATATGTGTGGAACTATCTATTTGACTATATGTGGCCTCTCATCTGGTCACCTAGGTGGTACTAGCCTTGGGGGACCAGTGCTACAATGTTACTCTGGCTGCTGTTATTGTAAGAAAATAAAGCTCCGATTTCTGTTCCAGATAATATCTACTATTATCTATTTATTTGTCTCTCTATCTGTCCATCTGTATTAGTCTGTTTTCACAATGCCAATAAACACATACCTGAGACTGGGCAATTTATAAAAGAAAGAGGTCTAATGGACTTACAGTTCCAAATGGGTGTGGAGGCCTCACAATCATGCTAGAAGGCAAGGAGGTGGAAGTCACGTTTTACATGGATGGCAGCAGGCAAAGAGAGAGAGCTCGTGCAGGGAAATTCTTGTTTTTCAAACCATCAGATCTACTGAGACTTATTCACTATCATGAGAACAGTATGGGAAAGACTCACCCCCATGATTCGATTACCTCCCACTGGGTTCTTCCCATGAACTGTGGGAATTGTGGAAGTTACAATTCAAGATGAGATTTGGGTGGGGACACAGGCAAACAATATCACCATCTATCTATCTATTTATCAATATATAAATGTGAAAGTAGGGTAACATCTCAGACCCATCACAGTTTCTGACTCACCATCAGCTAGACCATGTTATCTTGACTATCATATAGTTACCATAGATGAACAACTGAATTCTAGTTATTGCAATGTGAGTGGAAATGATGTCTGTCACTTCCAGGCCTGATTCTTAAACATTATTTGTTTTGTCCTCTATGTATTTTCTCTTTCTGTTCAACTGGGATTGCCAGAGATCTTGGAAACCACTTTTTGAAAATGGCTGATTTGCTATGAGTCTGGGTTTCTGAAAGACTGCCTACTTACCCACTCCTCTCACCTCCTTTGCCTTGCTGGCCAGAAACATTGATTCTTCACTACTGTTTGAGTGAGATGTAAATTTCTATTTTGTCTATTTGCTAGAGCAGTTAAGAACAATACTGTATTTACACATGATAGAGTGGGTAAGAGCTTATTTAGGGACAGATTGCATGTAAATAAATTACTAACTGTTCGATCTTCAGCAAAATACTTAATCTTTCTGTTCCTCATTTGCTCATCTGTAAACTGGGATAACTCTTAGGGCTTTTCTTGAGATTAAATTAATATATTTAAAGTGCTTAGAACAATGTCTAGCACATAGAAAATAGCCTGAAATATTTTGTTATTATTATTATTATACATTCATTACTTGATTTTTCTCTTAAGATAAGTTTTCAAGAATAATCTCTGTAGATAAATGTAGATTTAGTTCATTTATCTTGATGATTAGATTATATTCCATTTTATTAAGGCCCAGACTTAGTTATTTCTTGAATACAAACTATAAGAACACAAGTGTGAAGAACATGTAACAACTTCAGAATTGTAGTTATTTCTGTGGAAGAAAGAAAGAGGGGAGGGGATGCAATTGTGATGGAATTTTGATAATTATGGGTGGTAAATACATAGGTTTCTTTTATATTATACCTGTATTTTCTCCAATTTTGAAATACTATATAATTAAAATAAATTGCAAATTACTTTGTATGACCTTTTTCTAATAAACAATAAATTTTCATATAAATTGGTGCATTTTACTCATTTATAGCTTTTTTTCTAAGTCATTTATAAGTTTTGTGTTTTTCTGTACCATTAATGGAATAGTGCAGTTTTGAAAATAGCCCAAAGTATTCGATTCTTAAACATGGATGGTATAAATATGACATAGTAAACTTAATCCAACTATTAGTATTGCTATATTTTATTGAATCTAATATAACATCAAGTGTAAAATTTTACATAGCATTAAGAAAGAAAAAATTCTGATTTTAAGAAATCATGAAGTGTAAGATGCATTCTAATTTTAGAGATGTTAAAATGTAAAAAAAAATGATGTGTTGGAAATAATAAAATGTGTTTTTTCTAATAGCAGTTTTCATTTCTTCAATAGACATAAATATCAAAGATTTAATTTAGTTTGTTTTTTAGTCAGCTTTACTGAAGTATGTTTTATATAAAATTTTTAAAACTAAATGTAAAGGTTCAATTTGATGAATTTTGATAGTTATAGTGTGTAGTAGATCATTTTCGTCACCTCTTTACTATAAGTTTCCTTTCTGTGATCCTTTACCTGTAACAACCACTATTCGGGTTTTGTAGTTAAATTTTTCCTTTTCTAGAAGTTCATTTAAATGAAATGATACCATATGTAGTCTTCTTGGTCTGGGTTTTTTTTTTTCCATAGATTATTGGCATATAGACAGGTGGTATTTGGTTATATCAGTATACACTGCACCCTATTTGTACTCTTTTATCCCTCCCCCCACTCCCACCCTTCCTCCCAAGTCCCCAAAGTCCATTGTATCATTCTTATGCCTTTGCATCCTCGTAGCTTAGCTCCCACATATCAGTGAGAACATACAGTGTTTTGTTTTCCATTCCTGAATTGCTTCACTTAGAATAATAGTCTCCAGTCTCATCCAGGTCACAGAAAATACTGTTAATTCATTCTTTTTTATGACTGAGTAGTATTCCATTGTGTGTGTGTATATATATATATACACACACCACAGTTTCTTTATCCACTCATTGATTGATGGGCATTTGGGTTGGTTCCATGATTTTGCAATTGTGAATTGTGCTGCTATAAACATGTGTGTGCAGGTATCTTTTTCATATAATGACTTCTTTTCTTCAGGGCAGATACTCAGTAGTGGGATTGCTGGATCAAATGCTAGTTCTACTTATAGTTCTTTAAGGAGTCTCCACACTGTTTTCCATTGTGGCTGTACTAATTTACATTCCCACCAGCAGTGTAGAAGTGTTCCCTGTTCACTGCATCCACGCCAACATCTACTGTTTTTTGATTTTTTTTATTATGGTCATTCTTGCAGGAGTAGGTGGTATCACACTGTGGTTTTGATATGCATTTCCCTGATCATTAGCAATGTTGAACATTTTTTCATGTGTGTCGGTCATTGTACATCTTCTTTTGGGAATTATCTATTCATGTTTTTAGCCCACTTTTTGATGGGATTATTTTTTTCTTGCTGATTTGTTTGAGTTAATTGTAGACTCTGCATATTAGTCCTTTGTCAGATGTATAGATTGTGAAAATTTTCTCCCACTCTATGGGTTGTCTGTTTACTCTGGTGACTGTTCCTTTTGCCATGCAAAAGCTCTTTAGTTTAGTTAAGTCCCAGTTATTTACTCTTTTTTATTGCATTTGCTTTGGGGTTCTTGGTCATAAAATACTTGCCTAAGCCAATGTCTATAATCTTCTAGAATTTTTAGTTTCAGGTCTTAAATTTAAGTCCTTAATCAATCTTGAGTTGATTTTTGTGTAAAGTTTGAGATGAGGATCCATTTTCATTCTCCTACATACGGCTAGGCAATTATCCCAGCACTATTTGTTGAAAATGGTGTCTTTTCACTGCTTTATGTTTTTGTTTGCTTTGTTGAAGATAAGATGGCTGTAAGTATTTGGGTTTACTTCTGGGTTCTTTATTCTGTTCCATTGGTCTGTGTGCCCATTTTTATACCAGTATCATGCTGTTTTGGTGACTATGACCTTAAAGTATAGTTTGAAATCAGGTAGTGTGATGCCTCCAGGTTTGTTCCTTTTGCTTAGTCTTACTTTGGCTAGGCAGGCTCCAAAAAAAATTTTTTTTTATAATTTTGTGAAGAATGATGGTGATATTTTGATGGGGATTGCATTGAATTTGTAGATTGCTTTTGTCAGTATGGTTATTTTTACAACATTGATTCTATCCATCCATGAGCATGGGATATGTTTCCATTTGTTCATGATGTCTTTGATTTCTTTCAGCAGTGTTCTGCAGTTTTCCTTGAGAGGTCTTTTGCCTCCTTGGTTATGTATATTTCTAAGTTTATTCTATTTTTATTTATTTATTTATTTTGCAGCTATTGTAAAGGGGGTTGAGTTCTTCATTTGATTCTCCACTTGGCCACTGTTAGTGTATAGAAGAGCTATTGATTTTTGTACATTAATCCTGTTGCTGAATTCTTTTATGAGTTCTAGGAGCTTTCTGGAGGAGTCTTTACAGTTTTCGAGGTAAATGATCATATGGTCAGCAAACAGTGACAGTTTGACTTCCCCTTCACTGATTTGGATGCCCTTTATTTCTTTCTCTTGTCTGATTGCTGTGACTAAGCCTTCCAGTACTATGTTGAAGAGGAGTGGTGAGAGTGGGCATCCTTCTCTTGTTCCAGTTCTCAGAGGGAAGGCTTTCAACTTTTCCCCTTTCAATATTATGTTGGCTGTGGCTTTGTAAGAGATGGTTTTCATTAAATTGAGGTATGTCCCTTGTATGCTGATTTTGCTGAGAGTTTTAATCAAGGGATGCTGGATTTTATCAAATGCTTTTTCTGCATCTAGTGAAATGATCATGTGATTTTTGTGTTTAATTCTGTTTATGTGGTATATCACATTTATTGACTTGAGTATATCAAACCATCCCTGCATCCCTGGTGTGAAACCCACTTGATCATGGTGGATTATCTTTTTGATGTGTTGCTGGATTTTGTTAGCTAGTATTTTGTTAAGAATTTTAGGATCCAGAGCAAGATAGCTGAATAGGAAAAGCTCCAGTCTCTAGCTCCCAGCGTGAGTGATATAGAAGACTGCAGGTGATTTCTGCATTTTCAACTGAGGTACTGGGTTCATCTCACTGGGGAGTGCCAGACAATCAGTGCTGGTCAGCTGGTGCAGCCCAACCAGCAAGAGCTGAAGCAGGGCGAGACATCACCTCACCTGGGAAGCACAAGGGGGAAGGGAATCCCTCTTCCTAGCCAGGGGAACTGAGACATACAACACCTGGAAAATTGGGTAACTCCCACCCTAATACTGCACTTTACCAAGGGTCTTAGCAAGCCAGGAGATTATATTCCACACCTGGCCTGGAGGGTTCCACGTGCACGGAGCCTCCCTCATTGCTAGCACAGCAGTCTGCCATCTAACTGCAAGGCAGCAGCGAGGCTGGGGGAGGGGTGCCCACCATTGCTGAGGCTTAAGTAGGTAAACAAAGCCACCAGGAAGCTCGAACTGGGTGGAGCCCACAGCAGCTCAAGGAGGCCTGCCTGTCTCTGTAGACTCCACCTCTGGGGACAGGGCATAGCTAAACAAAAAGCAGCTGAAACCTCTTCAGATGCAAATGACCCTGTCTGACAGCTTTGAAGAGAGCGGTAGATCTCCCAACACAGAGGTTGAGAGGACAGACTGCCTGCTCAAGTGGGTCCCTGACCCCTGAGTAGACTAACTGGGAGACAGCCCACACTAGGTGCAGACCAACATCCCACATCCTCACACAGTGGGGTACACCCCTGAGATGAAGCTTCCAGAACAAGAATCAGACAGGAACACTCGCTGTTCAGCAATATTTTATCTTCTGCAACCTCCGCTGCTGATACCCAGGCAAACAGGGTCTAGAGTGGACCTCAAGCAATCTCCAACAGACCTACAGCTGAGGGTCCTGACTGTTAGAAGGAAAACTAACAGAAAGGACACCCACACCAAAACCCCATTAGTCCATCACCATCATCAAAGACCAGAGGCAGATAAAACCACAAAGATGGGGAAAAAGCAGGGCAGAAAAGCTGGAAATTCAAAAAATAAGAGTGCATCTCCGCCTCGAAAGGAATGCAGCTCATCGCCAGCAATGGATCAAAGTTGGACAGAGAATGACTTTGGTGAGTTGAGAGAAGAAGGCTTCAGTCCAGCAAACTTCTCAGAGCTAAAGGAGGAGTTATGTACCCAGCGCAAAGAAACTAAAAATCTTGAAAAAAGAATGGAAGAATGGATAACTAGAATAATAAATGCAGAGAAGGCCATAAAGGAACTGACAGAGATAAAAAACATGACATGAGAAATACGTGACAAATGCACAAGCTTCAGTAACCGATTCGATCAACTGGAAGAAAGAGTATCAGCGATTGAGGATCAAATGAATGAAATGAAGCGAGAAGAGAAATCTAAAGAAAAAAGAGGAAAGAGAAATGAACAAAGCCTTCAAGAAGTATGGGATTATGTGAAAAGACCAAATCTACGTCTGATTGGGGTGCCTGAAAGTGAGGGGGAAATTGGAACCAAGTTGGAAAACACTCTTTAGGATATCATCCAGGAGAACTTCCCCAACCTAGTAAGGCAGGCCAACATTCAAATTCAGGAAATACAGAGAACGCCACAAAAATACTCGTCGAGAAGAGCAACTCCAAGACATGTAATTGTCAGATTCACCAAAGTTGAAATGAAGGAAAAACTGTTAAGGACAGGCAGAGAGAAAGGTTGGGTTACCAACAAAGGGAAGCCCATCAGACTAACAGCAGATCTCTTGGCAGGAACTCTATAAGCCAGAAGAGAGTGGGGGGCAATATTCAACATTCTTAAAGAAAAGAATTTTAAACCCAGAATTTCATATCCAGCCAAACTAAGTTTCATAAGTGAAGGAGAAATAAAATCCTTTACAGACAAGCAAATGCTTAGAGATTTTGTCACCACCAGGCCTGCCCGACAAGAGACCCTGAAGGAAGCACTAAACATGGAAAGGAACAACCGGTACCAGCCATTGCAAAAACATGCCAAAATACATCAACTAACGAGCAAAATAACCAGCTAATATCACAATGACAAGACCAAGTTCACACATAACAATATTAACTTTAAATGTAAATGGACTAAATGGTCCAATTAAAAGACACAGACTGGCAAAGTGGATCAAGAGTCAAGACACATCAGTTTGCTGTATTCAGGAGACCCATCTCACATGCAGAGACACACATAGTCTCAAAATAAAGGGATGGAAGAAGATCTACCAAGCAAATGGAGAACAACAAAAAGCAGGGGTTGCAATCCTAGTCTCTGATAAAACAGACTTTGAACCATCAAAGATCAAAAGAGACAAAAAAGGCCATTACATAATGGTAAAGGTATCAATTCAACAGGAAGAGCTAACTATCCTAAATACATATGCACCCAATACTGAAGCACCAAGATTCATAAACCAAGTCCTTAGAGACTTCCAAAGAGACTTAGACTCCCATACAATAATAATGGGAGACTTCAACATCCCACTGTCAACATTAGACAGATCAACGAGACAGAAAGTTAACAAGGATATCCAGGAATTGAACTCAACTCTGCACCAAGCGGACCTAATAGACATCTACAGAACTATCCACCCCAAATCAACAGAATGTACATTCTTCTCAGCACATCGCACTTATTCCAAAATTGACCACATAATTGGAAGTAAAGCACTCCTCAGCAAATGCACAAGAACAGGAATTATAACAAACTGTCTCTCAGACCACAGTGCAATCAAACTAGAACTCAGGACTAAGAAACTCAATCAAAACTGCTCAACTATATGGAAACTGAACAACCTGCTCCTGAATGACTACTGAGTCCATAACGAAATGAAGGCAGAAATAAAGATGTTCTTTGAAACCAATGAGAACAAAGATACAACATACCAGAATCTCTGGGACACATTTAAAGTAGTGTGTAGAGGGAAATTTATAGCACTAAATGCCCACAAGAGAAAGCTGGAAAGATCTAAAATTGACACTCTAACATCACAATTAAGAGAACTAGAGAAGCAAGAGCAAACACATTCAAAAGCTAGCCGAAGGCAAGAAATAACTAAGATCAGAGCAGAACTGAAGGAGATAGAGACACAAAAAAACCCTCCAAAAAATCAGTGAATCCAGGAGCTGGTTTTTTGAAAAGATCAACAAAATTGATAGACCACTAGCAAGACTAATAAAGAAGAAAAGAGAGAAGAATCAAATAGATGTGATAAAAAATGATAAAGGGGATATCACCACTATCACCACTGACCCCACAGAAATACAAACTACCATCAGAGAATACTGTAAACACCTCTATGCAAATAAACTCGAAAATCTAGAAGAAATGGATAATTTCCTGGACACTTACACTCTCCCAAGACTAAACCAGGGAGAAGTTGAATCCCTGAATAGACCAATAGCAGGCTCTGAAATTGAGGCAGTAATTAATAGCCTACCAACCAAAAAAAGTCCAGGACCAGATGGATTCACAGCTGAATTCTACCAGAGGTGCAAGAAGGAGCTGGTACCATTCCTTTTGAAACTATTCCAATCAATAGAAAAAGAGGGAATCCTCCCTAACTCATTTTATGAGGCCAACATCATCTTGATACCAAAGCCTGGCAGAGATACAACAAAAAAAGAGAATTTTAGACCAATATCCCTGATGAACATGGATGCAAAAATCCTCAATAAAATACTGGCAAACCGAATCCAACAGTGCATCAAAAAGCTTATTCACCATGATCAAGTGGGCTTCATCCCTGGGATGCAAGGCTGGTTCAACATACGCAAATCAATAAACGTAATCCAGCATATAAACAGAACCAAAGACAAGAACCACATGATTATCTCAATAGATGCAGAAAAGGCCTTTGACAAAATTCAACAGCCCTTCATGTTAAAAACGCTCAATAAATTCGGTATTGATGGAACGTATCTCAAAATAATCAGAGCTATTTATGACAAACCCACAGCCAATATCATACTAAATGGGCAAAAACTGGAAGTATTCCCTTTGAAAACTGGCACAAGACAGGGATGCCCTCTCTCACCACTCCTATTCAACATAGTGTTGGAAGTTCTGGCTAGGGCAATCAGGCAAGAGAAAGAAATAAAGGGTATTCAGTTAGGAAAAGAAGAAGTCAAATTGTCCCTGTTTGCAAATGACATGATTGTATATGGAGAAACCCCATTGTCTCAGCCCAAAATCTCCTGAAGCTGATAAGCAACTTCAGCAAAGTCTCAGGATACAAAATTAATATGCAAAAATCACAAGCATTCTTATACACCAGTAACAGACAAACAGAGAGCCAAATCATGAATGAACTCCCATTTACAATAGCTTCAAAGAGAATAAAATACCTAGGAATCCAACTTACAAGGGATGTGAAGGACGTCTTCAAGGAGAACTACAAACCACTGCTCAGCGAAATAAAAGAGGACACAAACAAATGGAAGAACATACCATACTCGTGGATAGGAAGAATCAATATCGTGAAAATGGCCATATGCTCAAGGTAATTTATAGATTCAATGCCATCCCCATCAAGCTACCAATGACTCTCTTCACAGAATTGGAAAAAGCTGCTTTAAAGTTCATATGGAACCAAAAAAGAGCCCACATTGCCAAGACAATCCTAAGTCAAAAGAACAAACCTGGAGACATCATGCTACCTGACTTCAAACTATACTACAAGGCTACAGTAACCAAAACAGCATGGTTCTGGTACCAAAACAGAGATATAGACCAGTGGAACAGAACTGTGTCCTCAGAAATACTACCACACATCTACAACCACGTGATCTTTGACAAACCCGAGAAAAACAAGAAATGGGGAAAGGATTCCCTATTTAATAAATGGTGCTGGGAAAATTAGCTAGCCATAAGTAGAAAGCTGAAACTGGATCCTTTCCTTTCTCCTTATATGAAAATTAATTCAAGATGGATTAGAGATTTAAATGTTAGACCTAATACCATAAAAACCCTAGAAGAAAACCTAGGTAATACCATTCAGCACATAGGCATGGGCAAGGACTTCATGTCTAAAACACCAAAAGCAACAGCAACAAAAGCCAAAATTGACAAATGGGACCTAATTAAACTAAAGAGCTTCTGCACAGCAATAAAACTACCATCAGAGTGAACAGGCAACCTACAGAATGGGAGACAATTTTTGCAATCCACTCATCTGACAAAGGGCTAATATCCAGAACCTACAAAGAACTCAAACCAATTTACAAGAAAACAACAACCCCATCAAAAAGTGGGCAAAGGATATGAACAGACACTTCTCAAAAGAAGACATTTATGCAGCCAACAGACACATGAAAAAATGCTCATCATCACTTGCCATCAGAGAAATGCAAATCAAAACCACAATGAGATACCATCTCACGCCAGTTAGAATGGCGATCATTAAAAAGTCAGGAAACAACAGGTGCTGGAGAGGATGTGGAGAAATAGGAACACTTTTACACTGTTGGTGGGATTGTAAACTAGTTCAACCATTGTGGAAAACAGTATGGCGATTCCTCAAGGATCTAGAACTAGAAATACCATTTGACCCAGCCATCCCATTACTGGGTATATACCCAAAGGATTATAAATCATGCTGCTATCATACACATGCACACGTATGTTTATTGCGGCACTATTCACAATAGCAAAGACGTGGAATCAACCCAAATGTCCATCAGTGACAGACTGGATTAAGAAAATGTGGCACATATACACCATGGAATACTATGCAGCCATAGAAAAGGATGAATTTGTGTCCTTTGTAGGGACATGGATGCAGCTGGAAACTATTATTCTCAGCAAACTATCGCAAACACAGAAAACCAAACACCGCATGTTCTCATTGATATGTGGGAATTGAACAATGAGATCACTTAGACTCGGGAAGGGGAACATCACGCACCAGGGCCTATTATGGGGATGGGGGAGGGGAGGGATGGCATTGGATGTTATACCTGAAGTTAATGACCAGTTGATGGGTCCTGAAGTGTTGATGGGTGCAGCACACCAACATGGCACAAGTATATATATGTAGCAAACCTGCACATTGTGCAGATGTACCCTAGGACTTAAAGTATAATACTAACAAAAAAAAAAAAAAAAATTTTAGCCTCTATGTTCATCAGGGATATTGGTCTGTAATTTTCTTTTTTTGTTATATCCTTTCCTGATTTTGGTATTAAGTTGATGCTGACCTCATAGGATGAATTAGGGAGAGTTCCCTCTTTCTCTGTCTTGTGGAATAGTGTCAAAAGGATTGGCACCAATCTTCTTTGGATGTTTAGTAGAATTCTGCTGTGAATTCGTCTGGTCCTGGACTTTTTTTGTTGGTAATTTTTAAATTACCATTTCAATCCCACTACTTGTTATTGGTGTGTTCAGGGTATCTAATTCTTCCTGATTTAAGCTAGGAGAATTGTATTTTTCCAGTAATTCATTTATCTTTTCTAGGTTTTCTATTTGATGTGCATAAAAGTTTACATAGTAGCCTTGAATGATCTTCTGTATTTCAGTGGTGTCAGTTGTAATATCTCCTGTTTCATTTCTTAATGAGGTTATTTGGATTTTCTCTCTTTTTCATTACTCTTGGTAATGGTCTTTCAATTTTATTTGTCTTTTCAAAGAACAGGCTTTTTGTTTCATTTATATTTGTTGTTGTTGTTGTTGTTGTTGTTTCAATGTCATTTATTTCTGCTCTGATTTTCATATTTCCTTTTTGCTGCTGAGTTTGGATTTGACTTGCTCTTGTTCCTCTAGTTCTTTGATGTATAACCTTAGAAAGTCTGTTTGTGCTCTTTCAGTCTTTTTAATGAAGGCATTTAGGGCTATGAACTGTCCTCTTAGCACCACCTTTGCTGTATCCCAGAGGTTTTGATAGGTTCTGTCATTATTGTCATTCAGTTTGAAGAATGTTTTAATTTCCAACTTGATTTAGTTTTTGACCCAATGCTCATTCAGGAGCAGGTTATTTAATTTCCTTGTATTTGCATGGTTTTGAAGGTTCCTTTTGGAGCTGATTTCCAGTTTTATTCCACTATGGTCTGAGAGAGTGCTTGATATAATTTCAAATTTCATAAACTTAATGAGGCTCATTTTGTGGCCTATCATATGATCTATCTTGGAGAAAGTTCCATGTGCTCTTGAATAGAATGTATATTCTACGGTTGTTGGATGGAAAGTTCTGTATATATCTGTTAAGCCCATTTGTTTTGTGGTATTTGTTTCATGGATTCAACAAAGAATCCATTGTTTCTTTGTTGACTGTATGTCTTGATGACCTGTCTAGTGCTGTAATTGTTTTGTAAATTTGGGAGCTCCAGTGTTATGTGCATACATGTTTAGGATTATGATATTTTCCTGTTAGACAAGGCCTTTTTACCATTATATAATGTCCCTCTTTGTCTTTTTTAACTACTGTTGCTTTAAAGTTTGTTTTGTCTTCCGTAAGAATAGCTACCCCTGCTTACTTTTAGTGTCCATTTGCATAAAATGTCCTTTTCTACCCCTTTAAATTTATGTGAGTTCTTATGTGTTAGCTGAGTTTCCTGAAGGCAGCAGACAATTGGTTGGTGAGTTCCTATCCGTTCTGCAGTTCTGTATCTTTTAAGTGGAGCATGTATGCCATGTGTATTCAATGTTAGTATTGAGATGGGAGGTACCATTGCATTCATCATGGTATTTGTTGTCTGTGTACCTTGGTTTTTTGCTTTCTGTTTTTGCTTTTCAAATTGTATTTTTGTTTTATAGGTCCTGCCTGACTTATGCTTTAAAGAGGTCCTGTTTTGATGTGTTTCCAGAATTTGTTTCAAGATTTAGAGCACCTTTTAGCAATTCTTGCAGTGGTGGCTTTGTCGTGGTAAATTTCTCAGCATTTATTTGTCTGAAAAAGACTGTATCTTTTCTTCATATATGATGCTCAGTTTTGCTAGATACAAAATTCTTGGCTAATAATTGTTTTGTTTGGGGAGGCTGAAGATAGGACCCCAATCCCTTCTAGCTTGTAGGGTTTCTGTTGATAAATCTGCTGTTAATTTAGGTTTTCTTTCATAGGTTACCTGGTGTTTCTGTCTCACAGCTCTTAAGATACTTTCCTTTATTTTAACTTTAGATAACCTGATGACAGTGTACCTAGGTAATGATATTTTTGCAATGAATTCCCCAGATGTTCTTTGTACTTCTTGTATTTTGTTATCTAGGTCTCTAGCAAGGCCAGGGGAGTTTTCTTTGATTATTCCCCCAAATATGTTTGCCAAACTTTTAGATTTCTGTTCTTCTTCTGGAAAACCAATTATTCTTAGATTTGGTTGTTTAACATATCCCAGACTTCTTGGAGGCTTTGTTCATATTTTCTTATTCTTTTTTCTTTGTCTGTGTTGGATTGGGTTAATTAGAAGACTTTGTCTTTGAGCTCTGAATTTCTTTCTTCTACTCATTCAATTCTATTGCTTAGACATCCCAGAGTATTTTGCATTTCTAAGTGTGTCCAGTGTTTCCTGAAGCTTTTATTGTTTTCTGTTTATACCATCTATTCCTTTGAATATTTCTCCCTTCACTTTTTGTATCGTTTTTTGCATTTCCTTCCATTTGGGCTTCACCATTCTCTGGTGCCTCCCTGAGTAGCTTAATAACTAACATCCTGAATTCTTTTTCAGGTAAATCAGAAACTTCTTCATTGTTTGGATCCATTGCTGGTGAGCTAGTGTAATTTTTGGGGAGTGTTGAAGAGCCTTGTTTTGTCATATTACCAGAGTTGGTTTTCTGATTCCTTCTTATTTGGGTAGGCTCTGTTAGAGGGAAGGTCTAGGACTGAAGGCTATTGTTCAGATTCTTTTGTCCCATGGGGTGTGGTAGTGGGATGTAGTACTCTCCCCAATTTCCTATGGATGTAGCTTCCTGTGAGCCAAATTGCAGTGATTGTTATCTCTTTTCTGGGCCTAGCCACCCAGCAAGTCTAGCTAGCTCCAGGCTGGTGAACTATCTGTGGGTCTCTCAGCTGTGGATACTAGCACAGTATTTGGGGTGTCTCCTGGGTCCTGCTGTGGGTCCTCTTGGGATTCTTGGTTTGTTCTTTCAGTCATTCTGGAGCTAAAATTCATGATATGAGCCTCTGCACACAGCTCTGTCCGTCTGAATTGAAGCTGCAATCTAGTCCTGCCTCCCGTCCACCATGATGATCTTGCTTTGCTTTTTTTTTTTTTTTCGTTTACTGTAATGGTTTTCAAATTTATCTATGTTGTTTCATTAATAGGTTGGTGTTTTTAATTGCCCAGTAGGATTACATTATATAGCTATACGATATTATGTTAGTTAATTCAATAATTGATGAGGCATTAGATTGCTTTCAGTTTTAGACCATTGTGATTGAAGCAGTTATGAACATTTAAGTACAAGTCCTTATTTGAGCATATATCTCCATTGTTTTGGAGTAAATAAGTAAGAGTGGGCTTAGTGAGTGTATATTTAACTTCATAAAAGACTGGGAAAGAATTTTCCATGGTGTTTGAAACATTGTAAATTCCCACTAGAAATGTATGAGAGTATCAGTTGCTACATTTAATCATTAACACTGGATATTTTCTTTTTAATTTTAGCTGTTGTAGTAGGTGTGTAATGTGGTTTTAATTTTGCATTTCCCTGTGACTAACAATGTTAAATACCTTTCCATATGCCTATTTGTTGTTTATAGCCTTCTGTGAAACGCCTATTCAAATATTTTGCTTACTTTAATTGGTTTTTACCTTCTTATTATTGAGCTACAGGTATTTTTAATGTACTCTGGTTACAATCCTGAATAAGCTATATGTTGTTAAAACATTTTTTCCCAGGATAAGGTTTGTTGTATTATTTTCTCTAAGATTTCTTTTGAAGAGAATTTTTAAAAATTCAATGTGGTCAAAGTTATCAATTTTTTATTGTGTGGTTCATAATTTTGGCTTTACCTAAGGACACAAAGATTTCCTACCAGAATTTTATTTTCAATAAGTTTTATAGTTTTAGTACTTACATTTCTATCTAAGAGCTATTTCAAGTTTAATTGTTTTACATGGCATGACATAGAGAAATAAGACATTTTTGGCATACCAATATATAAAGTTATTACAGCAATATTTGTTGAAAATATTTCCCATTTTCTATTGAATAACTTTAGCATCTATGTAAAAAATTAACAGACCATCTACAATAGTCAATTTTTGAACTCTGAATTCTGTTTCCCTTATCTACATATCTATCTTAATCAATATCCAAACTATTTTGATATGTGTAATTATAGTGTATAATCTTGAAATTAAGTCCTAAATCTTTGGAATTTTATTCACAATCATTTTGGCTATTTTGAGTAATGTATTTCCTTACAAATTTTAAAATCAGCTTGGAAATTTCTGAAAAAGAAGCTTGCTGGTATTTCTATTGTGTTTCATCGGTAGATCAATTTGGAGAGAATTCACATTGCATCTTCTAATCTATTAATAAAGATTTATTAGGAATGTTAAAGATTTTCTCACCAATGTTTTGTACTTTGCAGCATACAGCTCTAACATGCTTTGTTAAATGTATCATTAAGTTTTTTATACATTTTGATGCTATTATCAGTGGCACAATTTCAACCTCAAATTTCAACATTTCTTGGCGAGTATTTAGAAACACAATAAATTTTTGAACATTGACCTTACACCTGTGACATTGAAAAATTCACTTATTAATTTTCGTGTCTTTTTTGTAAGCTTGTTTTATTTTTCCACATAGATTTTTATTTTTGTCTGTGAAAAAAGTTTTACAACTTCTTTTATAATCAGTATGCTTATATTTTTCTTGTCTTATTAAATTGGCTAGAAACTCCAGTGCTATGTTGAATAGGAAATGTAAACAAAGGCATCCTTGTCTTCTCATTTTAGGGCAAGAACACTCAGTCTTTCATCAATAAATATATTAGTTGTAATCGTTTCTTATATGTCATTTATCAGCTTGAAAATAAGTCTTTCTATTTCTAGTTGGCTGCTAATTTTTATCATAAATGTATTGAAATTTGTCAGATTTGTTTTGGTATCTTTTAAGATAATCTTTTTTTTTTTTTTCTTTTTTAATCTATGACTGTGGTAAATTACACTGAGTGATTTTTCAAATGTTAAACAATTCTTACATTCTTGGACAAACCCCATTTAGTCATAGTGTATTATTCTTTTTGTATGTTATTCAATTTGATTTAAACAGTTTTTGGAAAAGAAAGTTTTGGATCTACGTTAATGAAATATATTGGTCTCTAGTTTTCTTCAATTATGATGTTTTTATCTGATTTTGGTATTGAGGTATTGCAGGCCTCTTAAAATGAGGTAAGGAAGTCTGTCTCCTTCACTTTTCTAAAGAGTTTCAGTAGAATTGGCCTTATTTTCTCTTAAATGTCTGATAAAATTTATTGCTGAAGCAATCTGTGCCTCCCGTTTCTTTTTTTTTTTCTTTTTTTAATGGGAGAGACTTTTAAATGATATTCAATTTCTTTAGTAAACTGGGCTATTCATGTTAACTCAGTCATATTGAGTGAACATTAGTGGTTTGTATCTTTCATGGAATTTGTCTATCTTTTATACATTGTCAAATGTATTAGCTTTGCATAATTTTCCCTTATTTGTCTAATATTTATAGATCCATATTGAGGTTCTCTTGCTTTATATTTTTTTTTGTCTTTCCTATATTTTTGATCAGTTTGAAGTTTGTCAATTATACTGATCTTTTCAAATAACCAGTTTCATTTAATTTGATAAGTATATTTTATTACAAGTGTGCAAAATAGTTTTTCAGCTCTATGCTTATTTGTGCAGCTTCCTGGATCTACAGAATTATAGTTTCAGCAAATATGGAAACAAATTATCCATTACTGCTTCAAAAGAATAAGCTGATTCAATTGTAGGAATCACTTTGTTTCCCTTTTCTTGAGTATCATAGTCCTGTGCCTTCTGTTCAATAGCTGAAGACTGTTGTTTCTTATATTTTACCTAGTTTTCTAGTAGTTGAATAAAAGAAGGTAAATTTTGTCTTTGTTATTCTGTCTTGATCTATAATGGAAACCTTAATCTATTTACATAAGTCATAAATATCCAATTCTAAAATCTTCCTAAAGACTCTAAAATCTGGTTAGTGTAGAATCTGTGGAACATCTTAAGGATTCCATTTGAGAAATCTAGATGCTAATCAATTCTACAGCTATTTCTATTATGCAATCTAATATTTAATATAGAATGTCAGATTCAAAAGGATATTTATAGTACACTAAATTATTTATCTTTATGTAGTATTCTATGAAGACTATTTTAATTGGGGATTTTGGATAGATTTTGAAAGCTTTGTATCTTTTCTTTTATACAGAAGAGTTTGTACTTTATACCATTTATAGTCTGGTGTGTTTTGGTGAAAATAAGGTTGTCATGCTAAGTGTAATCTGAAGGATATTCAGAATAATCTTTCTCCCTTAACCTTAGAGTTGATAAAAATCAACTATGTGTGTGTTTATATATATACATATATACATATATACACACACACACACACACACACATATATATATATATATATGAGATCAGTGATTTGGCAAATTAGCAATCTCCTTATTTATTTTAAGTATTTTAATTTCTGTTTGAGTAATCATTATTTATGCCTGTGTGTGTGTGTGTGTGTGTATACACACGCATAAACACAAACATATTCTGCTTTCTGTATATCCTTCTAATAGTTTCAAATTTTTTGTTTTTATATTTAATTATTTAATCAATCTAATATTTGAGTCTGTTTGTATGCTGTTGTTGTAGGGATCCAAGTATTATTAATGTGGATGAACAATTGTCTTTGCATCCATCATCCAATTACTTATGCCTGGTCTTTCACATATGAAGTCCACACACATGCAGACACACACACACTCATATATATTTGGCTTGATTTCTAGGGTTCATTTTGTGTTTATCATTGGGATACTTGTAAATCAATTTAACAAATTAGTAATGTATAGTAAGTCTAGAGATACGGTTGACAAGCCCTTCCTCATTTTTTTAGTCATTTGAATTATTAGGCAATCGTGATAGCATAATGAAATTAAAATTTTAACAAAAGAGAAAACCTAACAAATTTATCAGTTATTTAATTTCATTAAAGCTAAACTATAACTAAATGAGTACAAAAATAATTTAAAAGTAGCATTTAAAAAACAATCTACATAATTTAGAGACTATGTTGAAATAATTTAAGATTCAGGACAAAATGGTATAAACATAAAAACAAATACTGCCCTACTAATTGGCGGTCATCAAGGTTATCATAAGAAAATTACAGTGATCCTCTCTTATTAATTTTTCCAGTTCATGTTTCAAGTTGCTGCCCTTTTAGTCTATCAGAAGTAAAACAATCAGGTCACTGTAAAAAGTAAGAAGTCTCAATTTATTCCTAAACCCTCCATTTTTCTGATTCTAGTGTGCTTTTTAAACATGACTATTAGTTCATTTTATATTTATAATTTTAGCTTAATAAAAGTACTTGTGATTCCACATACTAGTTGACTCAGTATTTCTGCTTTATTTACTTTGCATATTCTGTTTACTCTGCTTTGTGTATCACTTACTTATCATTTCCAAAATCAATCCATGCTTCAAAACCCAGTTTAAATGTTAGCTTGCCTGTCACTCCATGCAAAAATATCAGCAATCTCCTTTGAGTCTCTGTTTAACATTTTCATCCTTTATATCATAAATGTATTAGTTTCTACCTTGTATTATTACTTATGTGATAGCTTAATCGCTTTAATTAGACTTCCTGTTCTTCAGAAGCCTTACTTATGTATGATGCTTTTTTATTTTGTTAACATGCTGGTTTTTATCATACCATAGGTGATTTACAAGTATGTGTTGAATTAATATAAACTAGGGATAAGATTTGTCAAAGGATATAGAGAAGAAATAGTAAATAACGACAAAAACAAGGAAAGGAGGAGGTTTTAATCATTTAAAAGCGAAGACAAGCTATCATAAAGAACACCTGATGATTGAGGATAGATTAAAATGATATAAAATTTTTCTTTACATATTTTTTCTAGGAGGATAAGGATAAATAAACCCCTAGAATTAATGGCATCCACTCAGGTGATTAGGAGTTCAGAACTGAAAACTGGAAACTGTTATACAAAATGATAAATTGTCATTATAAATGACCCCTGTGTCAGAGAACAAATGTGACTGGTATAAATTAATAGAAATAATGACAATTACTATAAAAGCTATTGTAAAATAAAATAGTAACACCAAAAAAATACCCAATAATAGTTAACATTTACAGAGGGGTTACATACCAATATGGACATGCATGTGTGCAAACATATACACACACACTCAGAGGACTCTCATAGAGTAACTGTTCACAACCCAGTGACAGGACCTTGAAATTGTTATAGGTTGGTCTACTCCATGTTGGTGATTCCCTAATCATATCTCCAATCTGGCTGCAGTTTTGTCCCCAAACTCTGAAATTAATTATCCAACTGTCTGTTTGATATATCCATTTGAAGATGTCATTTGGAAAAGTGTCAGGTGTCTACTCATGATCAGTAAATATTTACTGAATCAAGAAATTAAAAGAATGATATTTGCAACCAAGTAGCATTTATTGTTGGGATGAAGGAAAATATTCCAATGTAACTAATTGAAATAGTAACTTAAATGATAACAACAATGTAATGATTTTAAAGGATGCTGCAAATCTGCTTCCCAAATTCAGGGACCTGTCCTAATAATAAGCTCAACTAAAATATGATTTGATAGCACATTAAAACAATTTAAAGACTATATGGAAAATGTTTGTAGCAAGCATAATATTAAATGTTAAAACACTAATCTTATTTCCATTAAAATCTGGATGGAGACAGTGATATCCTCTTGAATCACTGTCATTCAGTTTTGTTTTAGAGATTCTAAACAATGCAATATGGAAAAATAATCAAATAAGGAGAAAAAATGTTAAAATGTGAGATATGAATAATGTGTATATGGCAAAAAGAAAAAAAGAAATGGTATTAAAACCATTAGCATTATTAGGAGAATATTGCAAAGTCAGTGGAACAAGCTATATATAGAAAAATTTTTTTAAGTTAAAATAACAAATTAGGAAATTTTGATTATGAAAAAATAGCTAGGCATTATAATGTCCCAAATAAAACTAGATATATTAAGAAGTAAATTTACTAAGTTACTGGATACATATGAAGAAAACTACAGAAGTTTGTTTCAGGATACCAAATAAAACCTGCACATATATGGAAAACATGCCACAATGCTGTACAGGAAAACTGAATATTATTCAAATATTTACCACATTATAAATTAAATACAATATATTAATTCATACATTCATTGATTTAACAAATTTCCTAAGTGCCCACATGTCTTTGGCACTAGGTATACAGGCATGAGAGAGATGGACAAGATTTCTTCCTCCCAGAGCTTACATTCTAATGGTACAGAGAAAAAATAAACATATAAACAAGTTAACTTTTTTTTTAAGGTAGTAGTAAGTGTTGTAAAGAAAAAGAAACCAAAATCACGCAGGAATGAGCCTGATGGTGGTGGTTGGCTGGCCTTTTAGGTAAGCGGCCAGGGAAAGTCTCTGTGAAGACTACCTTTCAGGAGAGGCATCTAAGCAGTCAAGGGTCATTCCAGGCAGCAGTCTGAAGAAAAAGCCTCTGTTCAACAAGATCAACAAGTGCAAAGCTCTGAGGTCAAAGTATTCATGGTATGTTAGGGGAGAGCAGAGCAATAACAGTGAAGCAGTGTGAACAAGGGGGATAGTATGACAGGAGATGAATTTTATGGAATAATGAAAAGAAAACCCATGTAGGACCTGTACACACATATCAACCATACATATGTAATATGCAGTATACAATATTATATGGAATATAACATATATACTATATGGTACATATATAATACATACATATTTTACATATATGCATATGCATATATGTGTTCTATATAACATATATGCATATATGTTAGAATAAGTGAAAATTTTTTATAAACATTGTATACAATACACATTGTAGTTAAAGAGTGAAGATTTCTAAGAAATACCTAATATACAAATATACAGTTCATTATGGAGAAAGGGTAAATGGACTATAAACATAAGAAATTTAAATTATTTAGTAGAGAAATAGTAATCAAAACAATTATATACTGTTTTCAACAAAAGTTAGGCAAATTAAAGAATGAAAACATTAAGTGCTAAAGTCTTTTTGGAAAAACTATTTATTTGCCTCCAGCAAAATCTATGTTTTAGAAACTATCTCTAATAATTAAATTATATATGAGGATCTGTTTTCAAAGATGTTTATTCAATATTTTATAAACAAAACCCTCTTATCCATTGGCAAGATTTGAATAAATTACAGTAGTATATTTTTAACAAAAAAATGCTAATTGAATGAATAAATTAATTAAGAGAATGAATTTATCCTATATGAATTAACTTGTAGAGAACCATATATATCACTAAGTAAACAAGCATATTAAAGAATTATACATACTACATAATGCCATATATTTATGTAAGTTAAATCTTTATGTGTATATTTGTTTTAGTAAGAGAAAAGTATGGGTGAACCTACACAGAAAGTTATTTGCTACCTGCTAGGTAAGAATTTTGTATTTGAGGAGAGTTGGTGGTTTATTAACTTTTAAAAATACAGCTCTGTGGGGTTTTTTTCTACTGGTTCCAGTGAGCATTCTTTTTTATAATTTTATAAAAATTCAATAAAAGAAATTAAAAAGAAAGTACTGACATTAATATAGGCTTTTCTCTCTAAAAGTCATAAAGGATTCTGGCTAAACCTTCTCCTTCTCTGTAACCATCTTCCTTGTCCCTGATATATACCAAGGGATAGTATGGAAAATTTGCTGTTCATGCAAGCAATAAGTGAGTATATTGTAGAAAAACTTAAAATCATGTTCAAAGCCACTAAAAGTCAGTTGGAGTATTACCACCATGAGCTGGCAATTCTAAGCAATATTAGAGATAAAACGACCATCCCACAGGAATGCTTACTATCCGCCCCCCAACCTCCACAGTTACCACTTTTTTGTGTTTTCATTTCAGCCATGATCGTTGCTTTAAAAAATGGAATGGAAAATGCAAGAAAGCCAACATTTTTACTCTCTTCTGGTCTTTTTTGTTGTTGTTGTTAACATATTTTGTTTTCTAGAGCAATTTTATGTTCACAGAAAAATTGAACAAAATGTATGGAGAGTTCCCATAAACTCCAGTTCCCACAAAAAGACAACCGTTCAATCAACATCCTAGACCATAGTAGTACATTTGTTATAATCAATAAACCTGCACTGAGACAACAACATTATCATCTAAAGTCCAAAGTTTACATTAGGGTTCACTCTTGGTGTACATTCTATGGGTTTTGACAAATGTATAATGACATGTATCCACCATTGTTGTATAAAATAGTTTCAGTGATCAAAAAAACCCTCTGTTCTCCACCTCCTTCCTCCCTAACCTCTGGGACCAATGATCCTTTTATTGTCTCCATAGTTTTATCTTTTCCAGAATGCCATATAGGTTGAATCACACGTAGCCTCAACATTTGACTTCTTTCACTTAGTAACATGCATTTAGGGCTCCTCCATGTCTTTTCATGGCTTGATAGCCCATTTCATTTTCTTGTTGAATAGTATTCTATTATCTGTATGTACCACAGTTAATAATTAGGTAATAAAATAATTAATAATTAGTTTATCTACTGAAAGACATCTTGGTTGCTTTCAGGTTTTGGCAATTATGAACACAGCTGCTATAAACATCTGTGTGCAGGTTTTGTATGGACATATTTTCTTCCTGAGAGCAGGCCCTGCTAAGAACAGAATACTCTCACATGTTTTAAAATGGTTCCTTTTCCCCTTTCCCTGCTGAAAGCACTAGATGTTTCTCCAATATTCACTATGAGAACCAAGGCAAGCTCCTGGAGGTGAAACTCACCCAAGTTGGGGGATGCCCATGGACTGCGTCTCCCTGGAGTTTTTATCTCTTAGACTTGTCCACACTGAGCCTCCAGCAATTCATCAATTACAGATTGTCCTACCGTAGCACTGGTTCCCACGGAAATTTCAGAATGAATTTCTGCCCCACTAAGTTGCATTTCTCTGTTTCTATTTATCCCTTCAGTTTTCTGGGCAGTGGTTTGTCCTGTGACTTCAATTCTCTGATGAAACTAAAAAAAGTTATTGATTTTTTATTTTTCTTGTTGTTGTTAGGATGGAGGAGTGACTTATAAGCTTCTTACAAAATACTATTTACACTCAATATACACATAAATGTTCTCAAGTAAATCAGCCTTCATGTGATTTTGTGTGATGTATATTTAAAACTAATTTGTGAATTTGAAAGAAAGAAAAAGATTTATTTACCATTGAGATGTACCTGCTGTGTAAAAATTTGTTTTTGAGTCATGTGAAACTGAAGGGATAGCATTACTCAGATAAATCTATAAACACTCAGAAAATGTTTTTTTCAAATTCCATTCATATTGTGTTTATAATATTAATCCTTAACTGATATAAACCTCTTCTTGGAATATTAAGTTTTATTTTTCCCAACATTAAAACATTGTGTTAAAATGAATTTTGGAATAAGAAGCCAATGGGATGAACACACAATTGCAGCTTTTCTAGGAGAAAGTTGAGTGCTGATCTTTTTTGCCACTTCTATTTAGTTCCTCCCCTAAGATGGTCCCTGAGGCACCTTTTCAGAATATCTATGGATCTCCAGAGAAGTATTTTGGTATTTTGCTGCAGATAAAATGTATACCATATACAAGAATCACTTCAGTTAAAGTATTCTAAGATTATTTGCAAAACACTGAAATATTAGCAATAGCATATTATTCTAATAATATGAATATGACTATTTTTATTGTTTCAACTAGAGATTGTGGTCAGGAGACATTTACTCAGATAACTGACACGGTTTAAACTCTGTGATAATCAATATATTGTACATGACATAATAATATGTAACAAATTTATAAAGATGCATGTTTCACCACAAATCAAGTATAGTAGCTGCCCACCCCTTGTCTGTGGTTTCAGTTTCTGCAGTTTTAGTTACTTACCCACAGTAAACTGTGATCCAAATATACTAAGTGCTACATTCCAAAAATAAATAATTAGTAAGTTTTAAATTGCCATTCTGAGTAGTGTGATGAAATCTCAGGCTGCCCTGCTCCATTCTGCCCAGGATGTCAATCATCCCTTTGTCCAGTGTATCTAGCTGTATACACTACCTACTTATTAGTCACTGACATTGACATCGACACTGCTCCTAATACCCAACCATCGATATTGTCATTGCTTGATGATCCAGGATTACCCGAAGCAGATGACCCTCAATCTGACATATCATCAGAAAGTCAATAGTAGCCTACTGCTACGGTGCAATGCCTATGTCATTCACCTCACTTCACCCATCACAATGCTTATGTCATTCACCTCACTTCATCTCATCACAATGCCTGTGTCAGTCATTCACCTCATTTCATCTCATCTCATTGTATTTTATCATCTCACATTATAACCAGAATTGTGAGTACAGTACAAAAAGATATATTGAGGGAAAGAGAAAGACCACATTCATATAATTTTTATTATAGTATTTTGTTATAATTGTTTTATTATTGTTGTTAATTTTTTATTGTGCCTAATTTATGAGTTAAACTTTATCATAAGAATGTGTGTAAAAACAACAACAACATAGTATATACAGTGTTTGGTGTCATCCAAGATTTCAGACATCCACTAGGGGTCTTGAAACATATTCCCTGCAGATGAAGGGGGACTACTATATATTAAAGATTGCATGTTATATAATATATGTTGAAAGATAATATAATGTATTTTAGGAAAAATATATACTGTACCAAATTCTTCCTTGCAAAATAATTTTTACCCCCACACTATAAAACACAGAAAATGTTTAGTGAAAATATTTGAAAATGTAGTACAAACCAGAAAGGCAAATGTTCCTCCAGTCTCAGTCTGTCAACTGTGTTTTAAAATCACCTGAGTCTCATTAAGAGGATTCATCTATCATATTTCTCTAATCTCAATGCCTCCTTACTTTATTTTATTGTTAATTCTCTCTCTCCTGAGGGAGAAGGCTGGTATTAAAAATCAGAAAATAATTGTCCTGAATCTGACTTTCATTTTATTTTATAAGATGCAAATAAGCATAAACCATCTACAATCATAGCTCGTCATATGCAGTGGTTTCACTAGGATTCATTGTTACAGAAGGATATTTTTTAGTCATGTAAATTTCTATTTCTTTATATACACATAGCTCCTAGAAATAAGACATGCTCAAATTAAAATCTCTTTGTCTGTTCATTTGGTTACTGGTCCTTTATACTCTCTCCAGTCATTCTCTCACTATGTCCTAACCTGCACATAAAACAAAACCTTTTTTTGGCCCACATGCTCCCACTTGCCTTTTTGACTTCTTGACATGGAGATTTCTGCCTCTATGTTTTAGTTTCTGTGTCTGTGTCTTACTGTGGCATTTCTTCAGATTCCCTTTTTGGCTCTATGAGCTTGGTCTTTCTACTTGGTTTTGCTTGGGTCTCTGGTTTTTGTCTTCCTTGAGGTCTTGGGTCAGAAACAACTAATTTTATATCTCATGAATCTTAGATTCAAATGTACAACTGCCGCTCTCTTCCTTATCCTAGCATCCCTCAGACATATTACACTCAGAATGTCCAGAACCAAATCTAATATCTTCCTCTCTGATTCTGTGCTCTCACTGTACTTTCTCTCGTGGCAACATCCTACCAGTTGTATTTGGTTCCTTCTTCTGCATTACTACCATTCATAATGGGGCAACCCAATGTTTCTGTCAAGCCAATCCTCAACATTTTCTTCCAGCTGTTACAGATTAGCTTGATCAATATTCCTTCATTTCTGGTTTTGGTTCATTTTATTTCACAAAAGTAGAGATGACTACGGTTATTTCAAATCCAAATTATTTAGCATGAACTCAGTTCTTTAATATATTAACATGCATTTTTTAAAAAGTTATAGATGTCATTGGGTTGTTATTTTAGAAAACTGAGCATTCCCTTTAGCCAATAAACAGGTGGATTTTAATAGCACTACCCGAACATCATGATGGCACATGTTTGCCTGAGTTTAAAACAAAACGCTTCCAGATTGTGAGAGTATTACCAACCTTTGTTTTTCTCATCCATATTTCATAGAAAAGTTACAGCTAATTCAATTGTATAGACCAGCATACTATAATATTTTGAAGGCAGTAAACTTTGGTTGTATGTGGTTTTTAATTTGGTTCTGTTGTAGTTTTTACATCTGTGTGGAAAGAGAAGCCAGATGGTCAAGGTGGGAGAGCTCGTGTTTCTTAGTTATCTGTGAGAAACCTTAAAGTAGCCTGACTAAATAAAACTGCTTTTCTCAGATATCTTTTTCTTCGTTTTCCCGTTCCACTGCATAGGCCAAATCACTATGAGGCTATTTGACACATGGAAGAATTTTATCTGACTAGGGGAAGGAAATAGGATTCATCTGAACTGGAAGGGAGTTGATTTGCTGTTCTATAGTGTTTATAGAGCATAGGAAAAATTTAATAGTCCAGGGATTCTATTTACCATGACCACCTCCAGAAAAGCTGCTCGGACTGGTTATTACCACTTTTAAGTACCTTTTCTTCTGAAAATCAAAGGTGCCAGATACAGAGCTTTATATGGTAGTGCATGCAATACATTTAGGAATGTGAGAAAGAAAATGGAATAAAGCACAAAAGGAGATGACTGATGCTTGTAGGGAGCTCCCATTTAGGTGACATCAGTTACAGCAATCTGTGCAATTAAGCTCATTTTCAGATAGCACAGAAGGCACTAGAGTTTTCCTTTCTTCTTGATGGTCAATCAGAAAAGAATGTGCTTATTTTTGATTAATTAAAAAAGAAACAAACTTGGTTGGGCAGAGATATGGATTTTTAAAACCCAAAGAAATAACTTTCCGTCATCGCTTTCAAAGACTAGTAAAATGTAATATACAAGTTTGTCACTGTCACAGATTTTTGAAGAAACCATTACACTGGAAAAAAAGTTTGACAAATATTTTGTGTACTAACTAATCTCTTAGAGTCTTATAAACTTTAATCTAGATATAGAAGCTTTTCTTTTAGTTTTTGTTGTTTAAACAAGAAATTAATGATGGAATGTTAAAGTATAATTTAATCACTGGATTAATCTTTATAAGGATATGTATCAAAATCTTTAAACATGCTAATGCCTCTCTTTTTCCTATCAACTTACTCTCTTAGAGATAATATAATGTTTATTCTCTACAGTCTATGTATTATGCCACATAAGTACCTTACCTAGGAGCAAATCCATTCTTAATGCAGTAGGTAGAGTCCTATGCCATCTTTTTTTAAAAAAAAAAAGGAAAAGCAGCTTTAAAAACTCTTATCAGCCATATTCTTACTCAAACTATGAGATGACTTATAGAGTTCCTGGCAGTGTTCCTTGCTCTCTATCTAATTATTTTTCATTAGCCTACTCTGCATTTGCATTTATCTCCTGATCCAATCAACAAAACAATCTAAACTTTTTAGCCTGTTTGCCTACTTTCTCATAATGGTGTTTTCTCCATTTCCATTTTGAGTATAGTCAGTTAACAGACTGGTTTCTTTTTAATAGGTTTTAAAAATCACTTTATTATTAATATGCCTTGTGGTTCATATAACATGAATACTGTATGAATGTAAAATGAATTCTTGAACTCATTATATATGTAATTTATTTTAAAGTTGAAAACTTCGTTTGGTAAATCATCATCTGGTTATTCTGTTTTACTCTTGCCATTAGTATTGAATGATGATGCTTGGGATTTTTTTTTCTATATGAATAAAGGAAGAAGAGTATTTGATTATGGTAATATATGATTAAGAATTTATATGCTTTTTTACCTAATTTAAATATTAAAATCATCAAATTAAAATCATATACTTTTAACATTTTAATTTATGAAATGATAAACCTCTTTTATAATTGCCATGAAAATGAAAAATGTTCATTTAGTAAGGTTTTAAATATAATCAGATTTTGATTGTAATAATGTCAAAGTAATGTCTGGTTAAGGCTTCCCCAGAAGATAGGGTTAAATTCAGTGGCTATGCAATTCTTGTGACCTTTTTCAGATACTGGAGATAACTTAGTCATTTTCCATTTCTCAGCTATAGTATTTCTTTTGAATGTTGTGAACTTTTTAAAAATGTCACTAAAATGTTAACTATTTTTTTTCTTCACACATTTCTCGGTTTTGACTATAGTAGCTTAGGTACTAGAAAGTCTATTGCAAATATCTTTAACAAACTCTATAACTATTTCTCAACTTATAGGTAATCCTATTTCACACTTGAATGCATGATATATGGCTTCCAATAATCTATGATCCAGGTTTCTGAAATGACATGGAGAAAGATCACTAGTTTCTTTTTCTAATATTCATTAATTTACCAACTTATTCAAATGACTTATTTTTTTGTTCTTACATTTCTGCTATGTTTACTTACGTTTTGGATGATTTTGATAAACTCTGTGAAGGTGTGAATAATATAACCATAAACGATGGAAGAAACTCACAAAAAAAAAATGTAATAGACTTAGTCATCTAAAAAGTTAAAACTTTTATATGAAAAATAAACACAACATCCACAGAAAGAAGTAGAAATAGGATATTAGTAAATGCCACAGATAACTAACAAGTGTTGATCAGTTGCTATGTCCCAAGCCCTCTTCTAAGAACTGCTCATTCCCATTAATGGAAAAGGAAGCTGAGTACCTAGCCCCATTCACAAAACTATTAAGAGGCAGTGCTTGACTCTAAATGTAGACAGTATAGTTCAAGAAAACATACTCATCTTAACCATTATCACTAAAAGTTAAGTGATTAGGGCATATCTAGATATTCAGAAACAAAACTGATGCAGATGTATCCTAACTTCTATTAATTACACACTCATTAAGGCTGTATAAACACAAACATTTCTATCTCAGACAAATAGCCTCTGTGGCCTTGGTGCTACGAGTTGGATGTGGCTGGATATTTGGAACAGGAAAAATTCAAATGATGGGCTTGAGTAAATCATAGGCATGGATATACTCTATATTACCTTTTGGTGTTATAATACATAGATAGAAAGGATTTATTTAAAACCCTGGAATCTTATAGAAACAAACACAAAACTTCTCTGTAGGGCTATTTTTGGTTTTGAACAAATTTTTCTTTCCTAAACTCTGAAAATGAGTTAACAACAACAACAACCAAAAAGTTACAAACCACTGTGAGGAAGAATAAACACATGTAAACAACAGGAGATTTAATATACTCGAGAACATTACAGTGGACCTCCTGTTTCTGTGGGTTCCTTATCCACAGATTTAACCAACCACGGATCAAAAATATTGGAGAAAAACACCAAAAAGTACAATTCAACAGAAAAAATGATACAAATAAAATATACAGTATAATAACCATTTATGTAGCATTCACATTGTATTAGGTATTATAAGTAATCTAGAGATGATTTAAAGTATATGAGAGGATTTGCATAGGTTATATGCTCATATGATGCCATTTTATATCAAGAACCTGAGCATCTGAGGATTTTGGTATCCACTGGGGTTCCTGCAACCAATCCCCTATGGATACAAGAGAAGACTGTACATGATAAAAGAATCTGATAAGAGATTATGAAATACATGATTAATATGATTAAACAAATGATATAATAGAACACAGAATGAATAATCGGGAAAGCATATATACACAAAGAACAGATATATTTTTCAAATATCCAAATAGACTTCTGGATTCAGCTGTAATATATAAAGAGCTTGAAAGTCATCACTCTTGTCTTTACAATAAGAAAAATCTGGACAAAATGAAAAATAATGACTTCACTTGGACCCATCTAAAAACAAGTTGCAGTAACAGCCATGATTTTGAAATCTGAACAGAGACAAATGGAGATTGATACAGCAAATGAGATCAGGAGTTGAAACCACTGGATCCATCAACTGGGAGGAATACAATGGTAATTTTGACAAATTGCTGGAGGCTGATCCAGAACTAGCTTGGGAATTAGAAAGCTCCAGACTTTCTAACCCACATATTCACATGCTTCCTCTCTAGTAGCTCACCCACAAGTTCTTGTAGCGTGAATCCTGGAAACGTTCCTTCAAAGGAGAGAGGAGTAAGCATTATGAAGTAAGACTGTAACCTTTTCCAAAATAAAATTCTACTCTCTGGGGGAAAGAACTTAACCTAATACAATTCTGAAACTATTCCAACTGAAGAAAACAGAGGCACAGAAAAAAATAATGACTTTTTTTAAGGGTGCATGTGTTGAGTACTATAATTGAGTGGACATAAATACGATCTTTTATGACTGTTGATATATACCTATGCAAGAATACATTTAGATTTCTTGCAAATATTCTGATAAATAATAATTCAATTCACCCACTATTTATCCCCACTATTATATGGTGACATGTACCAGGCAAGTACCAGTGATAGGGTAAATAAGCATGTAAAAATATAAGGAACATTTGGGAGGCCAAGGCAGGCAGATCACCTGAGGTCAGGAGTTGGAGACCAGCCTGGGAAACCTGTGTCTACTAAAAATACAAAAATTAGCCGGGTATGGTGGTGTGCACCTGTAATTTCAGCTACGTGGGAGGCTGAGGTAAGAGAATCGCTTAAACCCAGGAGGAAGAGGTTTTAGTGAGCCAAGATCACACCACTGCACTCCAGCCTGGGTGACAGAACTGGGTGAATTGCTGGTGAGGTTGAAGAATAACACTGACTATAACAGAATTAATTCCAGCATGAACAGTGGCACCACTACTAGTTTGGAAGATAGTTTGGCATCTTCCAAAGTATTAAGTCAACTCTAGATTACTTATAATACCTAATGCAATGTAAATGCTATATAAGTTTTTGTTATACTGCATACTTTTATTTGTGTCATTTTTTACTGTTGTGTTGCATTTTTATGTTTTTCCCCCACATATTTCACAAACTTTGTATAAAATTTCTTACAGAGCTAAATGTATCTTTACTGTACAATCCAATGACTGTGTTCTTAGGTGTTTATCCAACTGACTAGAAAACTCATGTCCATATAAAAACCTTCATGCAAATATTTACAAAACTTTATGCAAAATTGCCATAGACTTGAAGAAACCAACATGTTGTTCAGTAGGTGAATGGAAAATCAAATTTTAGTACATCTGTGTAATGGAATACTACACAGCAATGGAAAGGAGTGCAGTATAAAGTCACAGAAAGACCTGATCTACTAAATGTAATATGGTATCAAGATGGGATCTCAGAATAGAAAAAGAACATTAGATGAATACTAAGGAAATCTGAAAAAACATATGGTGTTACTAAACAGTAATGTATCAATATTGATTCATTAATGATAACAAATATACTAATGTAAGATAATAACAATAGGAGAGGCCAAGTGTAGTGGCTCATGCCTATAATCCTGCCACTTTGGGAGGCCAAGGCAGGCAAATCACCTGAGGTCAGGAGTTCAAGACCAGCTTGGCCAACATGGTGAAACGCCATCTTTACTGAAAATACAAAAATTAGCCAGGCATGGTGGCACACACCTCTAATCCCAGCTATTTGGGAGGCTGACGCAGGAGAATCACTTGGACCTGAGAGGAAGACGTCGCAGTGAGTCGAGATCACACCATTGCACTCCACCCTAAGTGGCAAGAGTGAAACTACTTCTCAAAAACAAAACAAAACAAAAAAAACAAAAAACAAAAAGCAAACAACAAAAACACAATACGAGAAAGTGGTATGGTACATACAGAAACTCTCTAATATCCTTGCTACTACTTTTCTATAAACCTAAAGCTATACCTAAATAAAATGTTTATTAAAAGCTAATAAAACATCTGGAATTTATATATAAATGTGTATAAATTCAGTTAAATAAAAAAAATGTAGTGACTGGGCACAACTGAGCAAAGAAGTAAAGGTAAATGTGAGGTATCAGTTACAGTACAATTCAAAAAGATAAAGAGATGAAAAATGTAAAAGACTGCTTGAAAGCTGGAAAATATTTCAGAAGAACAAGGTTAACAAAAATAAAACATGAAAAAATTATAATTTACCACATTTGCATATAGAGTAATGGTGAAAAATTATGTGATCATCTTAATAGATTCAGAAATAAAAGAATAAAATTTATGCTCATTGTAAACAACAATTAACAAAGAAATATAAGGAAATATATAATCAGATAAAGAAATTTTTAAAAATTATAATGGTGAATTATTGAAAGCTTTTTCTGCCTGTGACTGGGAAGTCAACAGGAATGCTAGTTATAACCACTGCTATTCAATTCTATACTGGAGGTCTTCGTCCATACAATAAGGAAGAAATAAAATTGCAAACATCTGTTGATAACACATTTTGAAATTTAAGAGTCCAAAATAATCTGCAGGTAAGTTATATGAAAATAAATGAGTTTAGCACAGTCGGTGAACAAAAATAAATTAAAATTTATAGCTATCAGCAACAAATTATTGGAAAATAAAAATTAAAAATTTCATGCCAATGATATAAAAAAGAATACCAAAAATCTAACAAAAGATGCACAAGACCTCTAAACTGACAACTACAAAAAATTATTGACCAAAACTAGGAATTACATCAATAAATAGAAGAAGGTATTATGATTATACATTCAATATTTTATGGATGCTAGTTTTTCAAAAATTAACCTTTAAATAAATTCAATGTAATCCCAATTAAAAATATCAGCGGATTGTATGTGTGTGTGAAAATTGACATGCTGGTTTAAAAATTTATATGAAAATTTATATAGAATTTGATCATGAAAGCAATTATGAATAAGAAAATAGCCTAGAGGATTTACATACCAAATATTAAGATTTATATAAAACTACTATAAGTTAGGTAATATGACATTGACATAAAAATAAAGAGACAAATGAGAGAGAAGAGCACAAGTAACAAATAGAGCCATAGATATGTAGGACAATGGAAAATTGGTCTTATCAATAACCAGTGCTTATTCAACTGGGTTTCCATATGGGATAAAAAGAATCTTGAGTGCTATCTTATACTACATACAAAATTGATTCCAGATGTATTGTTGATCTAAGAATGAAAAAAAAAAATCAAGATTCTAGAAAAGAAGAAGTAGGAGACTATCTTCATGAGGTTGTTAGTCAGGTACTTCAAGAGGACATAAAAAATGCTAATAATACAAAGATGATATATTGGATGACATTAAATAAAGAGCATCTATTGATTAAAAGATACCATTAAAATGAATGGAAGAGCATGACACAGAGAAAAGTGAAGATATCTAATTACAGATATCTAGAAATGAATTTAGAAATGAACTTCTAAAAATAGATTTAAAAGAGGCAGATAGTCAATAAAAATGGACAAAGACTTGAACAGGCACATTAAAAAGAAAAGAGGATATGCAAATGACAAGTCAACATATGAAAATGTTCTCAACTTCATTATAAGTGATAAATTAAAACTACAGTGTCTTTGTTAGTCAGTTTGGGCTGCTGTAACAGAATACCAAAGACTGAGTGGATTATAAACAACAGAATTCTTTTTCTCTCACAGTTTTGGAGGCTGGAAATCTGAGATCACTATGCCAGCATGGTTGGGTTCTGGTAAGGGCCCTCTTCTGGGTTGCAGACTGCTGACTTCTTGTTTTCTCACATGATGAAAAGAAAGCTAGCTAGCCCTCTGGCCTCTTCATATAAGGGCACTTATCCCATTCCTGAGGGCTCGACCTTCATGATCTAATTACCTCCCAAAGTTACCACCTCCTAGTAACATCAGATTGCAAGAGGTAGGATTTCAACATACGAATTTTGGGTGAAGAACAAACATTCTGCCCATAACAGTGTTATACTACTTTATTCCCGTTAGCATGGCTAAAATGTAGAAAGAGAGAGAGAGAGAGAATGAACCAAATGTTGGAAAAGACGTGGGGAAAAAGGAAACTCTCATATGCTCTACTTGGTAGATTCTGTAAAACTAAATATATGAATAATTTATGACCCAACAGTTACTCTCTTTTGGGTATATAACAAAATGGAATGTGTAGATATGTGCACCAAAAGGCATGTGCAATGATGGATAGAAGCACTATTTTTAATAGCTAGAATTGGAAACAACCCAGAAATGGTCGTCAGAAGTAGAGTGGATAAAATACATTGTGGTGTATTTATAAAATGGAATGAAGAGGAGAACTGAGCATGAATGTTATATGCAACCACACGGATCCATATTACAAGCATAATGTTGGATGAACGAAACCAGACTCAAGAGGAAATTCTCTATGTGATTCCATTTATCTAAAGTTCAATATTAGGCAATGGTGATCTAATAATAGTATTAGAAGTCAAGTTTCTTGTGGCTGTTGCAGGCTCAGAAGTGCATATGGGCAGTTGTGACTGGGTGTGGGAACGTAAGAGCATTTTGGAGGACTGGTGACACTTTGTTTTTGATAGGGTGTTGGTTACATAGCAGTGTTCATTTTTTGAAAATTCATTAAATTATAGTTACTTGTGCAATTTTCTATATGTATGTTATGCTTTTAATAAATGTTTACTTGAAGAAATACATGAAGAATAGTTTAAGAAGGTTAAACATGCCTAATAGCAGTACCAAGTAAAAACAGAAGAAAATGGAGAAGAGATGCACAAAATAATCTTAGCTGAGATTGTCCAGAAATAAGCGAAGACCTAAAGTCTCCAAAATTAAAAAAAAAAAAAAAAAAAAAAAGGAAAATAATTCAAGTATCTGTGTCAAGAATAGATCTAAGTACTATATAACCAATAGACAAAAACAGCTTCTGGGAAGCTAGATAAGAAGCAAAGCAAAATACACAATAAAATATATAATATGCATATTGTAATAAATAGAAAAAATTAAAGCAGAGAAGGAAGCTATCACATGTTAGGTCTGAGGAACAATGTTGAAATATTAAATGGGGCTTCCAGGGAAAACCCTGCTGAGTATAAAGGGACATAATATAGGGGTGCAGATACAGGAAAGTGGGTTGATGTAGTGGCGGGGCTTGGTGGAAGTAGAGAAAGTGAAACTTCCTTCTACAGGCATTGTGGCTAATTCTCTATAGTTAAATCATAATTCAATTACTAATTACCTGATTGTGAGGTGAATGCCCTGGTGTTATATAAAGACTCTGTAGAGCTTTCATAAGTGAAGCATAATGTTGCTTCCACTATCATTCTCTAATTATCTGAAAGAGTGAAATATCAAAGAAACATAACAAGACTGACAGACAGGAAACAGAAAATGCTTCTTTCTAGTATGTGTGTATAGAATTTATGCAAATAAACTCAGTGATTAGAAGGACCCAAGCAACACAGTAATATAGATTTTATAAAACTCAAAGTGAAAAATAAATCTGAAGCCATATAAAGTAGAAACTGACATTGTTCAAAAGAAGCATCCTTTGAACTGCATGATACTGGATTGAGTAGAGGACTTTGGTTTCTAGGGAAGATGAATTGTAACCAGAATATTAGCTAGAGAAGATGAACACTTGAATGTCTAGAAAAGTGACTTCGTGTTTAGAGTTTAAATTTTGTTTCAACATTTATTTTGAAAAATTCAAATATTGAAACACTAATTGTTAATATGTTGTATCATTTGCACTCTTCCTCTCTGCCTCTTTATGTGGGTGTCTCTCTCTCTCTCAGTCTCACACACTGATACACACATATTTATAAATTATTATTATTGTTGGAGAATATATTCTTAGGAGATATATTGTGTAACCATTTGAATCTAGCAGATATCTTTTACACTCAAATACTTTACCATGTATCTCCTAACAATGAAGATAATCTTCCTATATAACCACAAAAAATGATCAAATTCAGGAAATGTTTTATTGTTACAATATTATTATTATTATCTAGAATATAGTCTTTATTTTAAATTGTCCTTATGATATTCTACACCCAGAATCATCCATTGAATTTAGTTATCATGTTCCTTTAATATCCTTTAATCTAGAACAATTGCTCAGTCTTTCTTTGTCTTTCAGGGACATCAACCTTTTTGAACCTATTTGGTAGGATTAGTTTCAGTATTCGTTGATTCTCTGTCCTAACATGTGTGTGTCTAATCAGAACTACAAAAGTTAACCGGTCGTTATCCTCTCATCCTTCTTTGACAGGGAACAATGTAATGATTTTTTAAAAAATTTCCCATTGTGCTTTGAAAAGGCATTAATCACTCCAGTGGAAAAATATATTTAGTTGCTATTCTATCAAACATATGAATTAAAACACTTTAATAACCTCTTGTGACTGAAACATTTTAAACAATGTGTTTTTCTTCACATAATTAATATATACTATATATTTATAATTTCAGTGAGAATTATAAACCACGGAAAATTAGAATATATTCATTTTGCCTTTCATTTCATTATGAGTTTGAGAAAGAAAACATACAGCTTTTTAAACATGGTATTGATTTTACCTCAGTTATAATTCATATTTCAAACTCATTCATCATAATTTCAATGAAATGACAAATGAATTGTTCTTTAGTTCATATTAATTTTAAACCAATTTTGCATCCATAGAACACAGAATATAAAAATTCTAAGTGGACATTAGGCACTCTTTGCTGCAGACAAGTACTTTCAGATACTTTTGTATTCTGAAAGCTACAATTTGAACACGGTTTCAATGCAGATCAAATACACTTAGGACCCATCTTGTATTCATTCCTATTTTCAGGTGAAAAATGCTTTGAATACAAAATAACTGTTTTCATCTCTCTAGTAAGAATGCTAGTCTTTTTTCTTCTCCCACTTGCACATGATTTAAGAGAAAGTAAGTTGTTAATTGGAAAATGTTTTTGCACAGTTATGAACCTCTGATTATGTGCTGTCATCCATTTCACTTTATTTTTTTCACCTAACGGTGTAATGAGTGTTAAAGTTTAGTTCTTTCATCATTGGCACCTCTTCGTCATGGTTATTTAAGCCATTAATTTTTTCTCTAGGTTTCTTTTAACATCACCCCATTCCTCAAATGCTCTGCAGTTTAAAATTTCATGCTTAAGTTCCAGATTTTTAGTCTTTTCCAAACCCAAGCTGTCTCTTCATATACTTATCATTCTACTTCCACGTATTATTTGCAGCAATGGTGATTTTAACCCTTTATTTTTTGTTGCAAACTGTTAAAAGACAAACTTAGGCACATTAAAATGTTAGAGGTTTTTTTGTTGTTTGTTGTTTGTTTGTTTTGAGCAAACAGTGATTCGGGACTTGGACAGCACCAGACCAGAAGTAGTTCAGAACTCCACCTAGGGAGTGTGAGGTGAAAATTTATATAAGGTGTTCATGGACGCAAGACAATGAAAATACTTGCTTGGCTAAAGGGAAATGTTCCTAGTTAAATGTTAGTTGGTGGCCTATGCCTAGTTAAGCTTCAGTCTTGTTTCACTGTTTACACTGAGTTGGGTTTGGTTTGATTACATAGGCACTGGAGTTGCCTCAGCATAATGGCCTCCTAATTATTTTTAAGTTTTGGCAATTATGAACAAGATACCTGTAAACATTCATGTGCAGGATTTTGAGTAGACATAAGTGTTCATTTCATCTGGTTAAATAACAAAGAATGTGATCACTGGATCATATAGAAAGAATATGTTTAGTTTTGTTAAAATACTGACAAAATACTTTCCATAGTGGCTGTGCCATTTTGTATTCCCACCAGCAAGGAACAAGAGTACTTTTGCTTTTCGTCCTCACCACTATTTGGTATTGTCAGTGTTTTGCTCTTTGATCATTCTAATAGGTAGGTAGTGGTATCCCATTGTTGTTTTCATTTGTAATTCCCTAATGACATATGATGTGGAACATCTTTTCATATGCTTGTTTGCCATTATATAATCTTCTTTGGCAAGGTATCCATTCAGGTATTTTACTCATCTTTTTTTTTTTTTTTTTTTTATGGAGTCTTGCTCTGTCACCCAGGCTGGAGTGCAGTGGTGTGATCTCAGCTCACTGCAAGCTCCAACTCCTGGGGTCATGCCATTCTCCTGCCTCAGCCTCCCCAGTAGCTGGGACCACAGGCGCCCACCACCATACCTGGCTAATTTTTTGTATTTTTTAGTAGAGACAGAGTTTCACCATGTTAGTCAGGATGGTCCCGATCTCCTGACCTTGTGATCCACCCACCTCGGCCTCCCAAAGTGCTAGGATTACAGGTGTGAACCACCGCGCCTGGCCCCATCTTTTATTTTGTTATTGTTTAGTTTTAAGACTTCTTCATATATTTTGTATAACATTCCTTTGTCAGTAATATGGTTTGGCTCTGTGTTCCTACCCAAATCTCCTGATGAATTATGATCTTCTGCATTGGAGGAGGGGCTTGGTGCTTGGTGCTTGGTGGGAGGTAATTGAATCACAGGGAAAGGTTTCCCCCTTGCTGTCCTCATGATAGTGAGTGAATTCTCATCTGGTTTTTCAAAAGTGTGTGGCACTTTCCCTCCTTGCTCTCTCTCTCTCTTCCCTACCTGCTGGCCATGTGAAAATGTGCTTGCTTCCCTTTTACTTTCCACCATGATTGCAAGTTTCCTGAGGCCTCCCAGCCAATGCTTCCTGTACAGCCTGTGGAACTCTGTGCCAGTTAAACCTCTTTTCTGTATAAATTACCCAGTCTCGGGTAGTTCTTTATAGCAATGTGAGAACAGACTAATATAATTAAATATGTCTTTTACAAATATTTTCTTGGTGTCTGTAGCTAGTCTTCTCATTTTCTTGACAGTGTCTTTTGCAGAACAAAAGTTTTTAATTTTAGTGAAATACAATTTGCTTTTTCATGGACCATGCCTTTGGTATTGTTGTATGTAAAATGTTGACATGGGAAACATTTCCTTGTTCCCCTTGCAGGGTGTGCAACAGGGGGAGTGGCTCACTTCTTCAGTGCCCCACTGCTCAAACCTCTGGGAGGAGAATGTAGATGGGCAGTTTGTGGGGCTCCATCTGCATAGCAGTGTCTACGGGGGAATGCTTAAAGCTCCTGAAGCCTCAGTGGGCATGTGTTACAGTGTGCCCTTTCCGTTTAGCCATCCATATGTGGCTTGTGTCTATAAGCTCAATTAGACCCTCTGCCTCAGGGCTTTCTGTATCCTGGGCTACTTGCCTTGGTGTACTGGAAGAATTATATCACATGTGAGCTTGGAGAATGAATGTAAGGTTTTATTGTGTGGAAGTAGTTCTCAGCAGATGGGAGAGCCAGAAGGGGATGTAGTGTGAAGGTGGTTTTCCCCCGGAGTCAGGCTGCTCAGCAGCCGGGCTCTCCTCTGACTGCCCCGGCAAACTCCATGTTGTTCCAGTGGTGGATGGCCTGCCAACATCTGCTGATGTCTGCTGGTGTGTTCTTCCACTGGTGTGTTCCTCTTGACATCCAGCTGCTTGTGTCTCCGCCCACTAGGGTCTCGGGGTTTTTATAGGCACAGAATGGAGGCATGGTGGGCCAGGGTGGTCTTGGGAAATGCAACATTTGGGCACAAAAACAAATGCCTGTCCTTACCTAGGTCTGTGGGTGGAGCCCTAACCATGGGCCCTGCCCTTCTCTTCCCAGCCCTTCCCTGCCCCACTCCTATATCAATGTCGTTGCCAAATACAAGGTCATCTAGATTTTCTTTTGTGTTATCTCCTAGGAGTGTTCTGTTTTTGCATTTTACACTGAGGTCTGTGATCTCTTTTGAGCTAATTTTTGTGAAGGTTGTAAGATCTGTGTCCAGATATTTTTTTTTTCTATCGATCTGTTTGTTTCTTTTTTCCACCAATAAAATACTGTCTTGATAACTGCAGCTTTATAGTAAGACTTGAAGTACTGTAGTAGGCATTTTTTCTATAGTAAACAGTAGGCGTGTTTTAGAACCAAATATACCAGCTTTATATGTTTGTCAGAGCATTCTATTTTTTCTATATTAGGCATAATTTCTAAAACATCGTCAGGAATTCTTTCTAGACATTTTGAAAGACTTCACTGACTTTCTTATTATATAAAACAGCAATATAAATATCATCTCAGATACTTCTTTGTATATAGTCAGGATATATTCCTAAGACAAAATTCTAAGCATGATATTCCTTTGTATTTTCTTTTAGTTACTCTAATATTCCAGATTTTTAAACATTTAAACATGTAACTTTGCATGGGCACATAACATGAAGATATATATATATTTATTTTTACAAATGCAAAACTGATTATTCCAGTACTGGCAAATTTTGAATCCCTTTTCTGTTGATTAAAATGCCAGCTTACACACTAAATGTCTATTTTAAGCCTGGCAAGCTTCTTTTTCATTAAAGTTACCACCTGTTTTTAAGCTTAAGCCATGTTGTTTTAAATACTATATATTTATATTGTTTTATAATGTGTGGTACTATCTCAGTTTTCTAAATCTTTCTAAGAATGATCTTCAATTTAGTCTCCTTCAGATCTAGGAGCCTTTGGGGAAGAGTATAGGGAGAATGGCTGCAGGGAATACCTTAAGAAGAGTTTCATTTCTTTCCTGTGCTCTACATAAAGCCTGATCCCTCCACCTCTCTTCTACTTCTGTAGTGTCCATCCTAGTATCTCCTTTTGGTCTGATTCCTATGTCTGAAACAAAGTTGACTATGCTTACTTCTAAGTTGGTGCTGAGCATGGTGCCAGGACTGAAACCTGGGACCTCTCAATACTACTCGGACTCCAGTATATTATTCTCAATGATACCACACTAATTCCTCATTTTTAGAGAATGGCAAACTTTCAACTTCCTGAAGTCAATATTTTTTCTTGGAAGTTATTTGGGGATGGGAAACAGAAGGCCTGAATTCACTCTCTTACCCTCCCTTCAGTCCATTGCTGTCCCTGTTATGTCAAGCAGTAATTCTTTGAAAATTTCAGGAGATTAGTATCCTATTGTCACAGGATCTTTGAAGTCTTGCTTTTCTGACCTGAGACCTCTGGCTGGTGGTGCCTTTGCCTGAGTTTTTCTCAGGCTCGCTGGGCTGGTTCTGCCCACTCAGCCTCACAGGCTGTGCTCAGCTCACTCTACTGGCCTGGATCCCATGCCTGCCAAGGAAGAGTCAGGCATGGAGCAGGAAGGATGTGTGAGCAAGTGTGGGCTCCAGATTCTGCGCAGTCAGACATGCTGGCTGCTGTAGCGGGGTGGGCAGCTCCAGTGCCAACATGGCTGTCAGCTCTCTGTGAGGCTGCAGCTGGATCAGGTGTACACAAGCAGCTTCCCCTGCTGGCTCCAGGACATGCAGTGGCACCTGGAAGCTTGGAGATGCCAGGTACTGCAGGACTCCAAAGAGGGAGTCAAGCTCTGACTCAGGGATCTCCCAAGTCTGGGATCCCTGAAGGGTCGCAGCTCTTCTCTCCTTCTCTTTGTCCACAAGGTGGTGAGCAAGTGCACGTTTCAGCCCTGTTTGTGTTCTAGCTCTTTTAACTCCACCATTTAGTGGGTCCTGAGTTCTTGCTCTGTGACCAGGAAGAATGAGGTACACAGACAAGTGGAGGATGAACAAGATGAAGGGAAGTTTTATTGGGCAATAGAACAGTTTGCGGGAGACCCACAGGGGGTAGCTCCTTTCCACAGCAGAGGGTTCTGATGAGTGTTCAGCTCCTATAGCAGAGAGAAGACCCTGGATTGGGAAGCTCCTCTCTGCAGGCAGGTCATCCCATTGTCTTCCCAGCTCTCAGCAGAGAGGAGACCCTGGAGTGGGTTGCTTCTCTCTACAGCTGGTAGTCCTGGTAACTCTGCAGGTCTCTGAAGCTCTCAGCAGATAGGAGGCCCTAGAGTGAGTAGCTCCTCTCCGCTGTTGGTCATCTTGACATCTCCTTCTATCAACAGTAAGGGTTGCTCTTCTCTGCAGTTGGTTGTCCAGTTATCTGCTCATGTCTGGCTGAGTCTGGGGCTTTTATGGGCCTCAGAGGGAAGGCATTACATGCCAATTTGTCTATGGGCAGCCATGGGCAGGCCCAGAAAAGGCACCACAAGTTCCCACTCTGGTTTGTGGGACTGGCAGCCTGACCCAGCCTTGAGGCTATTCCTGGCCTAAAAAAGGTGAGGCCTCTGTGGAGACCTGCCCCATTCCACCCAGGAATCTGTCTGCCTCCAGCTGTCCTTCATGGTGCCCAGGCTCCACCTGACTTTGCTCCAAAATTGGAGAAGGTGCAGAGAGCAGGGAGAAGCCAGGCAGCAGGAGCAGGCCTTCTGAGCCTGTGAGGGCATGAGGGTCTTCCTGGGTCCCCAAGTGTGTAGGGATGTGTAAGTCTGCAGCCAGGGTTTGGGCAGCTACAGCTGCAGCTGTGCCTAGAGGTGGCGGGGCTCTTGCCTGCTCTATGGAGTGGGAGACCTGGCTCTGCAGCTGCAGTTTGGGTAGCTGCAGTGGCACCCGGGGAGCTTCTGCCTCAACTTAGTGGTGGTAGGGCTCCCACTTGTCCCCAGCTCCTACAGGCTCCATGGAGTGTGCAGCCCTGGCCGCACCTCCCTGCTGCAGCCTGTCTGATGGCAGTCTCAGGCTGTCTGCAGCAGCTGCTGCCATCACTATCTCTGTTCTTCAACTTTAACACATGATTTTCTCTAATTGTATGTTTTATTAGTAGTTTCCATGGGAATTTGAGTAGGAAGAATTCTTGATTGCAGTAAGAGAGAAAAACAATATCAGATGGAGAGTCTCTCAACTCCACTACATTTTATTCATAATTTATATATATCTGGATTTGTCTTATAATCCTTCGCAACTCTTGGAATAAATCACTCCTTTTCACTTATTCTGATACCTCCATATATACTCTAGATCTTATTTCCTTCTGTATTCTCTGGCACATTTCACTATCAGTTATTTCTCTCTCAAGTACAAGGTAATCCCTGTTGTCTTTTAGTTTCTAATATTTTCTGTTAACAAAAGAAAAATAAAATTGTAAGAAAGATCTCTATTTCCTATTTTTGAAACTAAATGTCTTAAAATGAAGTTTGTTGCTATTCTACCTCCTCCCTTCCCCTCCCCTCACCTCGCCTTCCCTCCCCTCCCCTCCTCTTCCCTCCCCTCCCCTCCTCTTCCCCCTCCTCCCCTCCTCTTCCCTCTCCTCCCCTCCCCTCCCTTCTCCTCTCCTCTCCTCTCCTCTCCTCTCCTCTCCTTTTCCCTTCACTTCTCAATATTCTCCAGTATGGATTATATGCATTTTAATTTACCTCAACTAAACTAATTAATATCCATTTCTCTTAATATAATGGGCATATTTCTGTCCACTTCACTTTTCAGTAGTACTGAAATCTTAAAACCAGACATATACATTCACTTCTCTTGGCTCTCCTAACATACCACTCTCTGATGTTCTGATCTCTTTTATAGGCTCCTACCCCATATCTGGCTATGAATTTGAGAGTTCATAAAGTCTTGAACCTGAATCTTTTTCTCATTCTATAATCTCTCAGTAGTCTATTTGTAGATAACCCACACATTTTCATTTTTTACCCATACTTCCCCCTCTGAACATTGGTCTATAGTTTCTTTCCTGCCTCCAGAAGGTAATTCTAACCTGAAAAACATCTTGATGAGTAACTCTTACTTAAAAATATGTATATAAATAAATATTAATAATTCCTTTTGAAATTAGTAGTACACAATTATTTTAGTAAATAAGTGCATGTAGGATATTTAATATTTATACAATAAAAACATTAATGTAAAATACAATAATAAGTGATTTTACAAAAGCAATAATCTCTTACCAACTTTGTAATAAACTTTAATGGCCTCTCATTACTTTTGTCATCACCAGAATCCTTAACATGCCCTACACAGGTCTATGGCATCATCCCTCATGAGGCCTACCTTGCTCCGTGCCACTCTAGGCTTATTAGCGTTCTTTCAGTTACTACAACATGCTACAGGATCTTTGCCTGTGTTGATCTCTGAGTCTGGAGTGCCTCCCCAACCCTATTCCCCACCGTTGCCTGATTAAGTCCTGTCTTTACTTCAGATTTCAATTCAATTGTCATGTCCTTATTGAACCCTCTGATCTCCTTTACTTGGTCCATTCTTCTTATTTTGTCTCTATGTACCTCTTCTTGGGAGTTCTTATCAATGTTTGATTTTATATGCATTTTATGATTATCTCATTATTGGTAATAGATTTTATGAAACCTGGGATTATGTATTTTTGGCTGACAATTTTATTATTAGATTTCTGTACAGTGCCTGATATATAATAGGCACTTGATGTTCACTCATGGAATAAATAAAAGGAGGAGGGAATAAGTGGAAGTTTCCCAATTTTCCTTCTATAAATCATGAAATATTTTGGATTATGACTAAAGCTTGGGGGTAATTTTATGAATGTTCGTTTTTTCTTTTGTAATATTTTTCTAAGCGATTTGACTTATATGTATATTTCTCTTTAGTTCCATAGTTATTCGATAGGCTCTTTTTAGATTTTTTAATGATTGAGGGACTACCTCACAAACTTTCTTCAGTTCCAATTTTATATTTTTTCTGAAACTTAATTTTGTTCATATTATAAATAAGTATTGGTGACTTTTTACAATATAGCTTCAAATTAATGCTACTTTCCTTTAGGATATGTTGTTTGCATTGGAATTGTGTTTCTGTTTGTTTATGCTTTTAAAAGAAGGCGTCTGTGCAAAACCAAAACTTCCCAACAGTAGGACATCTGGATTGCCCTGGCTCTGTGCTCTCACCCTGATCATGGAAATACTATTCCTTTTAATTTTATCCTAATGATATGCTAAAATAATCTACCTCAATGAACTTTTACTGTGTTTACAGACTGCTGGACTGAGGGCAAATTCTAACTGCCCTATTTACCACTGCCCTAATTATAAGAATAAAAGTTTATTTTTAATTAATTTGATGTAAATATTTACTCACTGGGAGACATTACACAAGATGATAATGAGGAGGAGGATAATAGTAATAGACACATATGGTTTTGATAGGCCATGCTTGATATGCTTTATACATTATTAACTCATGTAATCCTCATAAAAATATCTTATTATTTTAGCATCTTCTCTTTCCAAGTGTAAAGACCAAAGCACCTAGCAGGGTACGGTGTTGCATACCTGTAGTCCCAGCTGCTTGAGTGGCAGAGGTGGGAGAATCCCGGGCTTGAGCCTGTGAGACTGAGGCTGCAGTGAGCTGAGATTGAGCCACTGCACTCCAGCTTGGGCAACAGAGTGAGACCCTGTCTCAAGAAAAACGACAACAGCTACAAAACCAAAGCACAGAGATAGTAAGTTGTTTAAGAACACATAGAAAGCAGATAGCAGGAGTAGGGTTTCAACCAATGAAAGGCTCATGCTTTTGACCACTAAGCTATATTGCCTTTTTAAGATAAAGGACTACTTTCCATACCATAACTCAATTATTATAACCCCTAAACCTACATAAAATAGATCGCTTTGACTCCATTTGAAAAGTGATGAAACCTAAGTTCAGAAAGGGGAGGTAACATTTTGAAGTCCACAGACATTGAAAATGTCTGAGTCAAAATTTCTACCGAGATATATGAATTATCTTTCCACATGAAGCTGACTTTAAACCTGTAACTCTCATTCTATTACATGAAGACAGGCAATGAAAAACTGTAAATCTAAGAATGCAATATTCTCAACTTGTGCCTACTAAATATGTATCTCAATTTCTAACTTTTTAATATATCCTATTATATGACGTTCTTGTGGAGGAGAAGATTTAAAAAAGAGGATCATTGATAATAGCTATGTTAGGACTAATACATATCACATAAGAGGCACTCAAATAAATATTGATTGAATGACTATTCCATTAATTTCATTCTTCAATCAGCTCCTTTTTGCAAGAAATTTGGTGGACAGTCCTCAGAGCAATGGAAATAAGAGTTTGTTTTAGTTTTAAAAGTTCCTTTGAATTTTTGTCTGTCTTGATGTTTTCATTGGTATGTTGAATGGTGAATGTAAATTGACTTTATCTTGTTACTGCATGTTAATAGTTGGAAAATAGGCAGATAATATGCATTTAACAAACATTTGTTGAAAGAATAAATGCTGAGAGAAGACACATCTGGAAAGTCAATATCTGCTTTCATTGGAAGCAAGATTTATTTTGGGAATAAAAATTATTTGATATTAATACATGCAAAAATGTACATATTGCTTTTTTTAAAAGAAATTTTAGATTTCATCAAAGGTTTTTGCCTCTACCAAATATATATGACTTTTAGAAGAATATTAAACATGCATTAAGTTCATGACTTATAACTTTTATATATTTTATTTTATTTTTTACTTTTGGATATTTTAAATTATACTTAGGTATGTTAGCCCTAGGAATCCAAACATGTAAGATATCAATAAATGGTTTTGGTAAGTTATTTTATGTTAATGAGTTCATTATTGAATAATGTAAAATAATATTTCAAAGTTTATGAATGATACAATTAAAATATGCTATTCGTTTTTTTAATGTCCACAGCTCAGTCCGTTTTTAAGGCATACTGTTCTGAAGAGAACATTTAATGTAACTCTGCCAAATTCTTTCTTCATTGATAGAGAAAACACTTCCACTCTAGAACAAAAAGCCAAACAAAAACACCAAGGAGGCAAAATAGAATCTTCTAAATGGTGAGTGTATCAGTTCGTTCTCTCACTGATATAAAGAAATGCACAAGACTGGATAATTTATAAAGGAAAGAGGTTTAATTGACTCATTTTCACATGACTAGGGAGGTCTCAGGAAACTTACAATCATGGTGGAAGGCAAATGAGAAGCAAGTACCTTCTTCACAAGGTGGCAGAAAAGAGAAGGAAGAGGAACTGCCAAACACTTATAAAACCATCAGATCTCATGAGAACTAAGTCACTATCATAAGAACAGCATGGGGGAAACCACCCCCATGATCCAATTACCTCCCATCAGATCCCTCCTTTGACACGTGGGGATTATAGTTTGAGATGAGTTTGGGTGGGGACACAGAGCCAAACCATATTATTCTGCCCCGGGACCCTCCCAAATCTTATGTCTTTTTACATTGCAAAACAAATCTTGCCTTCCCAAACTCTTACTTCAGCATTAGCTCAAAAGCCCATAGTCCAATGTCTATCTGAGACAAGGCAAGTCCCTACCACCTATGAGCTTGTAAAATCAAAAGCAACTTAGTTACTAAGATACAGTATGGGGACAGGCACTGGATAAATGCTCCCATTTCAAATGGGAGAAATTGGCCAAAACCAAGGGGCTATAGGCCACATGCAAGTCTGAAAGCCAACAGGGCAGTGATTAAATCCTAAAGCTCCAAAATAATCTCCTTTGACTCCATGTCTCACATCCAGGGCATGCTGATGCAATGGGGAGGGGACTCCCACAGCCTTGGGCAGCTCCTTTACTGACTGGTGTTGAGTGTGTGCAGCTTTTCTAGCTGCAGAGTGCAAGCTGTCAGTAGAGCTACTATTCTGGGGTCCGGAGAAGGTGGCTTTCTTCTCACAGCTCCACTAGGAAATGCACCAGTGGGGACTCTTTGAGGGGCCTCCAATCCCACATTTCCCTTCCACACTGCTCTAGCAGAGATTCTCTAAAAGGGCTCTGACCCTGTGAAAGAATTCTGCCTGGACATCCAGGCATTTCCATACATCCTCTGAAATCTAAGCAGAGGTTCCCAAACTGCAATTCTTGACTTGTGTGCACCCTCAGGCCAAACACTACATGTAAACCACCAAATCTTGGAGCTTGCACCCTCTGAAGCAACAGTTTGGACCATACCTTGCCCCTTTTAGCCACGGCTGGAGCTGAAGCAGCGGGACACAGGACACCATATCCTGAGGCTGGACACAGCAGTGGAAACCCTGGTCCCAGCCCACAGAACCATTTTTTCCCTCCTAGGCCTCCAGGCCTGTGATGGCAGGGGCTGCCACCAAGGTCTCTTGATGTGCCCTGGAGACATTTTCCCAATTTTGTTGGCAATTAACATTTGGCTCCTTATTACTTATGCATATCTCTGCAGCTGGCTTTAATTTCTCCCCAGAAAATAGATTTTTCTTTTCTACCACATGGTAAGGCTGCAAATTTTTCAAACTTTTATGCTCCACTTCCCTTTTAAATATAAGTTACAATTTTAGATCATCTCTCTCAAGTTCAATGTTCCACAGATTTCCACGGCACGAGGAAAATTCTGCCAGTCACTTTGCTAAAGCACAGCAAGAGTGATCTTTACTCCAGTTCCCAATAAGTTCCTCATCTCCTTCTGAGACCACCTCAGCCTAAACTTCATTGTCCACATCACTATCAGCATTTTGGTGAAAACCATTTAACAAGTTTCTAGGAAGTTCCAAACTTTTTCTCATCTTACTGTCTTCTTCTGAACCCTCCAAACTGTTCCAACCTCTGCCTGTTACCCAGTTCCAAAGTTGCTTCCACATTTTCAGGTTATCTTTATAGCAGTACCCCACTTCTTGTACCAATTTACTGTCCAGTCTCATACTGCTATAAAGAAGTACCCGAGACTGGGTAATTTATAAAGGAAAGAGTTTTAACTGATTCACAGTTCAGCATGGCTGGGGAGGCCTCAGGAAACTTACAATAATGGTGAAAGGCAAAGGAGAAGCAATTACCTTCTTCACAATGTGGCAGAAAAGACAGAGGGAAGAGGAACTGCCAACACTTATCAAACCATCAGATCTCATGAGAACTCAGTCACTATCATGAGAACAGCATGGGAGAAACCGCACCCATCATCCAATCAACTCCCACCAGGTCTCTCCATTGATACATGGGATTTCAATTTGAGATGAGATTTGGGTGGGAATACAGAGTCAAACCATGTCAGTGAGTACACCTGTCCTCCCCGAGTTATATGGTTACTACATTTTTACAATCCATAAATTAACTGCCATAAACAATCTCTTGGTCAGGATATATTTTTCTGTCCTCAAAGCAATATATTTGTATCCCTGTTCTAGAAATTGGTTGTGTTTATGGCCCCAAGGTGTAATTAACAGATTATAATAGAAGACAATCTGCAGTATTCTAGAGATAAGTGCTAATCTGGTCAGGAATAGCCAGTACATGATCTTTACATTTTTATAAAGTCTGTTTTTCATTTGCCTTTAATAACAAGATAAAATAGTTACCTTAATCAGGTGAGTTGCTTTTTAATTAACCTATCTTTTTAATACAAATAAATTTTTGTAATGTTATGCTTTAGTCAGTTGTTGTAGGATTATATCTTATTTTAGCATGTAGACTTTTTTGGTCAAATTGCGTTATGAAGCAGTTTTGAATTAAAAGTTGGTATGCTTAATAGAGACGGGGTTTCACCGTGTTAGCCAGGATGGTCTCAATCTCCTGACCTTGTGATCTGCCTGCCTCAGCCTCCCAAAGTGCTGTGATTACAGGCGTGAGCCACTGCACCCGGTCTACTTAGGTTATTTTTATTTTGATTTACCCACATATTTAACTCTTTCATTGTTCTTTCCTTCTCTCATTTCTGTGCTTCTCTTTAGATCATTAGTCTTCTGTCTAATGAACTCCTTTAAATATGTATGTTTGCACAGGTTTGCTGTTGATGAGTTTTCTCAGTTGTTTGGCTGAAAACATCTTTATTTAATTTCCCTTTTTGAAGGATATTTTTGCTGAATAAACAAGTACAGTTTGGCATATTTTCTTTGAGCATTTACAAAATGTCATTCTATTGTTTTCTGCCCTCCATAGTTTCTAATGAAGTGTCTTTCCTTTGAAGATAATGTCTTTTATTTATCTGACTGCTTTTACAACATTTTTATGCATTTAAAAAAAGGTCAGTTTTACTCTAATGCTTTTAGATTTTCCTACCTTATGCCCCAGTTCTCCTTGGTGTTTGTTAATACTCTGGATTGTGTGGGTTGATGTCTTTCTATTGGCTCTGAAAGTTTCTCACCTATTATCTTTTCAAATATTGCTTCTTTAACATTTCTCTCTTCTCTTGTTATACAAATACAATTACAGATATTAAATTGTCTCATGTGTCTTGTATGCTCTTTTGTATATTATAGATTCTCTTTAGTTTTTGAATGTCAGTCTGTATATTTTATAATGATCTCTCCTTAGTTCAAAAATCCTCTCTTTAACTGTTTAAACACATCTATTGCATTCTTAATTTAAATGTTAGCATTTTCAGTTCTGTAATTTCCATTGGCTTATTATTTATAAATTCCAGTTGCATAGTGAGATTCTTGATCTTGCTAACAATTTTGTTCAGCATTTTATTCTTTGTTATTTTAAAATCTATGATGGATATCTCCAACTCTAATTCACCTTTGTATCTGCTTATATTATGTTTTAGTTTTCTGTTTTTTGATTCTGACTTCTGACATGCCTAGTAAGTTTGATCACATGTAGAATATTGCTAATGAAAAATTATAGATATAATTTGATGTTTTGTCTCATATTTTCTTCCTTCAGGGAGGATTTCCTTTAGATTTTTCTCAGGTACCTTAAATATGGGGCAGACCTGCTTTTCCATTATGGGGTTGTGCTTGTCCGGAGCTGAGTTTCACATTTTTGTTAAGAGTTGATATAATTCTTGTTACCTATGTTTTTGGAGTATAACCTTCTTTTATTCTATTTATAATAAGAAGTCAGGGATATTAACTAGAGTCCCTTCTCCAATTTTTTCTTCTTCAATCCTGGGAAACTGCCAAATACTCTGTTTTGCTGCCCATACCTTTAGCTGCTACTCTTGACTCCATTTGATATCCTATTAGCCCTATACCAGATAAAATTTAGCAAACGTCTTAAGGAGGAACATGACACGATGCTAAAATTCCCTTATTCTTCTCCCTTTTTCTTTGTAATTTAGTTTCTTGACATCCTGCTTTCTTAAACTACAAGTTTTATCTTTAGACATCCCAATAAGGCCAAAGTCTTAGCTTAGGTTTTTATTTGCCTTGTGGCTGTCTTCTTGGTCTTTTGGCCTTGTGCTATTTAGAAACTAAAAGATTCCTCAAGGGAAATGTAAGGCTCACCTCAGTATTACGCCTGCCTCACTATTCTCACGAAATTTCTGGCCCCTCAAAACCTGGTTGTCTGTATAGTTTTCCATTCAGTTAAATAGGTTTAAACAGAAATAAATTCTATAGATTTTATGTATTGCATGGCCTGCAACAAGTTATTCTTTGCCATGTCTGAATTTCTTTACCAGTTTGTCAAGCTCCTTTCCTTTCATCTCTCAATTTATGAAATCCTATATCTTCAATGAATAGTTACAATTAAAAAAGAATATATCCTAGATATGAGGTATCCTGCCATGTAACTATTTGCTCATAATTCTATAAAAAGCACACACCATTTTTAAGGAAATATATTTATTTATTAAACGTACTTGCAGATTTATCTTTTGAGAATTACCATTGTCACATTAGAAACTAAGATTATGTTAAGGTTGTATGTTTCATTATTTAACTATTTTTTCATGGTGTCACACAAAAATAAGCCCTTAGAAATGCTTTAGTATTCCAGGCATGCTCCCTCACATTCCAAGCCCTCTGTTAAATAAGCCTTCGGCAGGCAAAGCCAGACTAGCCCCCTGTCTAACTTTGCCATTACAGATGGACACAAAGTCCCAATTCTATCTTTTCTGTTTCTACACTCTCCTATTATTACCACTGAAGACCCTCAAAAAGCTACCAGAGTTGCATTCAGAATTATTCTGCATTTCAGTAAATATGATGTCATTTGGAGTCTCCCTACTTTAATTAACTTTAATTAAAAACAATTTTATTCTACAATGAGAGAGAAGTTTAATGCTTGGCTGAGCTACTACACCAACTCTAAAGAAAATGAGTGAGTTAACATGTTCAAATAGCTGTTATCAGCTCTAATTATGTTTGCATGAAGGAAGAACAAGCTAGATAACAGAAGAGTGTTGGATGATTGAAAATGGGGAAAGAGTAACCATATGAATAAAAAAAAAAAATGTAGTAAAAGTGATACAGCCAGAAAAAATTCTCTGCAATTCACAGGTTTGCCCTTGGGTTAAGCCTCATTTTCTTCAACTGTTCCTAGCCATAATGGACATCAACATAAAGTATTTTCATATAGGTAGTCTCACATACCTGAAGCTTAGTGAAAAAATGGTATTTCTGCTAAGATAATATCTAGTAGAGCCTCTAATGTGTTACAAGTTTATTTTATAACTAAATTTGTTGTAAAAGATTTTTATTCTCAAAATACTTGTCAGTGGAGAAAATAGTGTATTAAATTATATTGTGAAAGTTTTAACAGCTTATTTGATTTCTATTTCTTTTTTACTCTGTCAGTAACATTTTATCTTATTAGACTCACTATTATCATGATGTAATGTCTAAACAATTGAAGAATATATACTTCTATATATGCCTTTAACTACTCAAATCTTCAGCAGAGTCAAAAGGACAATAAATACAGAAGCCAGAATTATGTCATAATTCTGACATTAATTTGGTTAAAAAAAAGAGTATTTTGTGAAATTTTATATCTTTTTTATTGGAAGTACCTTAACTAGAGAAGCCATCTGAAAGAATATTTTGACTTAGGTGGAGAAGTACAATAGAGATACCACTTACTGAAATAGCTTTTCTTTTCCCACAGATATATCCAAAGGTAATATCTATTAATATAAAGGTAAGCTGATACTTCTCTCACAAAGGAGTACTTTCATGTTGATGATGTCCTCCATCAGCTGCTCACAGGAACATCATTGCTCTTCTAACATCTAGAGATAGAAAAATCTGTTCTTACATGATATTTGTTTTTTTTCAGAAAAATTTTCCTATTACAAAAGCAGTATATATATTCATTGCATTCTTTCTAAGCATATACTACTGATGCATCCATATAAAATATAATGCTGAATAAAGACATTTGATGAAAAGCCTTTCTTTTTTACTTTAGAGTCTCATTCTCTAACCAGAGAATGCAATTACTTTCCAAATACCAGGCATGCTGAAACAAAGTGAACGATGTTGTTATGCATATGTGGTATTCCCTTGACTTATTTTCTTACTCTTCATTTCTCTGAAATGCTAAAAGTAGAATATAAAAATCATAAAAGGAATATTCAGTATGTTTTACTTTGTATAACTTTTATGTGCAAATAGGAAAGCAAAGAAAAAAATGATTAAACTGTGGCAATATACTGAATTATCTTCAATAGCCTACATATTTGGGGAAGATGGGTAAATTTAAATATCACATCCCAAAACTTTTGGCATTAATGCTATTACGTTAATAGCAATGTTAGTAAATGTTAGTAAATGCCATTTACTAACATGTCATTTACTAACATGGTCTAGTAAAACAAATTAGTTGGAGATAAGGATTTATCAATAGTATTTAATGTTTCTGGAGGAGCATATCCTCTTTGAAATTTTAACAAATGCTATGGAAACCTCATTGATGAAAGTGGATTTATGCAAGCAATCTAAAATTAACATAATTCTAAAAGATTCAAGTGCTCCTGAAATTTTCAATGTATTCTGATTTAAGAAAACTGTATCTAAAATATCTCCATTAATGTGCCTAAAATCAATCATTCAAGATTGGAACAATAAACACCCCCCAAATGGCCAATAAATACTTGCTTTTCCATTGAATTGGATGAATTGAATTGAATTGAATTGAATTGGGAAAACAGCACAGAACTGGTGGTTGATGGAGAGGAGACTTTGAGCTCATCTCCTAGTTACATAACCCTAAACTAACTAGTTAATCACCTAGTTCTTTGTTCTATAGCTCCAAAATGAAGCAGTTGGTATATTAGACCAGTAGATGTCAAACATAGAGGATGTTTCACAATTACCAAGTGAGGTGGTAGAATAACACAGTTTTCCAACATCTAACAACTCTCCACCTAGTATTGCCTGTACTCTGAAATGGGTCCTGAAGCCTGTATTTTTCTATAGATTTTTATGTGATGTAGTTAAGCTCTAGGTACATGATCCCCAAGGTTTCTATCATCCCTATAGTATTTATTTTGGAAATTACCTTTTTATGTGTCATATAAACTATGCAAAATATAGTTCTTGTTGCAGAAAACTCAGACAACCAAGAGTATTTGACGTGCATTACATGTATTGCAACACCCTTGCATGTATTCTTTAAAAACAAACAAACAAACAAACAAAAAAACCTTATGGGATGATTTTTACTTTCTTATTTTTAATTCTTTTCCTCTATAATATATTACATAATATGCAAAACCTGTTCATGAATAAAGAATAGAAAAATGAAAATTCAGAACGTGGGAGAGAATTTCCAGTCAACTTTTAAGACAATGTTTTAATTATTCAGTAGAATAATTCTTATGTCTATAATCTTCTTACATATTAACATTTTCTAAACCAGAACTAGTAAAAATACATAAATTTTCATACTACTGTTATAACAAAATAATATAAACTTCTTGTCACTTAAAAACAAAGTTGAGAATTCAATATGTGAATATTGCATGGGAAGCATAATTATTTTGAAATTTTTGAGAGAGTAAATAATCTTGTTTTTAAAATGATAGCCTTTCTGTAATATTAAATTAATAATTTTAAGAGAACTACAGAAGAGATAAGCAGAAAAAATACAATAGTAAAATAGAAAAGGCATTATATTTATGTATATATATATACACACACATATTTATCTCTTTGGAAAGATGAGTAAAAATATAAATAAAATCAAACAACATGAAAGACTATGAAAACATTATATATTATTAAAAATATGAATAAGATAGAGGGTCTTAGACTATTAATCTTTCTCTGGAACAAACTTACCACAAGAAGCAAGAAATTGTTGAAAGAAATCTGCCTGGGGTCAGTAAAGCTTTCAAAAGACATTTCCTCTGTGAAAAAAGAGCAAACAATTCTGAAGTTGGAACATGTTAAGGCAAAGAAAACTCAGCTAATTGAACTAAAAGTGACATTATTGATAAGAGGGAAATTTAACAATTTATAAAATACAATCGATGATGTAGCAGTTCAGCTTTAATAACACAGAATTCACAGGGAAACAAGTAATAAAAATAATGATTAAGTTGGGATGGTTAGGAGATCCCAGATATGCCCCATTTTGCATTCCTAATCATGTCCGTGTAGACTAGTCACTGGCAATTAACTTTTGTAAAACTGGAAGATTTCCCCTTTTTCAAAGGCTTGGAACCAGAGATCCCAAGGGAGATAATGATTTACCCATTCTCTGAGAATGTATTCTGCAGAACACAGTGATTGCTTCAAATTAGAAAGGTTGAAAGGGATGGCTAATTTCCATAACTTTGACAAAAATGTTTGTAAAAATACTGAACAGCTGCCTTCTTCAGCTCAAAATTCAAGACAACTAAAATAGTATTATACTGATCCATTAATATATTTTATTCCCAGGATGTTAGTCTGTTTTGCATAGTTATAAAAGACTATCTGGACTGGATAATTTATAAAGAAAAGAGGTTTATTTGACTCATGGTTCTGCAGGCTGTTTAAGAAGTGTTGTGCTACCACCACCTTCTGGTGAGTCCTCAGGAAGCTTACAATCATGGCAGAAGGCAAAGGGGGAGCCAACAAGAGAGGGAGCAAGAGAGAGAGGGAGGAGGTGCCATACTCTTTAAATAACCAGATCTCCTGTGAACTCTTTACTAAGGGGAAGGCATCAAGCTATCCACAAGGCATCCACCCTCATAACCCAACACCTTTAAAGTTCATATGGAACCAAAAATGAACCCCCATTGCCAAGACAATCCTAAGCCAAAAATCAAAGCTGGAGACATCACACTACATGGCTTCAAACAATACTACAAGGCTGCAGTAACCAAAATGGCACGGTACTGGTACCAAAACAGAGAGATAGACCAATGGAACAGAGCAGAGCCCTCAGAAATAATACCACACATCTACAACCATCTGATCTTTGGCAAACCTGACAAAAATAAGCAATAGGGAAAGGATTCCCTATTTAATAAATGGTGCTGAGAAAACTGGCTAGCCATATGTAGAATGCTGAAACTGGATCCCTTCCTTATACAAAAATTAATTCAAGATGGATTAAAGACTTAAATGTTAGACCTAAAACCATAAAAACCCTAGAAGAAAACCTGGGCAATACCATTCAGGACATAGGCATGGGCAAGGACTTCATGTCTAAAACACCAAAAGCAATGGCAACAAAAGCCAAAATTGACAAATGGGATCTAATTAAACTAAAGAGCTTCTTCACGGCAAAAGAAACTACCATCAGAGTGAACTAGCAACCTACAGAATGGGAGAAAATTTTTGCAATCTACTCATCTGACTTGGAACCAACCCAAATGTCCATCAATGATAGACTGGATTAAGAAAATGTCACACATATACACCATGGAATACTATGCAGCCATAAAAAAGGATGAGTTCCTGTCCTTTGTAGGGACATGGATGAAGCTGGAAACCATCATTCTGAGCAAACTGTTGCAAGGACAGAAAACCAAACACCGCATGTTCTCACTCATAGGTGGGAATTGAGCAATGAGAACACTTGGACACACGGTGGGGAACATCACACACTGGGGCCTGTCATGGGGTGGGGGAGGTGGGAGGGATAGCATTAGGAGATACACCTAATGTAAATGACGAGTTAATGGGTGCAGCGCACCAACATGGCACATGTATACATATGTAACAAACCTGCACATTGTCCACATGTACCCTAGAACTTAAAGTATAATAAATAAGTGAATAAATAAATATAAGCAGAGACACTTAGTAAGCCTAAAAAAAAGTTCAATGCTGAAATTTATCTTCTCAGAGTTTAAATATGTCTTTAATCTGATAGCAAAGTGATTTATAAAAAAGACATTATTCCAAAAATAAAAGTTATCTTATTTTAAAATTAATCTTGTAGATTTCTTTAGAAGTCAATAGGATCTGTGTAATCTATAGGATTATGTGGAACATGACACAAGCCTATCTTCTTAGAGAGTAGTTCTTACTTGCCTAAATTATTATTGTTTTTTAAGCAATTGTGAAGCAACAAATTGAGCATAGCATTAATCATGCTGTGTTTTATGTAAAATAATGATGTATTGCATGTTTTTTGGTAAGGGGTCACAGAGCAAATTTTTAGCAGCAAATTACTCATCCAGATTCTATGCCTAAAACTTCACTCTCAACTAAAGCCATGAAGTTGATAACTGGGAATAATTTTTCTTGCGTGTCAAATAAATGGAACTGCTGATCTTAGAGCAACAATGAATTTAACAATTTAAAACTTTGTGCAAATAGATCATTATTTTATTTTATTTAAACCACAATAAAAAAGTTTTTATTTAGCAGGAAGTTACCCAGATTCTATGACTAAGACTGCACTGTCAACTAAAAATATGAAGTTGATACCTCGGGATAATTTTTCTTGAGTGTCAAATAAATGTAACTGTTGATCTTAGAGCAACACAGTAGTTTACCAATTTAAAACTTGGTGCAAATAGATTATTATTTTATTTTATTTAAACCACAATAAACCAGTTTTTAAATTTAACAGTTGATAAGTACTTGTTCTATTACAGTCATTCTCAATGTAATTAATTGTATAAATTCATAGAATTTCAAGATTCAAGGAATTTTTACAACTTTAAGCTGTCAGAGTACAAACAAATTTTGCAATGATGAGATGTGGGCCAAACTGAAGAACTATGTAACGTTTTTCTGAAACTGCAGACAGTGAACGTAAATGTCTTTTGTATCTTTGGTGTGTTTTGTTTTTTTAAAAAAATACTTTTCTTTAGGTTCGGGGGTACATGTGCGGGTTTGTTATGTAGGTAACCTCGTGTTATGGAAGACTGTTGTACAGATTATTTCATCACTCAGGTACTAAGCCGAGTACCCACTAGTTATGTTTTCTGATCCTGTCTCTCTTCCCCTCCTCCACCCTCAAGTAGGCCCTAGTATCTGTTGTTCCCCTTTTTGTGTTCATGACTTCTTATTATTTAGCTCCCACTTATAAGTGAGAACATGTGGTATTTGGTTTTCCTTTTCTGCATTGGTTTGCTAAGGATAATGGCCTCCAGCTCCATCTACGTTCCTGCGAAAGACATGATTTAATTCTTCCTTAATGGCTGCATAGTATCCCATGGTGTATATGTACTACATTTTCTTTATTCAATCCGTCATTGATGGGCATTTAGGTTGATTCCATGTCTTTGCTGTTGTGAATAATGCTGCAATGAAGATTCACTTGCATATGTCTCTATGGTGGAATGATTTATATTCCTTTGGTTATACACTCAGTAATGGGATTGTTGGGTCGAATGGTAGTTCTGTTTTTGCTCTTTGAGGAATCACCACCCCACTTTCCACAAGAGTCAAACTAATTGACAGTCCCACCAACAGTATATAAGCATTCCTTTTTCTCTGCAGCCTTGCCAGCATTTGTTATTTTTTGACTTTTAATAATAGCCATTCTGACTGGTATGAGATGGTATCTCATTGTGGTTTGGTTTACATTTCTCTAATGATCAGTGATGTTGAGTTTTTCTTCATATGCTTGTTGGTCGTATGTATGTCTTCTTTTGAAAAGTGTCTGTTTGTGTTCTTTGGCTATTTTTTAATGAAGTCCTGTTTTTTTCTTGTAAATTATTTGAAGTTCCTTATTGATGCTGCATATTAGACTTTTGTCAGATGATAGTTTGCAAATATTTTATTTCATTCTATGGGTTATCTGTTTACTTTTTTGATAGTTTCTTTTGCTGTGCAGAAGCTCCTAAGTTTCATTAGATCCCATTTGTCAATTTTTGCTTTTGTTGTGATTGCTTTTTGGTGTCTTCATCATTAAATGTTTGCCCATTCTTATGTCCAGAATATTGCCAAGGTTATCTTCCAGAATTTGTAGTTTTGAGTTTTACACTTAAGTCTTTAATCCATCTTGAGTTGATTTTTATATATGGTGTAAGAAAGGAATCCAGTTTCAATCTTCTGCATATGGCTAGCCAGTTGTCCCAGCACAATTTACTGAATAGGGAGTTCTTTCCCCATCACTTGTTTTTTTCAACTTTGTTGAAGATCAGATAGTTGTAGGTGTGGCATTATATCTGGGCTTTCTATTCTGTTCCATTAGTCTGTGTGTCTGTTTTATTTATCCTTGGTGTTTATATAAACACAATATTATAAAGTCTTCAAAAGGAAATTCTTCCTTTTATATGTCTTCATATTACCCAAAATACATAGCAGAATATTTTGCATGTTACAGTCAATCAGTCAATATATGTTGATTTGTTGAGTTAAATTTTGCTCATGACAAGTTGTTGGTAACATAAGAAATGCTGCACAACAAAATAAGATGTTTTCTTATTTCTCAGGCTAAATATTATAGCAATTTGGATGAAGCCCATCAGAAAAATATATATATATACACTATATATACACAAATATTATAGCAATGTTATTGGAAGTATTAGGCTACTCTCAATGTACATGTTAGTAGAACTCCTTGCAACTTGTACAGATGAAAAAATCTTTTCATATGTGTTTGCAGATGATTAAGTTAGTATGTGGTCATTAGAGTGGGTCCTAATCCAGTATGACTGCATCCTTATAAAAGGGGAAATTTGGATACAGAAACATACACACATGGGCAACACCAAGTGAGGACGAAGGCAGAGATCAGGGTGTCTTAGTGTTCCTGAAGAAAAGAAACACTGAAGATTGCCAGAAAATGCCAGAAGCTAGGAGAGAGAATGGTACAGATTCTCCTTAACAGCCCTCAAAAGGAACTGACCTTTCCCATATCTTGATCAACTCCTAATCACTAGAACTACTAAACAGTAAATTTCTGTCATTTAAGACACCACCCAGTTGTGGTACTTTGTTATGGCAGCCCTGGAAAACTACTATGCTATGAATCATAAACAACTTAAAACTTGGATATAGCTACTTAGGCTGTATAAGAATGGATTCCATGTTTAAACTTTACAATGTGCTTTCTGTGGCAAGAATACATGTTTGTGATTCAGAGTCAACAACAATCTCTAGGAAATGTCTGATTTGGTAAAAGTAGACGAAAAAAAGTGTCTGTGTATAGAACAGGATTAGAAGTGAAAATGGAAAAGAACTATAGATGAACTGGTACAGTAAAATGATCATAGAATTTTGCCCTTTCCCTGTTTCATTTTTCCACTTTTTTCAGTTTTATTAGTATTTCTTATTTTATTCATCAATAATAAAGTGCATATAAATTATATTTTCTTATAGATGGGAGGAGGTAAAGGGAATACCTTTTTTTACTTCCAGTAACATAATTTAAAAAATTGAAAGTCATATCGTTTAGATTATACATAAACATTTTTTAAAGTACTGTATTTAATTAGCTTGAATCTTAATTCTATACTCCCTAATATCTAAGTCCTTCATTTTTTTTTCATTTTTCTTCAATATTCTACTATCTCTGATGCATTTTCTATAATGTTATGTTGGGCTCTTTGGAAAATAGCCTCTGGTACATAGTTTAACATGAATGTTTTTAAGAATCTTTGAGATCAACACTAAAAATGGAGAGGGAGGAAGAAGGATTGAGCAGAAGTTGAGCAGTAATACAAACTCAACAGCAGGCTCAGTCAATCCTAGGGGGCACTCTGGAGACAGACTGGACCTTCAGAGTTGTTCTAAATTGGGCTAAGATAGGTGGCCTTTATACCTTTGCCTAGATCAGTCACTGGATGTGGGCCATCCAGGAATGAGTGTGACATAGTGCAAGGTGGCTCTCTGCAGCTGAGTCAATCTTTTGAAAGCACTGCCTGTTCAAAGCTGTCAGTCAACATCACTCTCCACCAGCTGAGGCTGTAAGTCCTTCATTGAAAGGAACCTCAGGATTGCATTACAATGTCCACTGGATGGAAGAATGAATATCCTCCTGAGTTTATCTCACCTTAGTATAAAAGGTGTTCTAATAATCTATGAAAATTTTTTTAACATTGGGATCATTTCAATTACTAGAAGAAGGATGTCATATGTAAAAATTTTGTAAATGAAAAACCATTTCCTGAAAGAAATAATCATCCACTAATTTACATTTTTAGTTTTAAGATACCCAATCTATTCCCATGTTGACTTTGCTGGAGGCAGAGTTCACCTTTAGGTATAAGTGCCCTCTGAAATTTTGAGTGCTAAATGATTTTCTACATTGGTGGATGTTGACCTGAACTTTCCTTTTTTATATACTTTAAGTTCTGGGATATATGTGCAGAACGTGCAGGTTTGTTACATAGGTATACACGTGGCATGGTGGTTTGCTGCACCCATCAACCCATCATCTACATTAGGTATTTCTCCTAATGCTATCCCTCCCCTAGGCCCCCACCTCCCAACAGGCCCTAGTGTGTGATGTTCCCCTCGCTGTGTCCATGCGTTCTCATTGTTCAACTCCCACTTATGAGTGAGAACATGCAGTGTTTGGCTTTCTGTTCCTACAATACTTTGCTGAGAATGGTGGTTTCCACCTTCAACCATGTCCCTGCAAAGGACATGAAGTTATCCTTTTTTATGGTGACATATTCTTTATCCATTATATCATTGATGGGCATTTGGATTGGTTCCAAGTCTTTGCTATTGTGAATAGTGCTGCTGTAAACATACATGTGCATATGTCTTTATTGTAGAATGATTTATAATCCTTTGGGTATATACCCAGTAATGGAATTCCTGGGTCAAATGGTATTTCTGGTTCTAGATCCTTGAGGAATCATCACACTGTCTTCCACAATGGTTGAACTAATTTACATTCCCACCAACAGGGTAAAAGCTTTCCTATTTCTCCACGTCCTCTCCAGCATCTGTTGTTTCCTGACTTTTTAATGATCACCATTCTGACTGGCGTGAGATGGTATCTCATTGTAGTTTTGATTTGCATTTCTCTCATGACCAGTGATGATGAGCATCTTTTCATATGTTTGTTGGCCGCATAAATGTCTTCTTTTGAGAAGTGACTGTTCATATCCTTCATCCTCCACTTTTTGATGGGGTTGTTTGTTATTTTCTTGTAAAATTGTTTAACAAGTTCCTTATAGATTCTGGATATTAGCCCTTTGTCAGATGGATAGATTGCAAACATTTTTTTTCCCATTTTGTAGGTTGCCTGTTCACTTTGATGACAGTTTCTTTTGCTGTACAGAAGCTCTTTAGTTTAATTAGATCCCATTTGTCAATTCTGGCTTTTGTTGCCATTGCTTTTGATGTTTTAGTCATGAAGTCCTTGCCAATGACTATGTCCTGAATGGTATTTAGCCTAGGTTTTCTTCTAGGGTTTTTATGGTTTTAGGTCATACATTTAAGTCTTTAATCATCTTGAGTTAATTTTTGTATAAGGTGTAAAAAAGGGGACCAGTTTCAGTTTTCTGCAAATGGCTAGCCAGTTTTCCCAACACCATTTATTAAATAGGGAATCCTTTCTCCATTGCTTGTTTTTGTCAAGTTTGTCAAAGATCAGATGGTTGTAGATGTGTAGCATTATTTCTCAGGCCTCTGTTCTGTTCCATTGGTCTGTATATATGTTTTGGAACCAGTACCATGCTGTTGTGGTTACTGTAGCTTTGTAGTATAGTTTGAAGTCAGGTAGCATGATGCCTTCAGCTTTATTCTTTTTGCTTGGGATTGTCTTGGCTATGTAGGCTCTTTTTCAGTTGCATACGAAATTTAAAGTAGTTTTTTCCAATTCTGTGAAGAATGTCAAGGGTAACTTGATGGGGATAGCATTGAATCTGTAAATTACTTTGGGCAGTATGGCCATTTTCACGATACTGATTCTTCCTATCCATGGGCATGGAATGTTTTTCCATTTGTTTGTATCCTGTCTTATTTCCTTGAGCAGTGGTTTATAGTTCTCCTTGAAGAGGTCCTACACATCCCTTGTAAGTTGTATTCCTAGGTATTTTATTCTCTTTGTAGCAATTGTGAATGGGCGTTCACTCGTGATTTGGTTCTCTGTTTATCTATTATTGGTGTATAGGAATGCTTGTGATTTTTGCACGTTAATTTTGTATCCTGAGACTTTGCTGAAATTGGTTATCAGCTTAAGGAGATTTGGGGCTGAGACAATGGAGTTTTCTAAATATACAATCATGTCATATGCAAACAGAGACAATCTGACTTCCTCTCCTCCGATTTGAATACCCTTTATTTCTCTCTCTTTCCTGATTACCCTGGCCAGAACTTCCAATACTATGTTGAATAGGAATGGTGAGGGAGGGCATCCTTTTCTTGTGCTGGTTTTCAAAGGGAATGTTTCCAGCTTTTGCCCCTTCAGTATGATATTGGCTGTGGATCTGTCATAAATAGCTCTTATTATTTTGAGATAGGTTCCATCAATAACTAGTTTATTGGGAGTTTTTAGCATGAAGGGTTGTTGAATTTTATCAAAGGCCTTTGCTGCATCTATTGAGATAATCATGTGGTTTTTGTCATTGGTTCTATTTGTGTGATGGATTACTCTTATTGATTTGCATATGTTGAAGTAGGCTTCCTCCCAGGGATGAAGTTGACTTGATCCTGGTGGATAAGCTTTTTGATGTGCTGCTGGATTCAGTTTGCCAGTATTTTATTGAGGATTTCGCTGTTCATCAGGGATATAGGCCTGAAATTTTGTTTTTGTTGTTGTTGTTGTTGTTGTGTCTCTGCCAGGTTTTGGTATCAGGATGATGTTGGCCTCATAAAATGAGTTAGGGAGGAGTCCCTCTTTTTCTATTGTTTGGAATAGTTTCAAAAGGAATGATAGCAGCTCCTCTTTGTACCTCTGGTAGATTTCGGCTGTGAATTCATCTGCTCTTGGGCTTTTTTTGGTTGGTAGGCTATTAATTATTGCCACAATTTCAGAACTTGCTATTGGTCTATACAGGGATTTGACTTCTTCCTGGTTTAGTCTTGGGAGGGTGTAAGCGTCCAGGAATTTATGCATTTCTTCTAGATTTTCTAGTTTATTTGCGTAAAGGTGTTTATAGCATCATTTTATGGTAGTTTCAAACACTAACAGATCGGCATGATAAAACAGCGTATAGCAACACCAAAAACAAACAAACAACAACATCAAAAAAAAACTAACGGGTCACTTTACTACTACTATTAAAGGGAACTTAGCCTTAACAAAAAGTTATTTTAAACAACATGCCATTTTTGCCATAAACCTTCATCTTTTTTACTTTCATTTATCTATGAAAGTGTTTTACATAGTTACTTCACACCACTGTGTAGGGACATCAGGTACTACCAGTATCATAATTAGATACGTTATAGGTTCACAATTATGTGGTTTAAGCTCCCTATACATCACTTACTGTGTTTATGAAGCTCTTAATTTGAAATCTGATTCTACCCAGGTTTTTGTCTACTGTATTTGGCCATTAACCATCTAGCTCCTAAAGTTTTTCTTTGTGATCAGTCTTATCCCTGAAGCAATCTATTTCTGCCTTCATTCTTTTTCTTTATTGCTAGAGAATTAAATTCTCATTTCTACCCTTTCTAAATCATAAAATTAGCTCTGAGCTAGATTCTTTCCATGGCATTTGGTCATTTCTTTCTTATCTCTAAGATTTTAAATGTTTTATAAATAATCTTTGCTTATTGATCAAATTTTCTTAACACTTTAGGACCTAAATTTCATGTATTTGTTTTCTTTGTGGTAGTAGATTTTCTGGTGCTCTGGTTTTAGCTTGTGTGTAAATACTATAAAGTTTTGACTAATAGATCAGCAGAGAAGGCATACAGCCTCACACACACTGAAATTTTTTTGCACAAGAAATATCTGCAAGTTTTAGAGTGTTAAAATAGGCCTTTGAATATTTTTAAAACTATTCCTGTTAATTCAAATATGTTTTTCTTAACTCCTAGATTTTTTTAAAAAATTTATCCAATGATTCGTAGGTTTGGTCTGGCGGGTTTATTATTTATCCACCAGACAAACAATGTTTTGTTGACATAAAAAATAGTCATTCTGAAAGCCAGTGTACATTATGATTATTTTGGTCACAGCCGGAGAGTTTTTCTTAAATACACTTTTATTGTGTGAAAGAGATATATGATGACAGATATAATATTAATTTAAATAAAAATATAAGAAAATATTTCTCTTCTTTTTAAATACAGTAGTTTTTTTTTCTACTAGCCTACTGAACCCAAATTATTAAGCCATTCTCTACTGTGCTTGATTAGTTACTATAATGTAAATTGATTCATGAAATTAATTCAGCAAAGTTGCAAAACATTAGTTCGACATACAAAAAAATCAGTTGTAATTCTATATACTAGCAATTAACTATCCAAAAAGGAAATTAAGAAAACAATTCCATTTATACTAGCCCAAAAGAGTGAAATAGAAGGAATATATTTAACCACAAAGTTATAAGACTTTTGCATTGGCAACCAGAAAACACTGCTTAAAGATATTAAAGAGGACTAAATAAATAGAAAAATATACTGTGTTCATTGATTTGCAGGCTTAATATAGTTAAAATAGTAATTTTTTTTTATTTTTTTATTTTTTTTGAGACCAAGTCTCGCTCTGCTGTCCAGGCTGGAGTACAGTGGTGCAATCTCACCTCACTGCAAGCTTCACCTTCCAGATTCACGCTATTCTCCTGCCTCAGCCTCCTGAGTAACTGGGACTACAGACGCCCGCCACCACGCCCGGCTAATTTTTTGTATTTTTTTAATAGAGACAGGGTTTCACCATGGTCTTGATCTCTTGACCTCGTGATCTGCCTGCCTTGACCTCCCATAGTGCTGGGATTACAGGCGTGAGCCACCACGCCTGGCCAATAGTAATATTTTCTAAAATAATGTTCAGATTTACATAATCCCTATCAGACTTGCAATGACCTTTTTTTTGCAGAAATAGAAGAGCTTATTCTAAAATTCATATGGAATTGCAAGGGACTTCAAATAGCCAAAACAATCTTAAGAAGGAAGAATACTCTTACAGAACTTCATTTGTTAATTTCAAAACTTACTACAGAGCTACAGTAATCAAAAGAGTATGGTATTGACATAAGGATAGACATATAGATCAATGGAATAGAATTGAGAATCTTTGAACAAACCAATACATGGTCAATTGATTTTTACCAGGGTGCCAATATCATTCAATGGGAAAAAGTAGTCTCTTTAAAAATAGGCTATTTGGTGCTGAGACAATTGGATACTCTCAAGCAAAAGAATGAAATTGAAGCATTTTCTTGTACAATATACAAAAGTTAAGCAAAAAATGGAACAAAGACCTAAGTGTAGGAGCTAAACCTATAAACTCTTAGGAGAAAACAGAAATAAACATTCATGACCTTGGATTTGATAGTCTTAGATATGACACCACAAATACAAGCAACCAAAGAAAAAAAATAGGTAAATTGAGCTTATTCAAAAATTGAAACATTTGTACATTAAAGGACAGTATCAAGAAAGTGAAAAGGCAACTTATGTAATATGAAAAAATATTTGCAACTCATATATTACATAGGGTCTAATATCCAAAATACATAAAGAACCCTTACAACTCAACAACTGAAAGACAAACAATCCTATTAAAAATTGGGTGAAGTACTATGGGGGCTCCAGAGTAGGACCAGTACTGGTCTGATAGTGTACTGGCCCTAAAATAACATGTGGTTTATCTCCCAGGGGTTTGGTGGAGAGGGAACTACATTGTTGCAGGTATGCATGACACTTTTGTAAAGTGGAGGCCTGGTCAATAGGTGAGGCAGGCCTGGCAAACAACCCTTCTATCCACCCCGTGATAGGCAGGCCTGTTTTTACTGTTACCAGTAAAGCAGTAGTTACGGGTTTAACTTGCTGCAAGACTTGTATACTCCTAGGATCTGTTGCTTAGTTGGGGAATGGTGGATTTTAGCATCCTTCCATAGTTGTGATCAAAATCCTAGGGGAACTGCTTTCCCTTGATGAACTTGTCAGAGGGACCAACTGGTTCACTCAGGGATAATGATCCCATTTGTAGACATTGATATTCTGGGAAGAGAGGAACATAAGACTTTTTCCCTGAGTCATTAGTAAATTAACCTTCTCAAATGCTTCCTCATGTTTTTTATTCCAGCACCCACTAGATCACTGTTCTACTAGATGGTATAGAGCTAAATATAGAATGAAAGCCCACCAGTATCCCAAAAGACCTAGGAAACTTTGTTACTGTTTAACTGTTTTAGGTGTGAAAAATTGTTGTATTTTTTCAGTTACTATGCTTGAGATAAGGCACATCTTACCTGACTAAGTGACCCCTAGGAAATTCACAGCTGATCCTGGGTCATATATCTTTTGTGGTTCAATGGCTCCTCCTCTGGATTAGAGACGAGTGCACAAGGCATCAAGGTGTTGCTCTAGCAATGACAAGTGTTTAGAGGTTAGCATAATATCAGCAAGGTAATGAAACTGTTTAACAGAATGTGGCATTGGGCTGCAAGTTAAATCTCTAGCAATTATTCCATGACAAATAGTGGGGTATGTAGATAACCCTGGGGCAACACTTGGAATGGCCATTGGTGGCCACTCCAAGGAGAAGCAAATTGGTCCTGTGAATCAGTGTATAAAGGGATGGTAAAAAAGACACTAGCTAAATCTACCACAGCACAAGTTAATGTTCATTATGCACCTGTGTCCACTAAAGCTAAGCTTCTCTGCTTGTTTTTGGACTCCAATAGATTTTGGATGCCACATGGGGCCTCCAGTTGCCTCCTACTGCTCACACGTGAAGGCAACCTTGGCCCCAACCCTAATCTGTAAGCTGAGGTGGAGTACACCCCTGGAACACAGAGACTGAGGTTCTTTTAGGTATAGTTCCTTTTGCTCCTTCTACCTCTTTTTTCTGATGGGACACTAGTAAGGAATCATTTTCACTATCTAGTTCCAGAACACTTTCGTCACCCCAAAAGAAATCCTGTAGCCATCATGTAGTCACTTCTCTTTTCTCCTTACCCCCAAACCCTGAAAATGATTGTTTAACATGGTGAATATAAAAAACGCCACTGAGTTGTACACTTTAAAAAAGTTAAAATGGTGAATTCAATGTTATTAGTCAACCTTTGAGTCTCAACTGAAATTTTGGGCCTTAGACTGTAAGGTCAAGGTGGCTGGCCAAGAAAAAAGAAAGAAAGAAAAAAAATTCAAAAAAAAAAAATGCTGTTCAAAATTGATAATTTACATTCTTTTAAAGTTTAGTTTCTCCTTAAAGTAGAAGCTTCTTGCCAAACATTTGCAATGGGTGTGATTTTATCTTAAAAATCCAAGTAAAAGAACGTTTGAGGACTCTTCCCCTTTTATTACATATAATAGCGTATGATGATAATCAATTTGCTTATTCTTTCAGAAAGTTATTTAGCTCAGTAGATACTAAGAGGTGCCACCAAATAAAAAAATTCTATAATTGATTTAAAAGCAGTGATTTGGATCATACAATTAGGTCTAATTATTGTATTTATTTTATTAAATTGCAAACTTACTAAAATAACATTGGCATATTCTCTGTCATAGATTTGTGGTAGCTGTATCCAAAATTGTTACTCCTCAAACAATAAATTTCATCTGTAAGTCTTTTTGCCAGTAGAATTCTAGACCTGAATGACATCAATTTAAATAGGTTATTACACTGATTCTAAACTCTTCTGCCTCATTGTAGTAAAAACTGGTCCAACTCAAAAAGGCCACATCAACCCAGCAGCTTGCCTTGAAAGTGCAATCATGCTCTCTAAGCACTAGTAGCACAATCATTGATTTTAGAATCAATGGGACACCAGGTTCACACTAGATCTCTGCTTGGCAGCCGGAAAATGGGTTAGAACATTTTAAACTTTATAAAATCAAAGCAAGTAAACATAAATTACATAAAATCATATCTGTTTTGGCTGCTTGTATCTTAAAGTCAACTGAAAGCAGACATGAAATGCCAACATTCAACTTCAGGAATTTGAGAACTAGCCAGCCATCCCTGACCTTATAGTCTAATGTCTGATTCCAATTGAGAGCCAAATGTTGATTTCTTCTAAAGAACTCTTTTTTAGATATTTCATTTTGAAATTTTTATCAGTTTTCAAAAACTGGAATCCTGGGTTGCAGGCTGAAATATGAGCGTATTCCCTCAAAACACTCACAGCAAAAAGCCCAGCGTTGTTTTATAAGCAACAACTTGACAAATGCTGAATTTATAGCTGTGATAGTAGGTAAAATATGCTTGGTGGAATAAATGCTAAGTGGCAGTTTGATCTCATCATTAAGTGACAAGGTAGAGATATTAATTTTTTCAAATTCATATGGATTTAGATGAGATCATACTAAGTAACAGAAAATTTGTTCTTTGAATTTTTTCTAAGCAACTCCTGGCCCCTTAATGCCCTTCCACTGATGCTTTTAATAGGATTAACTTGTGAAAGTAGTGGCAGATTGTAAAGAATATTTGCCCTTAGTCTTTGTGATATAGTTTAGGAGAGTCAATGTTAAGTTACAATGTATTTTGTTTTACTTTTCTAGACATCTCTAACCCTGAATAGCTAAAATTCTAGCACACTGTACACAATTTGTACTTAACTTTCTTTGTCACTTTAATTTTTTTTGACAGATGGCTGTTGCCAAGAATCAGCTTGGGTGGGGAGCTAAAGTTCCAAGAAATATAAGAAGTTGCATGCATAGCTGATATCCCTCAGGTTTTTTTTTTTTTTCCTGCACTCCAAATGATAAACAGAGACCTGAGCCAGAGCTCCTGCCTTCTGGGATGGCCCTTACCAATGACGGCTTTGTCTCTTGACTGAGTCCCAGGTCCCCAGTCTGTAAATCAGACATAATTTTGTTTGTCATCCCCTTTACTTCACCAAGGGATTTTAAGGATTGCAAAACCACATAGCACTTGACAATACAAAATGCTATAGTAATGGTTAAAATGAAGAATTACCGTGTCCTGCCAATGAGTAATCTACTCTCAGGGAGTAAGTTAAGCATCTGGGATGTGAATTAACTCTCTCCCGCCATCAGGGCACCATTTTTAGCTGAAGGCTGGAGGGTATAAAAATGTATATTATTCCTACATGAGGCCAAAATACTTCTGCCCTTCCCACTATGCTAACATTGTATAACTAAAAATTTACTAGAAGATATTAGACAGTCTTGGCAAAGTCTAAAAATTAAGTCTAGAAAATTATTATAGCTTAATATGTAATTATCGAAGCAATCGCCAATGTTTATTCCTTTAAAATAAAACAAAATGAAATCTTTTCATTCTTTCAGGTTTTCCTCCCTGAAATCACCAAAGACTGAAAGCATGAACAATAATATTACAGTTTTCCTTTGCAGCTCATTATAGCTTTATGATTTATGAATTTATACAAACTTATTTTTATTCTATTAAATTATTATCACTACAAAGTGATATGTGTTCTTTACATTTACAATATATTTTCTAAGTTAATAATCCATTTATCTTTGTTAGCTAAGGCTGCTGTGACAAAATACCACAAACTAAGTGTCTTACACAACAGAGAGTGTTGTCTCATGATCTAGAGACTAGAAAACCCAGATCAAGTTGTTGACAGAGTTGGTTCCTTCGGAGGCCTGTGAAGGAGGGTCCGTCCAGGCCTCTTTCCTAGCTGCTAGTGGTTTGTCTACAATCTTTGAAGTTCCCGAGTTTCTTCTCCATCACCCTGATCCCTGTCTTCATCTTCACATGGTGTTCTCCCTGTGTGCATGCCTGTGTCCAGATTTCTCCTATATGTAAAAACACCCAACATAATGGATTAGGGACCCACCTTACTCCAGTATGACCTCATCTTACATTAACTAATTACATCTGCAACAACCCTATTTCCAAATAAGGTCACATTCTGAGGTAGTAGAAATTAAGACTTCAAGTATGAATTTGGAGAGGGGAGACATAATTATAATCATAGCATAATTTTATTAACTCTAAATTAAATGTATTGATGTAACAAAAGACCATAACTGATTACAGTTAAATTTATATTTGAGACCGTGTTTTTTTTTTGACAGTCCACATGACTTTTCAGATTTTAATCATATCTCCTTTCAGATTTCCCTCCTCATGTCTATAGTGTTCTCATTGATTTCACTCAGGTGTCTTAGGAAAGATGCTCTTCTCTATGCCTTTTAGAGTAATTTCTGCATTTTTAGGGTCCATACTTCCATTACCATTTTGGGGGTTAGCACTTAGTACATGTGTTATGTATTATCTATTCACTCCGAAATTTGTACATTCTTGAAAGCCAGGCACTTGAAGCCAAGGTTTTAATCTGTCTGGCAGTAGATATATAATTCTGGACCAGTGAGTTTCTGTATATGTAAATAAATTAATAATGTTTTAATGGAGTTTTAGAGAGGATTAAATAAGATACTGAAAATAAAGTAGGAAACACTCGTAGCATAATGCTGAGACTTGGCTCAGGTAATTTTCTTGTTTTTATTTCATTATTCAAAATGGCCAAGTGTTATCTGCAAATTGTATGGAAAACTATGCAACCCTTTTTCCAGGTCATTTAACAAAATTTACATAAGATTGTGTCAGTTTTTTTTTTCTTTTTTAGGTTGCTATACCAAATGCTCCCTTCTCAAAATTTCAAATAACTTTAAAGAACAAAGACTTTTTTTTTTTTTGCTTTATCCTTTTTTCTTTTCCTTTTGTATTAGCTGTATTTCAGCTAATAATACAATTAATACAATACAATAATTGTATTAACAAATACAATTAGCTGTGTTTCTGCTCCTGTCACACATTTTTTCCTTATTCCAGGATCCAGGCTGAAAATGGAGCCTAAATACCTTATTGAAAACGTCCTATCTTTGTGACAGAGGAAAGGAGACCAATCCAAAACCAACAGCGTACCTTGCAGCTTCTCCTCACAACTGACATACTATTTCTTCTATTCACATTCCTTTGGTTAGAGCAAACCGTTTGAACAATTATGGTGTAAGAGATAGGGAAGTATATGCCTTCCATAGAAAGACACTGAAATTCACATGATGAAATGTAGAAATGTGTAATCTTCCAACAAGGGAGGAGGCAGAAAATAATTTGGAACATAACACAGCCTACCATAAAAACCAGTCACAATTCTGATACCTGAAAAACATCAATATTAGTAATTTTCTCTTCATAGGTGTGCCCTTTTATTTCTACTTAGGCTTTTTTTGTTGTTTGTAATCTCTTAGAAAAACAATAATTGTAGTGTTGAAATGACTACAATTCTTTGACCTCATGGAAGCCTCTTCAAAAAACATCTAATCAGCATACTTTCATCCACATGCATGATTACTTTCTTCAAACTCCTAAAGCAACATAATGTTTCCTTATATAGAGATTCATATTGACTTTCCTGTAATTTATATCCGAATAATTAGTGGTCTGTTAGACATCTTTTGCTTTTGCCTACTTTGGAAAACTTCCTGACTTTTGGTAATAGTGCCCCATTTAAAAAATTACCTGTTAACAAAAGTAAACCAAAAATAAAATTCTTAGGATCCTCCAACCATCTGAATGGACTTTCTCCTGGGCCAGGGCACTCTAAAATTTAACCTGAAAGCTGGTTCAGGCCACGATGGGAAATGAGGGGTTAGACATGCCTCATTTACCCTCCAGCATTAACATTAATACAGACCTTAAATCTGATTTTTAAAAAAAATTTACAATCTATTTTCTCTGAAGTGTGCTACCTGGAGGCTTCATCTGCATGATAAAACTTTGGTCTCCACAGCCTTTTATCATAACCCAGACATTCCTTGCCATTCCTTTCTATTGACAATAACTCTTTCAACCAATTGCCAATGAGGAAAATTTTGAATCTACATCTAAGTATGACCTGGAACCCTGCCTCACCCCCATTCTCCCACTTCAAATTGTCCCGCCTTCTAGACTGGACAAATGTACTCAGGATCTCCTGAGGGCTGTGTCACAGGTCCTGGTCACTCATATTTGGCTCAGAATAAATCTCTTCAAATATTTTACAAAGTTAGACTCTTAGTATCAACAGCATTTTCAGTCTTTGTGTCTCATTTGGGTATTCTGCACTCTAAAGAGTCACAATAATTGGTTCTTAGGCAGATAGATGACTCAAATTGAGCTAATCAGAGCAAACAGATGTGAGCCTGACAACTTTTATAGGAACTATGAGGAAAGACTGTCTCTCTCAGGGGGTTTATTAACTACTAAGATTCATCCCTGGAGCTACTGGTGACCCTCTGGCCACCATGAGAATATAGCTTATATGAGAATACTTCATATCAGAGAAAAGAATTACTGACAGTGGAAGAGAGAATGAGAAGATTAACAGGATTGTTTAAGTACCTAGATACAACCTTAAATGAAGCTCAACCTCCTTAACTTCTATTTTTTGCTTAAACTGATTAGATTTCTGTCATATGCAACCAAAATGGTCTTGACTCATGTATTCAATTTTCTAGCTTTTTTCCAGATTATCAGGGAGATGTGAATATATGCTTCCTGTTTCGTTCCACCCTCCCTTTTCTTCTGTAAGATTTTTTATTTGATCAAAGTTGTATACAACTGTCTTTTATTCTTCACTCCTTTTATATAAATTTAGTATAACCAAAAATTATTAAATAAATCTATTTAATAAGTACCTAAGAAAATTTTATTTCTGATCCTCATGATGGAAAGAAATAAACTAATTTTAACAAAAAAGTATTTGCTATATATTATATTCAAGCTCTGAGAGAGTGAAGTGGCAGTATGGAATCAAGGAAAAGAATAGAATTTGGAATTGTAAATCAAAGAAAATGACTGAGGTGAGCCTCCATCATTTTAGAGGTTTATTTCATCAAGATTGAGGATATGCCCAGGAAAAAGGAACACAAAACCACAGGAAACATCTCTGATTCGTGCTTTTCCCAAAGAGGGTTTTGGGATATATATATATATATATATATATATATTAAAAGGGAAAGGACAAGCAGTAGGGGAAAGACGAAGGAAAAGAAAAAGGAAGGGTAGATAAGGTAGAAAAAAGGCACAAACAGTTTCATTTCTTTTAGTCTTTGATCATTTACTGAATCCACATTTTACATGTTTGAGGAGGAAGTGGGAAAATAGTTATGCATTTCTCTGGTACTCAGTGAATTTTTCCAGAAGTCAGCACAGAGCAGAAGAAACTATCATATGTGCATTTGCCTCAGGTGAGTTGTGCACAGGGGAGGGTTGACTTGTAAGTCCTGTCCTTTGTCCAGTACTTGTGAAAATAAGCTGTTAACTTACATCGTCAGTGTGAAATTCAACAGAACTGTTTTAGGGAAAAGACCTTGAGGCCCACAAGGAATTGTGAGCAAATTGTGAGACAGGTATGTAGCCTTTTATCTTTGTAGCTATCTAGGAAGAAAATGCGAGGCAGTTTTGCATGATGCAGCTCCCAGATTGAATTTTTCCTTTGGCTTAGTGAGTATGGGGTCCGACGATTTTATTTTCCTCTCATAGAATTAATGAACGTGAGTTAGAAATCTGGTTCGTGTACTTATTAGCAGTGTGACCAGAGGGAATGATTTATACTTCATAGATAAAGTCTTAATTTTTTTATTGGGGATAATACTAGAAATTTAACAGCTATTGTAGTGAGCAAATGAAATAGTTTTTGTGACAAATAATATAAAGTTTTATAAAAATTACCACTATTCTTACCACTGGACCAAAGTGTAGTCCTAGGATTAGGAGCATTTACTTTACCCAGGAGCTCATTAAAAATACAGATTCTCAGATCCTGTCCTACTGAGTAAGACTTTTAGAGTGGTGCTCAGGAATCTATATTTTAAGGAGCTTTCCATGGAACACTTGTGAGAGTTACAACTGAAAACCATAATCTTAAACTTTCTATATGAATAAAAGAAGCCAATCACCTGGATTTGCTATGATCTATGTTGGTAAGTAGCATTTAGTGAACTATAAGAAGTCCATGTGCCAATAACCTTCTTTCTAGCCACAAAGATAAAATGGACACAGATCTTAAAAATTCAATGCATACGATAATGGTAAATGAAATACGATAAGGCATAATATGTATAATTATCAAAGAAATGATATACTATGAGATATGAAATTAAGAAGAAAAGATAATTGCACACTACAATTTTCTCAGAGGAACATATAATCTGAGGATAAATTCCTCAAGCTATAGACAGACTTTTGGGGGGGTTAAGTGAATGCAAAGGATTCCAGTTGAAAGAATTACGGTGAAAACAACATAGATGGGCAAGGCTAGGAATAAGTTCAGCATCACTGGAATGTAGAGTGCTTTGCAGGAGAAAAAAAACAAAACCAAAACACACACACACACACACACACACACACATACACACACGAACTCTTTCCCATCTGCATGGCTGGTGAAAAAGTTGAGAAGCCAGATACTAAAGAGAAGAAACCCAAAGCCAAGAAGGCTGATGCTGGTGCCAAGGTAAAAAAGGGTATCCTCAAGGCTAAAAAGCCCAAGAAGGGGAAGCCCCATTGCAGCCGCAATCCTGTCCTTGTCAGAGGAATTGGCAGGTATTCTCGATCTGCCATGTATTCCAGAAAGGCCATGTACAAGAGGAAGTACTCAGCTGCTAAATCCAAGGGTGAAAAGAAAAAGAAGGAGAAGGTTCTTGCAACTGTTGCAAAACCATTTGGTGGTGACAAGAACAGTGGTACCTGGGTGGTTAAACTTCACAAAACGCCTAGATATTGTCCTACTGAAGATGTGCCTTGAAAGCTATTGATCCACAGCAAAAACCCCTCAGTCAGCATGTGAGAAAACTGTGAGCCAGCAACACCCCCGGGACCATTCTGATCGTCCTCACTGGACACCACAGGTGCAAGAGGGTGGTTTTCCTGAAGCAGCTGGCTAGTAGCTTGTTACTTGTGACTGGACCTCTGGTACTCAATCAGGTTGCTCTACTAAGAACACACCAGAAATTTGTCATTGCCACCTCAACCAAAATTGATATCAGCAATGTAAAAACCCCTAAACACCTTACTGATGCTTACTTCCAGAAAAAGAAACTGTGGAAGCCCAGACACCAAGAAGGTGAGGTCTTCAACACGGAAAAAGAGAAATATGGGATTACACAACAGCACAAAATTAATCCGAAAGCTGGAGATACACAGATTTTACAAAAAATCAAAGCTATTCCTCAACTCCAGGGCTACCTGCAATCTGTGTTTGCCCTGACAAATGGAACTTAGCCTCACAAATGGGTGTTCTAAACGTCTTAAGAAGAACCTAATTAACTATCTGACCAAAAAAATAAGAAAAAACACAAGAAAGGAGCTTGGGATAAACTAAAAATGGCTTTTGATAACAAGAAAAATTCAAATGATGTTTTTAGCAGTAAGGAATGTATAGTGGGAGAATGGACTAGTGAGAGTACACACACATTAGAACATCATGGTGAAAAGCATGGTTCAGATAGTTCTGCCTCAATTTGAACCCTAAATTACTATTAACTACCTGTTAAATTTAACAGAAATGTAACCATTCTGTGTCAGATGTACAGTGGGAATATATTTGCATATACAGGTTGTTGCTCAGTTGCAGTTATCATAATCCATTCTGGATAGTTTAAGCATGAAGAGAGTTACGCAGAATGTTAAGTGACTTTTGGAAGCACTGGAAGAAGAGAACGGTCTTTATAATAAATGTTTTAAAATGCTGCCCAAAGCCGCATTGCAGAACTAGACCACCATGGAAAGAAACGTTTGCTCCTGCCATGATTAGGAAGCTACTGCCATATTGACAAGTCACCACTACATCTCTCAGGTCCAGCATCACAAAATCTCTGCCATACCCTACAACAGGTAAATGGGGACTTCGAGTTCTGTATGTCTCTTGACTTCATTCAGTTCTAATTCAAGTTTTGCATGAACACATGGGAACAATGCACAAAGTGACATCCGCAACCTGGACTGGAATAGTCTGGGTAATGTGGCATTTAGCTTGCCTACCTCAGCCCAGGAAGGCACGTTGGGAAAAAATTAGAATAAACTTTGAAGGAACCAGTCTACATTATCATCTTCTAATTCCCGGAATTACTGTGAGTACTAGATTCAATTCTCTGTATCAAGCTTTCGGGATGACACAGAATATGCAGCATATAGTAGATGCTCAGGAAGTGGTAGCTTATAAAAGATTTTAGGATCACAGTTTTGAATAAAAAGAAAAAAAAGCAATGGAACCATTTAGAAGACAATTTCTGCAGTTTAGAGTAGAAGAAATAATGACACAGAATGAAAATGAAGGTTGTACATATGAACAAATGAAGAGATACTCATGATATTTCAAGGGCATCATGGACCGGACTCCATGACAGAATGTTAACTGGTAGTTGCAAAGCTGATTGTTCAGATTGCTAATGATTTTCAGTATGAGGCTACTTGTTTTATTTCAGGATGGATGCTGGAAAGGGAACCAAATCAGTTTCAAGTGCCACAATTGATCGGCCATAGCCATTTTGTGTTCTCAGAACTGAAAATTGTTAGGACAGACATCTGAAGAGTTCGTATCAATTTGGCATTCTCTCTGAAACAGTAAATCTCAATAAATATGCCCTAGATGGGTCTTTTGTAACCTAAATGGGTCCTAGATGGTTTGTTTGAATACTTAAATAGTGCTTACCTGTAATAAGAAATGAAATTAATACACTTTTTAAATTGTATAAACTCAAAATATCTCCATTTTAAGGTAGAAGAAGTTATTAGTAGAAGTACTTTAGACTTACTTTCTGCAAGGGATTTATTTCCCTGAAACATGACTACTAGCAAGACCAAAAAATGTGTTAAATCCAAATGCTCAGTAGGACATCCAACTTAACCATGTCATAAAATCTTCCGAAACAATCATTCACTTAGCACCTTGTTCATGTACTTAGTACATGAATAACGGTCGTTTTCTCTGATGCCTAGTCAGAGTCTTTGGCTCTCAATCTTCTGCTGACTTCTATTTAGAGCTTTTTCTTTTTTCCTTTCTTTCATTCACATACAAACAGTGCAGGCTAGTTAGCTTAAGTAATGGCTTTTACTGATCACTGATTTCTGTCTGCCTCAAGGATTGTTTAGTTAGTGCTAAGTACACTTAGTGCATCTGGTTACCCTGACTCATCCTCTGAAGAATGCTGATTCCTCAGGCATGTCTTCAAGACGATTTTTTGAGATGGTTCTAACTTCTGAACCCCCAGGTATGTGGGCCGGGTTAGAGGAGCATTACATCTTCTCACTTAAGAGCGTTCACTTTAGAAACAATGAGAAGTGAATTTCCCATTTCTATACATGTTTTCCTCTTCTACATCGAAAAAATACAGTCAGAATTAGTTAATGATGAAAATGTTAGATGTTATGTGAAAGATAAGAAAATGTTTATATTGTGTCAATGTTATTATTTAATATAGTTATAGAAAAACATAAAATATAATACAAATAAGAAAATTAACACATATTGAACACTTCCTATATACCAGGTATCATGTGGACCACTTTGCATATATTCTCCCAGTTATTCCTTTTAACAATCATGTATGTAAGAGACTATTATCTTCATTTTATAGACAAGCCAACTGAGGATCAGAGATTAAGAAACTAGTCCAGTGTTTCACACATGCAGCTAGGAACTGCTAGCTAGGAAGCTAGCAGTTCAGGTACTCAAATCAGGCAGCCTGATTCCAGTTTCAGGGGAAATTTTGTGTGTGTGTGTGTGTGTGTGTGTGTGTGTGTAATGTGAACTAAGATCTTAATTTCTTAATGCTAATATTAAATTGATTCAATAAGCAGTTTCCTAGGAAAAGCAAATATTAAATGTCACAACAGATGGAGTGCTAATTTGTTGTCTTATTCTGCCCTTTGGATGTTTCAAACTGCTGTTTCCTGCTTCAAAATGTTGGTTAGGAAAGTCAAAGTTACAAAAAGTGAAAGCGAAAGAATAGAACCAATAAAGGGTAAGTCTATCAGAACACATTTAGGAGACTCTTCGATAAGGGAATGAAAAAGGAATATTGCTTTTCTCTAAACCTTTTTTTTTTTTTTTTTTTTTTGAGACAGAGTCTCACTGTGTTAGCCAGGCTGGAGTGCAATGGTGCAATCTCAGCTCACTGCAACCTCCACTTCCCGAGTTCAAGCAATTCTCCTACCTCAGACACCTGAGAAGCTGGGATTACAGATGTGTGCCACCATGCCCAGCTAATTTTTGTATTTTTAGTAGAAATGGGGTGTCAGCATTGTTGGCTTGGCTGGTCTCGAACTCCTGACCTCACGTGATCTGCCCTCCTTGGCCTCCCAAAGTGCTGGGATTACAGGCGTGAGCCACTGCGCCCAGCCTTTCTAAAATACTTTTTAAAGAACAAGAGGTTTTGGTCATTTCTGGCAAGATGGCCAAATACGAACAGCTCTGGTCTGCAGCTCCAAGTGAGATCAATGCAGAAGGTGGGTGATTTCTGCGTTTCCAACTGAGGTACCCAGTTCATCTCACTGGGACTGGGTAGACAGTGGGTGCAGCCCAAGGAGGGCGAGCCCAAGCAGGGTGGGGCGTTGCCTCACCTGGGAAGTGCAAGGGGTTGGGGAATTCCCTCTATTAGCCAAGGGAAGCCATTAGGGACTGTACCATGAACTCCAGACCAGATTCTACACTTTTCCCATGGTCTTCTCAACCCACAGACCAGGAGATTCCCTCTGGTGCCTACGCCACCGGGGCCCTGGGTTTCCAGCACAAAACTGGGCAGCCATTTGGACAGACACCAGCTAGCTGCAGGAGTTTTTATTATTATTATTATTATTTTTGTTTATTTATTTTTTCATACCTCAGTGGCACCAGGAATGCCAGAGAGACAGAACCGTTTACTCCCCTGGAAAGGGGGCTAAAGCCTGGGAGCCAAGTGGTCTGGTTCAGTGCGTCCTACTCCCACAGAGGCCAGCAAGCTAAGATCCACTGGCTTGAAATTGTCGCTGCCAGTACAGCAGTCTGAGCTCAACCTGGGATGCTCGAGCTTGGTGGGTGGAGGGGCGTCTGCCATTGCTGAGGCTTGGGCAGGCGGTTTTACCCTCACAGTGTAAACAAAGCTGCCAGGAAGTTCGAACTGGGCAGAGCCCACCACAGCTCAGCAAGGCCACTGTGGCCAGACTGACTCTCCAGGTAGATTATCTCCTGTCTGGGCAGGGTGTCTCTGAAAAACAGGCAGCAGCCCCAGTCAGGGACTTAGAGATAAAACCTGCACCTCCCTGGGACAGAGCACCTGGGGAAAGGGGCGGTTATGGGCACAGCCTCAGCAGACTTAAACATCCCTGTCTGGCAGCCCTGAAGACAGCAGTAGATCTCCCAGCACAGTGTTCAATCTCTGATAATGGACAGACTATCTCCTCAAGTGGGTCCCTGACGCCCTTGTATCCTGAATGAGAGACACCTCCCAGTAGGGGCCGATAGACACCTCATACAGGAGAGCTCTGGGTGGCATCTGGTGGGTGACCCTCTGGGACAAAGCTTCCAGAGGAAGGAACAGGCAGCAATCTTTGCTGTTGTGCAGACTCTGCCAGTGATACCCAGGCAAAGAGGGTCTGGAGTGGACCTCCAGGAAAATCCAGCAGACCTGCAGCAGAGGGGCCTGACTGTTAGAAGGAAAACTAACAAACAGAAAGGAATAGTATCAACATCGACAAAAAGGACGTCCATTCAGAGACCCCCTCTGAAGTTCAGTGACTTCAAAGACCAAAGGTAGATAAATCTATGAAGATGAGGAGAAACCAGCACAAAAAGGCTAAAAGTTGCAAAAACCAGAATGTCTCTTCTCCTTCAAAGAATCACAACTCCTCACCAGCAAGGGAACAAAACCAAATGGAGAATGAGTTTGACGAATTGACAGAAGTAGGCTTCAGAAGGTGGGTAACAGCAAACTACTCTGAGCTAAAGAAGCATGTTGTAACCCAATGCAAGAAAGTTAAGAACCTTGAAAAAAGGTTAGAGGACTTGCTAACTAGAATAACCAGTTTAGAGAAGAACGTAAATGACCTGCTGGAGCTGAAAAACACAGCACAAGAACTTCGTGAAGCATACACAAGTATCAATAGCTGAATTGATCTGCGGAAGAAGGATATCAGAGATTGAAGATCAACTCAATGAAATAAAGTGAGAAGACAAGATTATAGAAAAAAGAATGAAAAGAAATGAATAAAGCTTCCAAGAAATATGGGACTATGTGAAAAGACCAAATCAATGTTTGATTGGTGTACCTGAAAGTGACGGGAAGAATGGAACCAAGTTGGAAAACTCTCTTTGGGATATTATCTAGGAGAACTTCCCCAACCTAGCAAGGCAGGCCAACATTCAAATTCAGGAAATACAGAGAACACCACAAGATACTCCTCGAGATGAGCAACCCCAAGACCCATAATCCTCAGATTCACCAAGGTTGAAATGAAGGAAAAAAATGTTAAGGGCAGCCACAGAGAAAGGTCGGGTTACCCACAAAGGGAAGCCCATGAGACTAACAGCAGATCTTTCAGCAGAAACCCTACAAGCCAGAAGAGAGTGGGGACCAATATTCAACATTCTTAAAGAAAAAAATTTTCAACCCAGATTTTCGTATCCAGCCAAACTAGGCTTCATACATAAGGGAGAAATAAAATCCTTTACAGACAAGCAAATGCTGAGAGATTTTGTCACCACCAGACCTGCCTTACAAGAGCTCCTGAAGGAAGCACTAAACATGGAAAGGAACAACTGGTACCAGCCACTGCAAAAACGCCAAATTGTAAAGACCATCAATGCTAGGAAGAAACTGCATCAACTAACGAGCAAAATAACCAGCTGACATCATAATGGCAGGATCACATTCACACATAACAATATTAACCTTAAATGTAAATGAGCTAAATATCCCAATTAAAAGACACAGACTGGCAAATTGGATAAAGAGTCAAGACCCATCAGTACACTGTATTCAGGAGACCCATCTCATGTGCAAAGACACACATATGCTCAAAATAAAGGGATGGAGGAATAGTTACCAAGCAAATGGAAAGCAAAAAAGAAAAGAAAAAAAAGCTGTGGTTGTAATCCTAGTCTCTGATAAAACAGACTTTAAACCAACAAAGATCAAAAGAGACAAGGACATTACATAATAGTAAAGGGATCAATGCAACAAGAAGAGCTAACTATCCTAAATATATATGCATCCAATACAGGAGCAACCAGATTCATAATGCAAGTTCTTAGTGACCTACAAAGAGACTTAGACTCCCACACAATAATAGTGGGAAAATTTAACACCCCACTGTCAATATTAGATCAACGGGACAGAAAATTAACAAGGACATCCAGGACTTGAACTCAGCTTTGGACCAAGTGGTACTAATAGACATCTACAGAACTCTCCACCACAAATGAACAGAATATATGTTCTTCTCAGCACCACATCACACTTATTCTAAAATTGACCACATAATTGGAAGTAAAACACTCCTTAGCAAGTGTAAAAAATGGAAATCATAACAGTCTCTCAGACCACAGTGCAATCAAATTAGAACTCAGGATTAAGAAACTCACTCAAAACCACACAACTACACGGAAACTGAACAACTTGCTCCTGAATGACTACTGAGTAAATAATGAAAAGAAGGCAGAAATAAATATGTCCTTTGAAACCAATGAAAACACAGACACAGCATACCAGAATCTCTGGGACACATTTTTTTTTTTTTTTGTCTTTTTTTTTTTTTTTTTCCTTTTTGTGGAGAACGGGGTCTCGCTATATTACCCAGGCAGGTCTCGAACTCCTGGGCTCAAGCTATCCTCCCGCCTCTGCCTCCCTGAGAGCTGGGATTACAGGCGTGAGCCACCACGCCCGGCCTGGGACACATTTAAAGCAGTGTGTAGAGGGAAATTTATAGCACTAAATGCCCACAAGATAAACAGGAAAGATCTAAAATCGACACCCTACCGTCACAATTAAAAGAACTAGAGAAGCAAGAGCAAACAAATTCAAAGGCTGTCTGAAGACAATAAATAACTAAGATCAGAGCAAAACTGAAGGTGATAGAGGCACAAAAAACCCTTCAAAAAATCAATGAATCACAGAACTGGTTTTTTGAAAGATCAACAAAATAGACAGACCACTAGCCAGACTAATAAAGAAGAAAAGAGAGAAGAATCAAATAGATGCAATAAAAAATGATAAAGGTGATATCATCACCAATCCCACAGAAATACAAACTACCATTAGAGAATACTATAAACACCTCTACACAAATAAACTAGAAAATCTGGAATAAATGGATGAATTCCTGGACACATACACCCTCCCAAGACTAAACCAGGAAGAAAACAAATCCCTGAATAAACCAATAACAAGTTCTGAAATTGAGGCAGCAATTAATAGCCTACCAATAAAAAAAAGTCCAGGACCAGATGGATTCGCAGCTGAATTCTACTAGAGGTACAAAAAGAAACTGGTACCATTTCTTCTGAAACTACTCCAAAAAATAGACAAACACGGAATCATCCCTAACTCCTTTTATGAGGCCAGCATCATCCTGATCCCAAAACCTGGCAGAGACACAACCAAAAAAGAAAATTTCAGGCCACTATCCCTGCTAAACATCCATGAGAAAATCCTGAATAAAATACTGACAAACCAAATCCAGCAGCACATCAAAAAGCTTGTCCACCAGGATCAAGTCAACTTCATCCCTGGGATATAAAGCTGGTTCAACATACTCAAATCAGTAAACGTATCCATCACATAAACAGAACCAATGACAAAAACCACATGATTATCTCAATAGATGCAGAAAAGGCCTTCAGTAAAATTCAACAGCACTTCATGCTAAAAACTCTCAATAAACTAGGTAATGATGGAATGTATCTCAAAGTAATAAGAACTATTTATGACAAACCCACAGCCAATATCATACTGAATGGGCAAAAACTGGAAGCTTTTCCTTTGAAAACCAGCGCAAGACAAGGATGCCCTCTCTCACCACTCCTATTCAACACAGTGTTGGAAGTTCTGGCTAGGGCAATCAGGCAAGAGGAAGAAAGAAAGGATATTCAATTAGGAAAAGAGGAAGTCAAATTGTCTCCGTTTGCAGATGATGTGTTTGTATACTTAGAAAACCCCATCATCAGAGCCCAAAATCTCCTTAAGCTGATGAGCAACTTCAACAAAGCCTCAGGATACAAAATGTGTGAAAATCACCAGCATTCCTATACACCAATAACAGAAAACAGAGAGCCAAATCATGAGTGAACTCCCATTCACAATTGCTACAAAGAGAATAAAAGAGTTAGCAATACAACTTACAAGGGATGTGTAGGACCTCTTCAAGGAGAACTACAAACCACTGCTCAAGGAAATAAGAGAGGCCACAAACAAATGGAAGACATTCTATGAGCATAGATAGGAAGAATCAATATCATGAAAATGGCCATACTGCCCAAAGTAATATATAGATTCCATGCTATCCCCATCAAGCTACCCTTGATGTTCTTCGCAGAATTGGGAAAAAAAAAAAAAAAAAACTACTTTAAATTTCGTGTGGAACTAAAAAAGAGCCCACATAGCCAAGACAATCCTAAGCAAAAGGAATAAAGCTGGAGGCATCACGCTACCTGACTTCAAACTATATTACAAAGCTATGGTAATAAAAACAGCTGTACTCGTACCAAAACAGATATATAGACCAGAAATAATGCCACACATCTGCAACCATCTGAATTTTGACAAACCTGACAAAAACAAATAATGGGGAAAGGATTCCCTATTTAATAAATGGTGTTGGGAACACTGGCTAGCCATATGCAGAAAGCTGAAACTGGATCCTTTCCTTACACCTTACGGAAAAATTAACCCAAGATGGATTAAAGACGTAAATATAAACCCTAAAAGCATAAAAACCCTAAAAACCCTAAAAGAAGACCTAGGCAGTACCATTTGGGACATAGGCATGGGCAAAGACTTCAAGACTAAAACACAAAAAGCACTGGCAACAAAAGCCAAAATTGATAGAGTGAACAGGCAACCTACAGAATGGGAGAAAAAGTTTGCAATCTATCCATCTGACAAAGGGCTAATATCCAGAATCTACAAAAATCTTAAACAAATTTATAAGAAAAAAACAACCCCCTCAAAAAGTGAGCAAAGGGTATGAACAGACAGTTCTCAAAAGAAGACATTTATGCATCCAACAAATATATGAATAAAAGTTCATCATCACTGGTCATTAGAGAAATGCAAATGAAAACCACAATCAGATACCATCTCACACCAGTTAGAATGGCGATCATTAAAAAGTCAGGAAATAACAGATGCTGGAGAGGATGTGAAGAAATTGGAATACTTTTACACTGTTGGAGAATGAAAATTAGTTCAACTATTGTGGAAGACAGTGTGGTGATTCCTCAAAGATCTAGAACTAGAAATACCAGTTGATCCAACAATCCCGTTACTGGGTATATACCTGAAGGATTATAAATCATTTTACAATAAGGGCACATGTGCATGTATGTTTATCACGGCACTGTTCACAATAGCAAAGACTTGGAACCAACCCAAATGCCCATCAATGATAGACTAGATATACACCATGGAACACTATGCAGCTGTAAAAAATGATGAGTTCCTGTCCTTTGCAGGGACATGGATATAGCTGGAAGCCATTATTCTCAGCAAACTAACACAAGAACAGAAAACCAGATACTGCATGTTCTCACTCATAACTGGGAGTTGAACAATGAGAACACATGGACACAGGGAGGAGAACATCACATACCAGGGTCTTTCAGGGGTTGGGAGGCTAGGGGAGGGATAGCATTAGGAGAAATACCTAATATAGATGATGGGTTGATAGGTGTAGCAAACCACCATGGCGCGTATATACCTATGTAACAAACCTGCAAGTTCTGCACATGTACCCCAGAATTTACAGTATAATAATAAGAAAAGAATAAGAGTTTTAAGGGTAAAAAATGTGTTTATCCCATTCTTTATGCAGAATTTTGTAGTATGTATTGCAATATAACGTAGCATACATTAACAGCTCCTGCATTTGAAGAATTCAGGTACTCAACTATCAGTTCTTTTCTTTTCTTTATTTATTTCATATTTAAACACAGAAAGCAGTAAATTGAGGCCAATGAAATGTGTACTCCAAAACCTCTGGCCAAGCAGGGCAATTTCCGGCATGTTCAGCGCTCCTAGAATTCATACGGACACTTTAAAACAAAGAGACACATGAGCTACCAGACAGCATCTTAGGCTGCATTCCACCAAACTATTATTGTAACTTCTAGTGGTCACTACCAGAGAAGGCATCTGTGCAATTCCCCTTTGATTTCTTGCCATTTCCATGTTTTGCAATAGTTCATGGCAGCTTAGCAAGCTAAAGGCTTTGTGTGATTAAATCCTAGGCTTCTTTTTGTTTCTCTTTGGCCCAACTTATGACAGTGAAGCCACCAGCCTGGCAGGGTACATCCCCAGTGATTTATGCAGTGTCACTTTCTTGATGATTAACCTGAATAAATCATGCTGGTCTTTTCAGCAGTGATATAGCTGCCCTTTATATGCTTATCAATTTTCAGGGCAAGGAGAAATTAGCCCAGTTCTCCCATTGATCTTGTGAAGAAAATTGTACCTCACAGCAGTGATTCTACTGACAAACAATGAGAACAGTACAAATAACTTACTGGTTTACTTTTTAATCAATAAAGTTTCTCACAATGCATTATTCTAGCAATTGGCCTAAATCACTGTGCCTATAACTGTTGTTTTCAAAACCTTTTAATCTAATTGGAAAATCTTCCTTTGTACTAGTAATAAACACTCACTAAACTGTCTGCACCTAATTGAGCTATAGTAATTTATGGGTGCTCCCTACTGTTTTTCCCCTCTTTAATCAGAGAGACCACTTTATGTCTTTAACTAATGAATTCTAAGAATCCACCCAGTAGATCTGATCAAATGTCACTAGTGAATAAATCTTCATTAACACTGGCAGGTTCTGAACCTGGTCTCCATCTTGATTTAATTATTGTCTCACAACTGTACTCTCATCAGGTTTTCTCCATTTCTTCAAATAATGCCTTCATCACCAGATCTACTTGTAAAGCACAACCCCCTGCCGTTAAGAGTCTGTGCCAGTCCTAGGAATGAAAGCAGAGCCGACTCACTAGTATGATCAATACCACGTCACTCAGTTGTGGACATTGTAGTTGCTATTTCAGCTTCCTCTGCATCCTTTTCTGCATCCTTTCACTTTTGCCTGTATAAAAACATGCATGCTTCTATCAATTAATCTGGTAAATTAATTTATGCTACCCCAATCAGAAAAGTACATACACCAATAAACTGTTAAGAAGAAAACATATATTCACAATAGGTCATTATCTCTATAGGAAAGTGTTCTTGGGAAATCAGTTTAATGCCATACATTTGTTAAGGTAAGAGCAAATGAAGTTAGATAATACTAAGTGTGGTGGGGTGTCACAAAGCTGGCACCTACCAGTGACCAACCAGATCCACTGAAAGGACTCCATCAACTATGTTCACATTAAACTGATAGATCACTTATTTTCCTGAACTGTTTTCAGGAATACTCACTGATGAGGTTTATTTTGAACACTGCTTATTATCCCACCTGCTTCATTTTGAAATCATGTCCTCATGTTATCATTTATATAGTCCTCATGCTATCATTTATATAATTCTAAAAAAGTATGCCATCCATAAATGACTCACATTAAATTGAAAAAACAGAAATAGATGCTGCCATGCAGGAGAGAGCAACAATATTAGCCATGATGTTTAGTTTAATTGCTAGTTAACAAATATGTATGTAGAATTTACTGTGGGCCAAATACTCTTTTAAACACTTTGCAGGTTTTAATCATCCACACAATCCCAAAAATCTGCTCTTATTTAAAAATCTTATTTCCCAGATGAGAGAACTGAGGCACAGAGAGTTTGAGTGTCTTGCTATAGTCACACAATTAACAAATGGCAGAACTGGGATTTGAGTCCACATAGACATGTTTTGGAAGTAATTATTTTTTCTCTAAACTATGCTGTTTGCACAACCGAACGTTTGACTTGATTCTGAGTTCTAGGGTATAGGACAAAAATGGAGCATAATGATAGTTCGGGAAATCCTGATATTTAGTCATAAAAATATGTTCTAGCACATATTCCATGAACCCTGGTCTTTCACAATGATCCTCCAAAAAGAGATTCCATAGTTCAAAAAATTTAGGAAACTTTATCCATGTTATGACTCCCTTGGAAATTCACAAACACAGTAGCATGCTAAAGGCTCTGAGAGGATATTCAATGGAGACATAAGTGTAACTAGGTGCAGTGTAGTATTTGCAGACCTACTGGACAGCAAAACAATGTTTTCTGGAACATTCACTAAAATCTTGCAGATCTAATGACTCATCACGGATCACCATTATGGAAAAGTAATATTAAAGTCTTGTTTAATGTGGGTCCTTAGAGGAATATTGAATAATCTTTTCAACATTTTCTTGACTCAAATCCATAAAACAAATGCCAAAGTTGTTTTTACATGGTATGGCCATCATTCACTCTTTTATTTTTAACTGAATGTTTAGCATGGAAATAAAATGTGTTAAAGATGGTCCTAAGGGAAGCTAGACTACATATAACCTTCATATGGTCATTAGATGGAATGAAGACAGAATGCCCAAGCTAGTGGCCACAATTTCCAAGATGTTAACTGATAAAATGTGCTTTAGATTAGTTGCTTCTTAACTGAGATTTTGGAAAACACTTATTACATTATATTTTTAAATGGTACAGCTATTTTTTTTTCATAGTATAGAAACTTTTATTTCTTTAAGAGTGGTCATTTTTCTAAGCATTGGGTCAATTGCTGACTCCTAGAAAAATTGTATGTAGCCTTCTTTGTGTTGGGCCTTCAGTTGACTTTTCTATAGGCCCTACAGTATATCTTTGCACAAAATTAGGGAAGTTCTTTTCTTGTCCTTTTCTGCTTGGGTATTCTTCTGAAGCTAAGAGTATGAGCATTAGACTAATCAGAATGTAGTTAGAAACCTAGTTTCCATGTATTAGCTTTGAGACTGTAGCTAAGTTACTTTTCATTGATAAGCCTCTGATTCTTTACCTCTGCAATGGGGGTAATGAAAGAATATATTTTGCATGGTTATCATGATGTTTACCTGACATAATGCTTATAAAGCACTTAGTATAGTACTTGGCATTATCCAGTAACTGGAGTCTATTCCTAATATCATAGCTGAAATCACCAGTCTGCATCAGATATACTGGACAGCTTAGGACAGGTATGGTGGCTCACACCTGAAATCCCAGCTCTTTGGGGGGCCAACGTGGGCAGATCACTTGAGGTCAAGAGTTCGACACCATCCTGGCAAACATGGTGAAACCTCGTTTCTACTGAAAATACAAAATTAGCCAGGTGTGATGGCAAGAGCCTATAATCCCAGCTACTCAGGAGGCTGAGGCAGGAGAATCACTTGAATCCAGGAGGCGGAGTTTGCAGTGAGTCGAGATAGAGCCACTGCACTCCAGCCTAGGTGACAGAGAGAGACTCGGTCTCAAAAACAAAACAAAACAAAAAGAAAGACTGGAGGGCTTGTTAACACATGGATTTCTGAGACCCACCCCCAACATTTCTGATTCATTGGATCTGTGGTGGGGCTGGAGAATCTGAATTTCTAATAACTTCCCAGGTGATGCTGATGCTGCTTGTTTGGGGACCCCATTTTGAGAATCACTGCCATAGAGTAAGTGACAAATGTTCTATATAAACAGAAGTTGTCAAAAGTGATGAAGTTCTGTGAAGTCATTTTTTTCCGGACACATTTATCAGATGCACATATCAGACATATTTAATCGCTTTTGGCAGAGCAATTGTCTTACGTAGATCCTGCTGAGTATGTGAGTTGTGAAGAGATATACGAAACCTTCAACTGTTCTACACTGCTCTTGCATTTGCGTCGGATGGTTTCCTTCTCCAAAGAGTACTGCACTCACACTGAATGCTAAGTAGCAATGTTTTGTGCCATTGTTGTTTTATATCAAATTCCCTTGCTATGACATAATGGCCATTTGACATAGTGGAACCTATTTTCATTCTCGCAGGTCTGTTTTAATCGTGCAATTAGGATAGTTCTCCCCTAAAAGTTATCCAATGAGAAGTAACACTTATGAGTCACTGAGGGCCTCTGAGTATGCAGCCTGGAATAGAATCATTGAAAAGTTCATCTTTTCACCTTAGAACAGATGGAAACAGTAAGAGTAAATGATAGACAGAAGGAAAACAGATTTCATTAAACTTTCCAACTTAATTTTGACCTGGGAACATACAATAATTTCAAAGTTTGTCTTGATAGCTGAGAAAGACTTCTTAATTGGAGATAATGTCAAAAAGGTAGTTATTTCCCAAAATTCCTGCTCACCTACCATCTGCTACTGATAAAGGTTTGACAATTAAGGAATGTTAAGAATAAGTTCTAATTATCTTCCTCCTCCTGTATCTTGTTCCCTTGATGCTCTTTGATGGCCTTCACTAAAGCCCACATGTGAATCACAGCTTCTGCTGCATGCCCACTCCTTTTGCCTAAATATGCAGTTATCATCATCCATCCAGAATTGCCCTCTGGTAAGTATCTGATGTTTAAAAACATAATCTTATACTTCTCTCCATTTTGGTGGCCGTCATCTTATTTTACCTTAATAACTCTGAGTGTGGCATTGATAGCAGTTGTAAATTTAATTTCCTAGTAATGGCTAGGGAATGAGTGGCTTAGTCCACTTTGATAAATGTGATGATGTGGAAGTGGCAGCCTTTCTCACCAAACTGTGTGTATTGAGATTTATGAGGTCATATCCTATTGGTAGCAACTCTTCTCTCAAAACTCATAGAAACAAATTTTAGAATCTCTATTTTCAGTAGGGAAATTTTGCTTCCTGTGCTTTGGGTACTGCCAAAAGAGAACAGAAAAGAATCACAGTATTATTTTAGAAGTAATTTCTGACTGGAGCCTCTGCTTGTATAGGAATAAGAGTTTGTTTTTCCCTCCTACAGCCAGATAAAAATGATGACATGCAGACTCTATGTTGCTATGGTGTTTTCGAGGTGAGAGATTCACCTCACTGCAGTGACCTGGAAAAGTACAAACTAATTGTTTCACTGAGCCATCATAAATATATCACCACAAGTGTGCCCAGAATCCACAGAAAACCCCAAAATATCTAAGTTTATAAAATTTATTTATACCCAGCATCTGTTCAATTTCTTCAGTAATTATTTTAGTCAAAACTGGCGAGCCAGATCCTCATAATTTTCCACTTTATTACACAATCCAAAAATGCAGCAGAATACAAGCAGTTATTCTTTGTGAAGCACTTATAGGAGCAAAACCATATGTTGTTCTTGTTTGGGATAATTATAAATCTTTAAACATCTTAATGTAGTTGTCTTTAAAACTGATATTAACTCCAAACAAACAACTTAATGCCAACATCTCAACACCTAGAATGTCAATGTGCAAAGCACTTCATTAGGTTTATGTATGTATCCATGCAAATAATTACAAATGTCTTTCGTGCACTTGCATGAATAATCAAGGTAGGCTTATAAATTAACACACTTAAAAAAATTTCACTAGGACTTGAAGCCATTGACTTTTAGATTTAGGACTACATAGTCATCTAGTTCAGAGGTTCTCAAGCTTGACTATGTATCATAAGCTTTAGAGTTAAAAATGCACATACCTGAGCCCCACATCTGAGACTGTTATTCATAGTGTCTCCAAGATAAACTTGGCATGTATATTTTTATATGTTTTACAGGTCATTCTGATGGGCACCTATGTTCATTTCCTAGCACCACCATGACAAATTACCACAAACTGAATGGGTTAATATAACAGAAATATATTCTCTCACAGTTTTGGAGATTAGAAGTCCAAAATCAAGACATTGACAGAGTCATACTTCCTCTCGAGGCTCTTTCTTTCTTTTCCTCTTTCTACCTTCTGGTGATTGCTGGCCATCCTTTGCATTCTTTGGCTTTCAGCTACAACACTTTATTCTTAGCCTTTGTTGTCACATGGGCTTCTTTCCTGTGTGTCTGTGTCTCTGTGTCTCCTTATAAGGACAACAGTTATTGAATTCAGGACCCACCATTTGGGGGGTTGGGGGAGGGGAGTAACACAATTCAACCCTCTATAGCATCCAAGTGAAAAGTAGTGATCTAAAGTGTTCTGAAACCTACTGAGATTATTGAGTTTAAAATAGAAAAGTTGAGCTACTTGCACTAGTTGTTACCTATTTCTTCATAAGAAACTATCACACCAAATTAAAACAATAAAGCTTTATTATTGGTTATTATTATTATTATGAGTTTCTGAGGATCAGGAATCTAGAATTTTAGTAGCTTACAATCTAGAATTCTAGCTCTGAATCTTTCATGAGGTTGTAGCAAATTGTCATGTTGGGATACATTCAGCTGATGGTTTGAAAAGGGCTGGAAGATCCACTTCTGATCTAATCTAGTTTCTCACCGTCTGTTGGCTTTGGGCCTTAGTTCCTTGTCATGTAAGACTTTCCATAGGAATGTTCCCAATGTGGCAGTTAGTGCCACCAGAGTGAGTGATAGACTGAAAAAGAGAGATCAACCAAGACAGAAGCCAAAATGTCTTAGGTAACTTAATCTTGGAGTTGACATACCATCACTTCTGCCATATTTAATTGATCACATGAACAAATCCAGATACAGTATTGGTCTGTGTACAATGCCATCAGGTATGAATCAAAGGGGCCATCTTGGAAGCTAACTACCGTAGTAGGGAGTCAGGAATTATGATATTAGGGCCAGGAGACTAAACCATCGCACCTCAAGGTGTAATCCAAGGGTTGACATCACTTGGGAGCTTAGTAGAAATGCTAAATTTCAGGCCTCACCTCAGACATACTGAATTAGAAACCATAGTTTAATAAAATTCCCGGGTGATTTGTATGCACATTAACTTTCAAGAAGCACTAGATGAGAACAAATTACTAATTCAGACATGTTGCCCTTTTCAAAGTAATTGCCTTGGGTAGTAACCTAGTTCAAAGAGATTGCCATTGCTTGAAATCTGCTATGAACGTTGCTTTGGGCCAAAGCAGAAAACACTCTAAGAAATCAATATCTTCCCACTGCGGCCACACCACCTTACCGTAATCATAACATTTTATCCTTTAGTCATACTAATTCTATTTAACACAGTTGACTGAAAGGTTTTTACTTATTTTTAAAACACCAAAAGTATATTTAAAGAGTAAAAATATGTTCTACAGTAAGGATATTAAAAGTGTATTGCATCTTCCAAAGACCATCCCCAAATCAAATTGCTGTTTTCAAAAACAGTGTCATTCATTTCCAGCCTCTTCTGAGAGAAAGGCTGTCATGTTGCCCTGAAATTGAAGCCAGTAGTGAACCAAATCTAATTACAAGTATAACTAAGCTCAGACAAATGAAATATAGATTACATTAACTTAGGCCCCCATACTGGCAGTCTGACAGAACAGAGATGTGATATGGTTTGGCTGTGTCCCCACCCAAATTTCAGGTTGAATTGTAATCCCCATGTGTAGAAGGAGGGGCCTAATGGGAGGTGCTTGAATCATGGGGTCGGACTTCCCCCTTCCTCTTCTCATGATAGGATTCTCATGAGATCTGGTTTTTTGAAAGTGTATAGCTCTTCCCCTTTGCTCTCTCTTTCCTGCCACCACGTGAAGAAGGTGCTTGCCTCCTCTTTTCCTTCCACCATGATTATGAGTTTTCTGAGGCCTCCCAGACATGCTTCCTGTACAGCCTGTGGAACTGTGAATCAATTAAACTTCTTTTCTTCATAATTTACCTAATCTCCGGTAGTTCTCTATAGCAGTGTGAGGACAGAATAACACAAGATGTAAACTTTTCTGGGTGCTAAATAACATTTATTTAGCATTATACTATTTTGTATTTTTTAACACACAATCACTGTCATGTGATCCAAACTTCTAAGACAAATAAAACATCAAAAAAATTAGTACATCTTCAGAAGGGAAACAGTCATAAAGTCAGATGCAGAGATGGCTTAGATGTTGGAATTTTCAGACAAAAGCTTTAAAATAACTATGAGAAATATGTTAAATGCTTTAGAGAAGAGGTTAGCAACATTAGGGTCCAACAGGAGAGAGATGAAAACTATAGAAATGAAACAAATGGGATTATTAGAAATAAAAATATATGATAAAAAACCTGAAGAATTTATTTGATCAGTTAATGCAATCTGGGCACAGACAAGGAAAGAGTCAGTGAACCTCAAATGATGTCAAGAGAACTTATAAAATCTGAAACCTATAAACATACTCACAAAATTCTTAACAAAATATTAGCAAATCAAATCACATGACAAAGGAAAAGAATAATGCATAGTGATCAGAGTTTATCTCGGAAATGCTCTTTGTTGAGCACTAAAATTTTGACTGATTTAATTCACCATATTAAGAAGAAAATATAAAATAACCTCAATAGAACCAGAACATGCATCTGGTAATATTCAACACTCATTTTAATGAGAACTTTCAGAAAATGAGAAATAGAAGGAAACTTTCTCAGTCTAATTTAGGACATCTATGAAAAACCTACAGCCAACATCATACATGATGAAACATTCATCACTCTCCTTTCAGATCAGAAATAATGCAAGGGTGTCAACTCTGATCACTATGTTTTAACTTACAGCTGTTTTACATATATATTAAGACCAAGATTCTTACTAAGTAAGCTGAGACATTCTTATCCAGCAGTGTCTTGTCCTCTACTTGCCCCTGCAGCCCTGGGATTTGAGGATAACACTATACTGTAGTGATAGTCTCAATCCTTGATGTTATTCAACATCTCAATAATTCATTCATTTTATTAATTCAGAGTCCACTATGTGTCAGGAACTGTGCTAGGTGAAGTCCTTACAGTTGTTCTTAAGTAGCAGACAGACACGTGGAGGAGGAACAAAATAAGCAAGAATTTAGAATAGAGGTTGACACATGCTGTTACAGAAATAATCACAGACTCCCACTGGCACAAAGAAAAACACATCACCTCGTCTGGGAAAGAAGAGGAAGTAAGGAAAGTCTTCCAGGAGTCCAGGATATTAATCCTCAGATTTGACTACTGGCCATTGTTTCTTGCTATTAGGTCCCAAACCACAAACACTAAATCCAGTGCAACCAGAGAAATTTCCCAGAGACCCCACGTGTCTTTGGCCTTCTTTACTATCAATAAGGCAGAGACAGCATAACAGGAAGTACATTCATCTATCCCAACTTGAGAGAAAGGAAGTGTGTCTTCACCCTTAGCCCAATAGTACAGTAAAGGCAAGGCTCAGTGGTGCAGTAAAACTGTTGGCCCTTCCTTTTGATCTGGCTGTTTGTGTGACCATTCAGCTGATCAGTCCTTCCTGGTCTTGGTACTGCAGCTACTTTTTCTGGAACTATCTGACTTATTCATAATTTTCTGTATCCACTATTCCCAACGAATGCATGTTGAGAAACTAACTAATGAGCAGACACTGCACCACACTTACATTTCCCTCAAGCCAATGGAGAAATACTGACGGAGTTTAAGAAGGGAAATGTGTCACTGTATGATTCACTTTTATTTTAAGAAATATTACTCCAGTGACAATGTGAAAAGTGAACTTAAGGGGGCAAGACAGGAGTCTTGGAAACCATTTAGGAAATTGTTACCATAGTGGACTGCGAAATGATGACGGCATAATTCAAGGTGCTGGTGCTAAGGTGGAGAGAAAAGGACAGATTCAAGAGAATGAATAAATAGCACTTAGTGGTTAATTGGACTTGAGGAGTGACATAGGATAATTATGTTTTAGCCCTTCCTCCTTCATCATTCATCAAAGGGCATTTTTGTAACATTATATATTACCCGCCTGTATTTTATACTTTTTCATGAAAGCAGGCATTTCTCAATTACCTTGTTAAAAGCCTGAAAATGTTCATCCATTTATAATTTTTTGTCAGTTCCTACAATAGCAAAAAAAAAATGTATCTTTGAACAAACTATTATATCACGTTACAGCACAAAACTTTGAACATTATATTCGAGTATACATAAGATAAATACAAGGTGCAATTTTCATCTATCATAAAATAGCTTTACATGTTTATTTTAGTGGAAACTTGAACTAAAAGAAATCAAAGAATATTTCAAATTATTTTCTGGTTAACCCTAAATTAACCAAGATTATCTCTTTATATCAATATATATATATATATATATATATTTTTTTTTTTTTTTTTGAGACAGAGTCTCCCTTTGTCACCCAAACTGGAGTGCAGTGGCCGGGTCTCAGCTCACTGCAAGCTCCGCCTTTCGGGTTCACGCCATTCTCCTGCCTCAGCCTCCCGAGTAGGTGGGACTACAGGCGCCCGCCACCTCGCCCGGCTAGTTTTTTGTATCTTTTAGTAGAGACGGGGTTTCACCAGGTTAGCCAGGATGGTCTCGATCTCCTCACCTTGTGATCCGCCCATCTCGGCCTCCCAAAGTGCTGGGATTACAGGCTTGAGCCACCGCGCCCGGCCCTATATCGATATATGTTATTGAAAATCGTGTTAGAAATAAACTTTTCATCTCATACCTCACTAACTACACCATACCAAACATAATTTAATTTCTTTCATGAGTTAAAGATGTTTTCATACCCTTAATTCATTATAAATATCAATGTGTCATCACTCGTGAACTCACTTTATATTCAGTGATGACTTGATCCATTAAGCAAAACAAGGAAAGAATAAGATCAAGTTTCTTTATAAAACCAATAAACCAGTATAGTAAATAGCATACTTTCAGGGGGAGAATTTTAGATTTAACTTTCAGGAACACTACTGAATGCAAATAATGCGCATATTCAGAGAGGGAGTATTTTCATGTATGACCCTAGAGGGAATAGTAGTGTTCTGAAAGAAGAAGCATGTCTGGTCTTTTGAAAGAATAACAAGGAGGTAAGTATGGCTGGAAATGAGTGAGCAAGAAGTGGGAAATGAGATCTGAGAAGTGATCAGCTACAGTGGTTTTAAAACATAACTCTCAAGTTCTTTGGCACTCCTCCCATTGAGGAAGAAGGCTTAGACCCCATCCCTTGAATCTATGCCTAGTGACTGCTTGACCAGTATTGTATGGTTGACTTGAGGCTGTGCCAGTTTCCAGGCCAGACTTTAAGAAAATGGCATATTCTACTTCCTGTTCCTTGGGATGCTTACTCTTGGAGCACAGCTAGCAAGATGTGAGAAGGGCAATCCATATGGAGAGGCTACCTGTAGGGGTATGGCCGACAGTCCACTGACAGCAAGCATCAATTGTCAGGCTTGTAATTGAGAAGGCCTGTCAGATGATTCCAGCCCCATCTAGCCACCATCAGACTCTGAAGGCGGCAATGAGCCAAGGAATATAGTCAGCTTCTAGAAACAGAATGACCTTAATCCAACATCCAGCAAAGTAACAGGAGGGAGCCTCGGTAGCACAACTCCATGGAACTGAACTCTGTCAAAACACTGGATTCTAAGTGAGCAGGGAAATGGATTCTCCCCAAAAACCTCCAGAACAAATAAAGCCCTGATGACACATTGATTTTGGCCATGTGGGACCCAGAGCAAATAAACCAGCCAAATGTACTGATTTTTAACCTATGGAACTGGGGAATAATTTTGTGTTGTTATAAGGTACTAAGTTTGTGATATTTGTTATGGCAGTGATAAAAACTATACAGATAATATCTGGAAACACCACAGTGCTTGTCAATGCATCTGGCTAAATTTCTCCCAAACATTATTCAAAGTGTAATAGCAACCAAAAGAATACCCCATTACCAAACATATTCACCTTCCTTTCAGGTGTCTCTCTGACATTTAATAGTTTCTGAAATTAAGCAACATGACCCCAAAGTCTCCGAAATTCAGTATCTTTTCCCTGAGTATATCTTGACTTTTTATAAAGGGCACTCAAGAAAATCAAGGGACAACAAGAAAAATAAAAGAATAATGTTATGTTTTTACCTGGCAAGTTAGCAAAATCTCAATTCAAATATTGCATATTTGATGTTGAATAATAATGACTCAAGAGATGATTTCTCACTTGCAGAATAAAAATACTTTAACTTGAAAAAAGGAAAACTTCTATCTGTACACTTTACAAGATGACACTGTGAACACTATTCATTTTGGGATTTGCTCCAAGTCTCAAGGTCAAGAGAGTTAAGGTCATCTCAGAGGTCTAGAGTATACATTTCAAGATAGGATAATTCACACAGATATGATTCAGATGCAAGTGAAATGAAATGAAGATGTCTTTTTTACTTTCTGAAATATTGCTGCCAATCTGGTTTCACATCCAGAATATTAGTTTTATTCTACTCAATAACAAGTTTCCATAAACTTAGTGGATAAAACAACACAAATTTCTTACTTCTTATTGTCCATAAGTCAGGAATCTCCAGTCACAACTTGGCTGGGTTCTCTGCTCGTTTTCGCAGGGCTGCAGTCAGGGTTTCAACTGAGCTGCATTTTCATCTGGAGGCTTAGCTGAGAAAGCATCTGATTTCAAGCTCAATCAGGTTGTTGCAGAATTCATTTCATTGTAGCTGTGAGACTGAAGGCCCTGACTTTTTTCTGCCCGTCAGTTTTCAGCTGGAGGCTGCCCTCAGGTCTTATAGGCCACGAGGAGTTCTTTGCCATGTGGACTTTCTCAACATAGTTGCTTACTTCATTGAACCAGCAAGGAGAAGCTCTAAAGCAGTCGACTAGCAAGATTTATATAATGTAATGTAATCATAGGAGTGGCATCTTATCACTTTTTCATATACTATTAGGCACAAGTCACACAGGTGCCACCTACACTCAAGGGGAGGGATTATGCAGGAGTGTGAATATCAGCAGGCGGGTATTTTACTATGAGGTCGGAGTCGCCTTAGAGTCTGTCTGCTAGTCAAATTTCATGATTGTCTATGCTTAGAAAATAAAAAAAAAAAAGACCTTTTTTGCTTTTTAAAAGTTTCCTATACTCATTGAGAGACAAATACAGTAAACATTATGGGATCAAACACCAATTCTAATGTGTGATTTTGGGCTATTCAACCCCTTTAAACCTGGACTTACTCTTACGGAAAAATGCGGACAAAAATGTCTATTTACTAGTTTTTCTGTGAGAAGTAAATGATAGAATACATGTTAACATATTTAGTAAAGTGAGACAAAAATTGAGAAAAAAATGCTATTTATACTTTTTTTGTTGTTTTTATAAAAAAATTCCTTCTGATTCTCAGGCAAGAGTCAAAATGTGTATACTGGGAAAAAACAGTATCTGTTTTAAACAGTGTCTGTAGCATAACCCAGTCTGCTTAACAGATGAAATATATGCTCTATGAAGAGATTTTTCTGACTATATATTTCATTTTAAGTCATTATTATTCCATTAACACTAGTTTTTGAACATTTGAATTTTACAAATTTTTATTTTAAGAAATACGAAATTTAAACTCAAATTTAAAATAATTCTCTCAATTTGAGTTGAACTGGATTGACTGTTTAGTAGATATACAAAATAACGGAATATCTCAACAATTTTGAGGGGTTTATTTATCGACCTCCTTTAAGTAATGAGTTTGTCTTCAAGAAGCATAAAACTATCCAAGTACTTAGGATACAAAAAAAAGTGGCAATGGAGAGTGTTTTGTTATGCCATATGGGCTGCACTCAGTTTCACATAAATTGTTGAAATATAAAACATGGTTCATGGTATGAGTTCATGTACCAGCTGAATTTATTTTTGTCAATTAACAGCTGCATATGCTGCTGAGATCCTTTGGCTAATATGCCACATTACTTTCATATTGCAGCATCCAATACAGATCATACCAGGCCACTGCTGTCTTGCAGAAAATAATTTTATCGTAGTCATTATTGTGATCATGGAATATTTCCTTTAGCTTTTGATTCTTGCACTTCACTCATGGTAGCCATATAAATGGCTAGATAGGTATATAGGTAGGTAGATGAAAGATAGATAGATAGATAGATAGATAGATAGATAGATAGATACATAGATACATAGATACATAGATACATAGATAATAGATAGTACCTGTGAGTGATTCATGGCAGATACTTTTGGCAATTGAGCTGTATCAAAAGTTCCCTAGTGATAAAATTTATCAAAATGGATGTATATAAATCAGAAAAAGTATATATTAGAATTGGGGAAGAACATTGATTCCTGATTTGATTATTTAAATCCATTCTTGTCTATGCCTTAACTACTTTTTCCTTTCTGATTCTTTGTCCATCACAACTATTATTAAAACAAATAAAATTCAGAAAGGAGATTTAGACTTTTTAAAAGATGTGGGATCAGGTCTAGCACTTAATATTTTATTATTTTATGGTAATAATTTAATTCTTTTTAACTTCAGCTTCCTCCCCTGTAAAAATGAGATTGTTAATTTCTGCCCTGACTACCATACACAGTTGTTAGATTGTTTAGAATAATAAAACAACATAAGGAACTCAATATGTCTCAATTTCTACCTAAGTATGTCTTGAGGTCCTATGGGCATAAATATATAATATTGAGAATCTGTGGCTAAATTTGAGTCAGCCACACAAACACGAAATTTACTTAGTTTATTAATTTTTCTATGAAAAATGCATATAACTTTAAAAATTCTACTCCTTAATCCATTGCACTATCTTTAATAAAATTTTGTTTTATCCTGATACCAAAACCTGGCAGAGACACAACAAAAAAAGAAAATTTCTGGCCAATATCCCTGAAGAGCATCGATGTGAAAATTCTCAATAAAATATTGGCAAACCCAATCCAGCAGCACATCAAAAAGCTTATGCACCATGATCAAGTTGGTTTCATCCCTCGGATGCAAGGCTGGTTTAACATATGCAAATCAATAAACATAATCCATCACATAAACAGAACCAAGACAAAAGCCACATGATTATCTCAATAAATGTAGAAAAGGCCTTTGATAAAATTCAACAGCCCTTCATGCTAAAAACTTTCAGTAAATAGGCATTGATGGAACATATCTCAAAATTATAGTAGCTATTTATGACAAACCAACAGCCAATATCATACTGAATGGGCAAAAGCTGGAAATATTCCCTTTGAAAACCAGCACAAGATAAGGATGCCCTCTCTCACCACTCCTATTCAACATAGTATTGAAAGTTCTGGCCAGAGCAATCAGGCAAGAGAAAGAAAGAAAGTGTATTCAAATAGAAAGAAAGTCCAATTGTCTCTGTTTACAGATGACATGATTATATATTTAGAAAACCCTATCGTCTCAACCCAAAATCTCCTGAAGCTGATAAGACACTTCAGCAAAGTTTCAGGATACAAAATCAATGTGCAAAAATCACAAGCATTCCTATATACCAAAAACAAACAGAGAGCCAAATCATTAGTGAACTCCCATTCACAATTGCTACTAAGAAAATAAAATAGCTAGCAATAAAACTTACAAGGGATGTGTAGGACCTCTTCAAGGAGAAATACAAACCACTGCTCAGGGAAATAAGAGTGGACACAAACAAATGGAAAAACATTCCATGCTCATGGATAGGAAGAATCAATATTGTGAAAATGGCCATACTGCCCAAAGTAATCTATAGATTCAATGCTATCTCCATCAAACTACCATTGACTTTCTTCACAGAACTGGAAAAAAATACTTTAAAGTTCATATGGAACCCAAAAAAAAGCCCTTATAGCCAAGACAACTCTAAACAAAAAGAACAAAGCTGGAGGCATCACGCTACCTGACTTCAAACAATACTACAAGGCTATAGTAACCAAAACAGCATGGTACAGATACCAAAACATATATATATATATATATATATATATATATATATGGAGAGAGAGAGAGAGAGAGGGAACAATGGAACAGAGCAGAGCCCTCAGAAATAACGTCACACATCTACAACCATCTGATATTTGACAAACCTGACAAAAACAAGCAATGGGGAAAGGATTCCCTATTTAATAAATGGTGTTGGGAACACTGGCTAGCCATATGCAGAAAGCTGAAACTGGATCCCTTCCTCACACCTTATACAAAAATAAACTCAAGATGGATTAAAGACTTAAATGTAAGACGTAAAACCATAGAAACATAGAAAACCATAGAAACCTAGAGGACAATCTAGGCAATACCATTCAGGATGTAGGCATGGGCAAGACTTCATGACTAAAACACCAAAAGCAATGGCAACAAACGCCAAAATAGACAAATGAGAAATAAACTAAAGCGCTTCTGCACAGCCAAAGAATCTTTCCTCAGATGCAGGGGTTCATCTTGCAGACCCTGGTCCAATGATGGATGAATAATGTATATTGACACATAGATATTCTGCTTTGCCAGTCCAGCTGAGCATCTGGGTCACTTAGTAGCAGCCATAGGCTTGATCAGTCAGTGAGACTTGCATTTGTTTAGTAAAGATTAATTGACAAAAGTAGTGAGCAAACATCACTAGAGTGTAATTGACATTGTGGACCTCCTAAGTAGAAAGCAATTAAGCACCCACACTAGATCAAAGGTTAGTCTTTGGACCACATGAGTAAACAAGCTAGTTAGGTAAACTATTCTGCCTTCCTTTGTACTCACTTTAAGCTATTCACTTAAGTTAAGGATCAGGTTGCCTTTAGCCATAACCCTTACTACAGCTATGCAAAGTTCTTGGCCTTCCAAGAAGGTTTGTGGCTATTACTATAACTATATTTAATATTTTTCCCATCAGTCTGATTGAACACCCACAATCAGAGTGACCAGGCATCCTACAGAATGAGAGAAAATTTTTGCAATCTATCCATCAGACACAGGGCTAATATCTAGAATCTACAAAAACTTAAATTTACAAGAAAATTAAAAAAAAAACCTCATCAAAAAGTAAGTGAAGGATATGAACAGACACTTCTCAGAAGACATTCATGCAGCCAGCAAACATATGAAAAAAAACCCATCATCACTGGTCTTTAGAGAAATGCATATTGAAACCACAATGAGATATCACTCACACCAGTTAGAATGGTGATCATTAAAAAGTCAAGGAGACAACAGATTCTGGAAAGGATGTGGAGAAATATGAATGCTTTTACACTGTTGGTGGGAGTGTAAATTAGTTCACCATTGTGGAAGACAGTGTGATGATTCCTCAAAGATCTAGAACTAGAAATACCATTTGACCCAGCCATCCCATTACTGGGTATATACCCAAAGGATTATAAATCATTCTACTATAAAGATACATGCGCATGTATTTTTATTGCGGCACTGTTCACAATAGCAAAGACTTGGAATCAACCAAATGCCCATCAATGATAAACTGGATAAAGAAAATGTGGCACATATACACCATGGAACACTATGCAGCCATAAAAAAGGATGAGTTCATTTCCTTTGTGGGAACATGGATGAAGCTGGAAACCATCATTCTCAGCAAACTAACACAAGAACAGAAAACCAAAGACTGCATGTTCTAACTCATAAGTGGGAGTTGAACAATGAAAACACATGAACACAGGGAGGGGAACATCACACACCAGGGCCTGTCGAGGGAGGGGAGTAGACAAGGGATAGCATTAGGAGAAATACCTAACGTAGATGATGGGTTGATGGGTGCAGCAATCCACCATGGCACCTGTATATCTATGTAACAACCCTGCACGTTCTGCACATATACCCTGGAAGTTAAAATATAATTTTAAAAAAAATTGTTTTATATTCACTTTTGAGTAAAATTGATGTCCTGAAAAGATTTGGTTTGACTTGAAGAACTTTCTGTCATATAACTGCTTTGTAAATATAACTACTTTATAAATTGTAAATATATTACATATCTGTGTTCTTATCATAGATAACAAAGAAGGATAGCATTGACTGTTTCTGTGAAATATGCTAATGACTATTTTTTTTTTTAATAAAATAATATACATGGATGAGATTCAGGAAACCTAAATATATGTGATAGAGAGATAAATAGGAATATTCTGTCATGGTACTCCAAGTAGACAAAGTAGTTATTAGCAACAAACAGAGGGATATCTTAGAAATTATAAATCAGAAGCTTATGAAATAAATTTCTTCTTAGAAAGGTACTGGCAAATGCTTCATTTATCACATTGTGTAATAGCTTAGACATCACCTTATGAAATACAGCCAGCTTTTTCTCTGATCATGACGAAGTAATTGTCGGGGGCAATTCAGTGGCAATTTAAATAATCTAGTTTTATCAACAGTAATCATGGATATTTCTAAGACCCATGGATATATTAGCCGCTTTAATTTGACACTCAGAATGAGGGATTTGTTCAAGGTACAACATAATTTATTTTATTTGGTAACTCATCGGATTAGCTATGACTCCTACCAGCAGCCCTATGAAATAGCTAAGACTCCATTGCTTTCCAAATGTACATGTTTGTCCATACTTCTTCACCCAACAAAATCTTAGGTTAGTGAGTATTTAAATGTCACCATTCAATGATCTCCATAGGGCTTCTTTGCATTTCAGAAAGATTGAAGAAATCATACAAGGCCATCTTGAACATATATGAGGTCATGTATCCTTAACTTCCTGCTCCGCATTTACCATAGCTGTAACACAGTGCTAGTTTTATAAAAACGGGTTTCTGAGGAAGCAGAATCATTTGATATATGACACAATAAATAGAGGAGAGAACATAAATATGAAATGGAGAAAATTTACAAGGTGACTATACTCTTTCAATTTTTATGATTCTACATTATATCATTACAATTCAATTCAGCTGTTCATTCTTTTAAAGTTGGTTAAACTGCTCCATTTAAGGATTTATGTACTAGATTCCTTACAAATATGGAACATAATTATCTATGAATTATATTCTGAATATGGCACTTCTGAATCATTGTCACTTGGTCCTCAGAGAGAAATGGAAGGTTACATTTATGTTTGCTTGAGCTTACTGCATCGAACAGATGATTTTTATAAAACATGGTCAAAAATTTCTATCCAGTGATCTTGTTGAAATAAAAACGAAGGGTAACACATGTTGTCTCATTTTTTAATTATTTGTCCCCGCCCTTAGTCAATTACTGAAACAGGTAGACACATCAACACTAAATATACAATCACTTTTCCAAACGTATTTCCCAGTTCAGTTAAAGCAATGCAAATGTAAATGACTCCAATGATTGTATTTACTCTCTTCAGCAATTTAAATCTCTATTATATACATCTGGACATTGACAAATGTAGCCTGCGTGTCCAGATACTGTTAAAGTATTCCCTTTCTAATTCATGTATAAGCTGGGAGAAGGGGACTGTGAAAGCAGTTTGGTTGTGACAAGATTGCCAGAAACTCACCAAAACAATGAGGTCTCTGAAGATATTTTTACAGTGAGACTGGTAGGTAGAGAAAGTGAAACAACAAAAATTGGCCGATAGTGGTTTATTTTCACCATCCATTAATCCATTTGATGGGCAAATTGTAGCTATCCTCCCCAGAGGTTCTTAAATAAGTATTTTTTTTTCCTTTCTTTATTTCCTTTTTGACTCAGATATCTTCCCAGATTACTACCATCATTCCATGGGTAATGCATTCATTAATTTAAGAAATATTTGTTGTGTATCAACTATGTGCTGCCCACCTGTATTAGCTAGACATTATGTGCAGGTCATCTCTATTAGAACAAAACAGAAAAAAATACCTGCCCTCATGAAGCATATATGGGTGGCAGTGAGGTGCTGGATACTAAAATAACTAAATAAGTGCCAGGGAGGAAATTAAAGCAGAGAGGGGGATTAGGAAATTTCAGTGTGGAGTGAGGGTTGCAATTTTGGCTAGGGTGGCCAGGGAGGTCTCAATGAGAAAGGGACATTTGAGGGGGGATCAAAAGTAGGAATAGGGGGTGCCAGGTGGCCGTGAGGAGAAAGAACCCCAGGCACAGTATAAATGCTCTCAAGCTAGAGCATGTTGCTTCAGTAATGGCAATGAGAGTGATGCATTAGAGCAGAGTGAGGTAGAATGAGGTGAATAGGAGATGAAGCCCTAGAGGGATGGGAGAGGGCAAATCACAAAGAGCCTTGGGGGCCTTGCGAGGGCTTTGGCTTTTAATCTGAGTGAGGTGGGAAATCAGTGCAGAGTTTTGAACGGTGATGAGATACTTGATTTAGGTTTGAACAAGATCACTCAGGTGTCTTTTGGGGAAAGAGAATAAGGAGAGAGTAAGGACAGAAACTGGGAGACCAGGTTTCAGGTAAGAGGTGGGTGATAACAATGGAGAGAGAGGCAAGAGTCAGATTCTGGACATATTTTGAGAGTGAAGTCAACAGGATTTAGTAACAGATGAGATACGAATATGAAAGAAACAAAAAGAAAAAAAAAAAAAAGGTGACTCCCAGGATTTTGGCTGAGCCCCTCGGAAAAATAGAACTAATGAACTGTGAGAGGAACAGATCTAGGAGAAACTGTCTCCGGAGCCCAGTTTTGGACATGAAAGGTTTGAGATGTTTACTAGATATCTGAGTGAAGAGAATAAAGAGCTGGTTTATGTCTGGAATTCAAGGGAATGATCTAGACTAGATATAGAAGGCTGGAAGACATGAACTTAAAGATGGTATTTAATCCCCTGAACTGTATTGGACTACCTCAAGAGTAACCGTATAGTGACAAGAAGTTCATAGATGGATTATACTCCCTGTTTGACTTTGGTGTGCTGTCTTTTGTTTCTTGATTTTTTTTGCATCTCTTAGTTTGATTATTTTGGGAGTGGGAGGGAATGGTAATATAAGCATGCTTTTTATTACTTATTTTTAGGCTGACAGTGCTAAAATATCTTTGGAACCTAATTGTAACATATATTATATTGATATTTAATTGGGAGTTTTATATAGATATATTTGGGTGTGTGTGTATACACACATACACACACCCTTTTCTCTTTACTCTCTAATCTATAGAAAAAGACAGTACACATTTTAATAACCAAGTAAAAATTCCCATAATACATATTACTATCATAACTCATAACACATATTGTCATGTATATTCAAGACCTTATATCTTTCCCTTGGGGAAAAGGAGGAGGGGAAGGTAGCCAAGAAGGCAGAAACATTTATGTGATAATAAATCTAGTCCCTATCACATATTTCCCTAATCATTATTTGAAAATGTATGCAGAGAGGCTGATATGGGTTGGCTCTGTGTTCCTACCCAAATCTCATCTTGAATTATACTCCCTTAATTCCCACATGTTATGGAGGGAAGTGGTAGGAGATAATTTGAATCATGGGGTTTTTTTCTTCTATACTGTTCTCATGGTAGTGAGTAAGTCTCACAAGGTCTGATGGGTTTCTCAGGTGTTTCTGCTTTTGCTTTTTCCTCATTTTCTCTTGCTGCCACCATGTAAGATGTGCCTTTTGCCTCCCACCATGGTTCTGAGGCCTCCCCAGCCATATGGAACTGTAAGTCCAATTAAACCTCTTTTTCTCCGCTGAGTCTCAGGTATGTGTTTATCAGCAGTGTGAAAACAGACTAATATTAAACTGGTACCAGTAGAGTAGGGTGTTGCTGAAAAGATACCTGAAAATGTGGAAGCAACTTTGGAACTGGGTAACAGACAGAGGTTGAAACAATTTGGAGGGCTCAAAAGAAGACATGAAAATGTGAGAAGGTTTGGAACTTTCTAGAGACTTGTTGAATGGCTTTGACAAAAATGCTGATAGTGATATGAACAATAAGGTCTAGGCTGAAGTGGTTTCGGATGGAAATGAGCAGCTTGTTGGGAAATGGAGCAAAGGTGACTCTTGTTATGCTTTAGCAAAGGGACTGGTGGTATTTTGCCCCTACCCTAGAGATTTGTGGAACTTTGAACTTGAGAGAGATGATTTAGGGTATCTGGCAGAATAAATTTCTAAGAAGCAAAGCATTCAAGAGGCAACTTGGGTGCTGTTAAAAGCATTCAGTTGTAAAAGGGAAACAGAGCATTAAAGCTTGGAAAATTTGCAGCCTGACAGTGTGATAGAAAATAAAAGCCCATTTTCTGAGGTGAAATTCAAGACAGCTGCAGAAATTTGCAAAAGTAACAATAGCTGCATAAATTTGCATAAGTAACAAGGAGCAGGATGTTAATCCCCAAGACAATGGGGAAAATGTCTCCAGGGCATGTCAGAGGGCTCCACAACAGCCCCTCCCATCACAGGCCCAGAGGCCCAAGAGAAAATGGTTTCATGGGCAGGGCCCAGGGTCCCTGTGCTGTGTGCAGTCTAGGGACTTGGTGCCCTGTGTTCCAGCTGCTCCAGCTGTGGCTGAAAGAGGACAACATAGAGCTCATGATGTGTCTTCAGAGGGTGCAAGCCCCAAGCCTTGGCAGCTTCCATGTGGTGTTGAGCCTGCGAGTACGCAGGAGTCAAGAATTGAGGTTTTTGAACCTCCACCTAGATTTCAGAAGATCTGCAGAAATGTCTGAATACCCAGGCAGAAGTTTACCGCAGGGGCAGGGCTCTCATGGAGAACCTCTGCTAGGGCAGTTTGGAAGGGAAATGTGGGATTGGAGCCCCCACACAGAATCCCTACTGGGTAACCACCTAGTGGAGCAAGTGAGAAGAGGGCCACCATCCTGTCTCCTCCAGACCCCAGAATGGTAGATACACCAACAGCTTGCACTGTGTGTCTGGAAAAGCCACAGACACTCAGTGCCAGCCTATGAAAGCAGCTAGGAGGGAGGCTGTACCCTGCAAAGCCACAGGAGTGGAGCTGTCCAGGACCATTGGAACCTACCTCTTGCATTGGCATAACCCAGATGTCATACCTGACATCAAAAAAGAACATATTTGGAGCTTTAAGATTTGACTGCCCTGCTGGATCTTAGACTTGCATGGGCCCAGTAGCCCCTTTGTTTTGGCCAACTTCCCCCATTTGGAATGGCTGTATTTACCCAATGCCTGTACCCACTGTATCTAGGAAGTAACTAACTTGCTTTCGATTTTACAGGCTTATAGGTGGAAGGGACTTACTTTGTCTCAGATGAGACTTTGGACTGTAGATTTTTGAGTTAATGCTGAAATTAGTTAAGGCTTTGGGGGACTGTTGTGAAGGTATGATTGGTTTTGAAATGTGAGGACACGAGATTCAGAGAGGCCGGGGCGGGATGATATGGTTTGGCTGTGTCCCCACCCAAATCTCATCTTGAATTATACTCCCATAATTCCCACGTGTTATGGGAGGCACCCAGTGGGAGATAATTTGAATCATGGGGGTGGTTTCCCCGATACTGTTCTCATGGTAGTGAATAAGTCTCACGAGATGTGATGGTTTTATCAGGGGTTTCTGCTTTTGCATCTTCCTCATTTTCTCTTGCTGCCACCACATAAGAAGTGCCTTTCACCTCCTGCCATGATTCTGAGGCATCCCCAGCCATGTGGAACTGTAAGTCCAATTAAACCCTTTTTTCTTCCTAGTCTCAGGTATGTCTTTATCAGCAATGCGAAAATGGATTAATACAGAGGCCCAGTATTTAATTGTGAATTGTGCCCCTAAAATGCACACACCCTTTTCTCTGGAGTAAATGTCATTTCATGTGGTCACTTCTGGAAGTGCAGCCAAGCTCGGCAGTCAAATTCCTTTCTCTGGGACTTTGAAAGTGAGCGTCCGGTGGGAAGGAAGAGGGACTTTGACTTATCAGAGTTTGTGTACTAGAGTACTGGAGGGCAATGTATCATCAGAAATTCCTCATGGCCAAACACACAGACACACACAACTTTTGGTGGTGTGGATTTGCATCTGCCACATGCCCGTTCCTGAGAGTAGACCTGTTTTCTTTCTTTTTTTTTTTTTTTTTTGAGACGGAGTCTCGCTGTGTCGCCCAGGCTGGAGTGCAGTGGCCGGATCTCAGCTCATTGCAAGCTCCGCCTCCCGGGTTTTTACGCCATTCTCCTGCCTCAGCCTCCCGAGTAGCTGGGACTACAGGAGCCCACCACCTCGCCCGGCTAGTTTTTTGTATTTTTTAGTAGAGACGGGGTTTCACCGTGTTAGCCAGGATGGTCTCGAACTCCTGACCTCGTGATCCGCCCGTCTCGGCCTCCCAAAGTGCTGGGATTACAGGCTTGAGCCACCGCGCCCGGCCACAAGAGTAGACCTGTTTTCTAAGCCACATTGCCATACAGAAAGCAAATGACCAAGCAGAACCATTCAGGGCTGACTCTGAAAACTCCCTTTTGAGGTTCCATTTCTAGCTTTTTAAAAATTTTTTTGTTTTATTATTATTTTTTTTATGGTGTCTCACTCTGTCGCCAGGCTGGAGTACAGAGGCCCAATCTTGGCTCACTGCAACCTCCGACTCTATGGTTCAAGCAATTCTCCTGCCTCAGCCTTCCGAGTAGCTGGGACTACAGGTGCGTGCCACCACACCCAGCTAATTTTTGTATTTTTAGTAGGGATGGGGTTTCACCATGTTTGCCAGGATGGTCTCCATCTCTTGACCTTGTGATCTGCCCACCTTGGCCTCCCAAAGTGCTGGGATTATAGGCATGAGCCACCGAGCCCAGTCTCCTTTTCTAGTTTTTTACCACCCATGGGTACCTCACTTAACAGAAGTACCATTTCTTGTCCCAAGTCTGAACCATCGAGCATGCTGTGTAAGTAGTTTTCTTCACCAATGACTAGAGTTCAGATAAACCATTGGTGGCAAGGAAAACTGGATATAAAATAAAAATCTTGAATTTTTGTGCTTTATCTACCATAAAAGTTTATCCACTAAGATTATACTCTGGTTAAATTATAGATGTTTAGATATTGTACATATTAAAATAACTATGTGATAATTTTTACAGTACATTTAAGAGAATACTAAAAAGAGGCCTGGGGGTGTGGAATATTTTAGAAAAATCTGAGAAGTCAAAAGAAAATTCAGTATTAAAAAAATGGAAATCTTCAGCTAAATGGTAAGCTCAATAGGTTTTGTCCATATTAAGTGATATTAAGTGGATTTCCATGGAATTCAATAAATATTACTTTTGTGAACATATTACTCTCCTATCCCAATTTTAAAAATTTCTTTTGGAGATTACATGAATAAAATAGCCATTTTTGGTCAGGCATGGTGGCTCATCCCTGCACTTTGGGAGGCAGAGACAGGAGGATCACTTGAGCAGAGCAGAGGAGTTCAAGACGAGCCTGGGCAACATAGTGAGACCTTGTCTCTATTTGGGGAAAAAAAAAAAAAAAAAAATTGATGAAGAATTTGGTACTCTTTTTCCAAAAAAGACAAAAAAAAAAAAAAGGGGAGACACTTATCCTGAAATCTCATTTAGCCTTATGATTTTATAAATTCATTTTTCTTTATTTTTTAGCATGTCTGAGTAACTTTCTGGGAACAGATGTGGATTTGTCAGGATTTTTGTAAAGTCTCAAAATACTTTGCAAACTTGATTTCTATTTACATTTGTAATCAGCTATGAATTTTTCATTTGTTTTTAATGCACAATTTTCTAACAAAGGTTATTACAGAAGAAGTGATAGTCATGAGTACAGAGAAATAATATTTATTTAACTTTCTGTATCATTCCTCTAAGAATTAATAGTGTTTAATATGTCAAGTATCTCAGAACCCTACCTAATCACACATACAACAATGAAAACATTGCAAGTACTGTTAATTGATAACCATCCAGGCTTTCATGAATCAATTACTCCATTGCCCAAGATTTGACACTTAATGGGTGTTCAATAAACATTTGTTGAAATTAAGCAAATTGATTCAATGAACTTGAAGTGAGCCTCTTGTGGGTTGTTCATTTCTCTTCATAATCTGCATTTTATAAAGAAAGCAACAAATTAGCTAAGAAAATTCACAGTGTTTCTGAATTCACACATTGTAGCTCAGACAGTCATGATTAAATAAGGTGGTATTCTCTTGTATTACATGTTGAGCGTACCTTATCTGAAATGCTTGGGACCACAGTGTTTCAGATTTTGGATTTTTTCAGATTTGGGGATATTTGCATTACCAATCGAGCATCTCTGTTCTGAAAACCCCAAATCTGAAATGCTCCAATGAGCATTTTCTTTGAGCATCTTGTAAGAACTCATAAAATTTTGGATTTAGGAGCTTTTCAGATTTCACATCTTTGGATTAGGGATACTCAACCTATATTAAAGTTACCCATAACATCTTTTGATATAAATTCTGATATATGTAAAATATTTTATCTAGGATACAACAAGTAAGTAGAGTCATGTATTGCTTAATGACTGGAATGAGTTCTGAGAAATGTGTTGTTGGGTGATTTCATGTTTGTGTGAGTGTACTAACACAAACCTAGATGACATACCCTGCAATACTCCTCAACTATGTGGTATAGCCTATTGCTCCTAGGCTACAAACCTGGATAGCATGTTACTGTACTGAATATTGTAGGCAATTGCAATCACAATTGCCTACAGCAAGTATTTGTGTTCCTAAACATATTTAAACATAAAAAAAGGCACAGTAAGAATATGGTATAAAAGGTCAAAAATGGTACACTTTTCTTGGGTACTTACCATGAATGGATCTTGCAGAACTGAAAGTTGTTCAGGGTGAGTCAGTGAGTGAGTGGTTAGTGAAAGTGAAAGGCTAGGACATTACTGTACACTACTGTAGACTTTATAAACACTGTACATTTAGGACACACTAGGTTTATTTAAAAATAAGTAACTGAGCTACAATATTATGACAGCTATGATGCCTCCATGTGATAAGAATTTTTTAGGTCCACTATAATTTTATGGGCCCATCCTCATATATATGGTTTGTCATTGACCAAAACATCTTTACGAGGCACATGTCTGTATTAGGATAGTTCCATCTTACCTTCCCTATTTCTCTCTACTATAGATGAGTAACGGGAATGCTATCATTGTAACCTTTTAAAATAATATTCAAATAAAATCTAGTAGCTGAAATTTCATCAGTTGAAAATAAAGGAGAAAATAAAAGAAAAAAAATTCCTTACATGAGTTCAGAGCTATACAGTCCTTTGATTAGAATTTTATTATTATTATTTTTCAGTTGTTTATTACATGTTATTATCCTGTAGTGATTGAGGAGAAAAGTAATGCAATTAGCATTTCTTTCATTATCAGATTCTTTCAATCATTAATGGCACTTAGTTTTAGATAGCAGTTGACATATTTAGCCGTATTTACATTTAGGCTTCAATTCCAGGTGTATGCTTAGCACACAGTTGATATTACATAAATGTTTCTTGGATCAATAAATGAAACAGTGACCTAGCATTGATTGCTGTGCTTCTTCAGTAAAAAATGAGATGGGAAACCTTAGCAAAATAAGCAAAATAAATGTTACTCTTTGGAGCTGCATGATGTGTTTTGTAACTTTTTTTTTAAAAAAAGGAATATTCAGAATAATTTTTCTCAAAGGAGAAGGTAGACCTAGGACAGGACCTCAGATTTCAAAACACTTTTCTCCATCTTTACAGTAGCTCACCTTACCAACAATAAGGATAATAAAATATAAGATAAAGAAATAAGTAATTAGGTAAGATTTAATTTACCTGTTAATTTACCTGTTATTGTCAAGGGAGTGTATGATCCAGGTTGACAGGCATTAACATGTACCCCTTTAAATGGTAAAGTGTGTTATTATCATAATTAAGAAATATATACTTGCCTTCAATTTGAAGTACTTATATAGTGTTCAAAAAGTAAATAAAACACCTTTATTATTGAACAATTAAAGGAAGTAATAAAATAATAAAACAACTAAAATTTCACTATATAGAAACAGCAATTGATAAAATTCTTTACATATATTTTTCTATACTTTAAATAATGCTATGTTTTAAAACTTCTTATAAAATGATGTCATTGTGTAAAGATCACTTTAAATCTTTTTAAAAATTTAACAACTTAGTATGAAGTCTTTTCATGTAATTAAGTCAATCTACCATATTATTGGCAATGAGTGTGTTATAGTCCATTATATACATGTACAATGAATTAGAGCACTGAATTTTATATGCTTAGAATTACTTTTTGCTAATATTAGAAAATTTTAATATTTTGCTAATAATAGAAAATTTTTAGCTAATAATAGAAACAAATTAGCTAATAACCTTGTGTATATACTTTTCATTTTTTAAACTGTGTTTATTATGGAGACTACATGTGTAATTACTTTCATTGTTGATTCATATTTCCAAGTGTGAGAATTGATTTTATGTGCCAACTTGACTAGGTTAAGGAATGCCCAGATAACTGGTAAAACATGATTTCTGGATGGGTCTGTGAGAGTGTTTTCAGAAGAAGTTAGGTTTTAAATAAGTTGACAAAATGAGCATTACCATTAATAACATAGGTAGGCATCATTCAATCTGTTGAGGGCTCAAATACAACAAAAAGATGGAGAAAGGGGAAATTTACTTTCTCTTCTAAAGCTGGAAAATCTGTTTTCTCCTCCCTTCTGACATCGGAGCTCTTGGTTCTCAAGCCTTTGGACTTGGACTGGGAGTTACACCATTGACTTCCTTGGTTCTCAGGTCTCCAGACTTGTAGTGAATTACTCCATTGGCTTTCCTGTTTCTCTAGCTGGCCGATGGCATATTGTGGGACTTCCTGGCTTCCATAACTGCATAAATCAATTCTCATAATAAATCTCCCTATATATATCTATCTCTATATGTATCATATTGTTTCTTTTTCTCTGGAGAACCTAACACACCAAGTTTCCTTCCAGTTTGGCAATATGATTCAAGTTGGACTTCTACATATCATGAGGTATGTTTATTTCTCAAAATCATGCAAACAGTAAATCATATTATTTAAATCTTTAAATAATAAACAAATAAAGCTATCTCATTGTTATTTTAATGTTCATTTCTATACTAGCTAGCATTTTTTGAATTATTGCCGTACGCCAGCCACCAATGCATTCATTTTGTACTTTTCACAGAACACTGTAAGGTAAGAACTGTTATTGTTTTTCTTTTATAAAAAAAGACATTGAGATTTAGAATACCTTAAGTACCTTGCTGTAGGTCTTTTCCCCTCCTGACCTGGTGCTCTCAACCCTATGCCATTTGACCTCTCCCACAGAAAATAAACATTTAAAACTTTTATGTCCTTCCTGTAGGTATTTTACGAAACCTCATCCCCATTTTTAGTTTTTGCCCACTATTTTTTCCTTTGATTATCATTTTTTTCTTTCTGATTTGCAAGAATTCTTTAAATGTAAGAAAACGACTCTGTCATACTACACTTTGCTTTGCATTTCGATATTATTCAACTTTATGCAAAAACTCAGTATATCTACATAATTCTCCCAGATTCCCATAGGTTGGGAATTACTGCTTTAGATCGTTCAAAATTTGTGACTTCCAAATGAGTAAAATGCTGCTTGAGTTGACATGGTTTAATGCATGAAATCCTTTTAAGGATCTTTTTCAACTAGGTCCTGGTTTTCAGGACATTCCACATTACAACCCATACATTAAACAACTCTATTAATTTGTCTTTCACAATTTTTCTTCTGTGAATAGTTAAAAAGTTCTTAGTGGCCTCTTAAATTTTTCCAGATAAAATGTACAGTATCCTTTTTCTAAAGTGCTTTAAAAAAAGCACTGGTTAAGAGTTAACACTTCATTTTGAAAAAGTCATTTCAAGACATTCATTTTTAGATCAAGGAATAATCATCATCTTTAAATTCTTTTCCACGAGACTAAAAACATGGATTATTGATATATATTTTAAGCTAGTAAAAAAGATCTGCATCATTACCAGATTAGAAGTTGCATTGATGAAATGGCCCAAATGAAGGGAAAATGAGTGACAGTAAGGGTCATAAAAACTGCTTAGCCTTTGCATGAGCTCTTGAAAGCAACTTTTACAATGAATTAAGTTTTTCCTTTATTGAGTGCCACCTTAAATTTATTGGAAAGCTTCGTGAAGTTTTTCAGTAGGAGCTTTATAAAATGTATTTTTAACCCCATTTCTCCTTCTTTTCTCTAATTTAAAAACAGCTTGAGGATACTTGCCCAGTTGGTTGTCATTTTGAGGGGGCCTTTAGTGAGCATGTTCTGAGCAGGAACACCCGGGCTCTGTAAGAGACAGCTGGCTCTTATTAACAAACTTTGCATTACAAAACAGGCAGACGCATCACTCGTGGGGCTTATGAGCCTATTTTCCTCTCACTCCAGGCAGGTGTTCCTCTCACAAAGGCCAACTCCCAAGCACTTTTATTTTAACTGTAGATGAATTATAGGGAACATGTGCTCTCCTTTAGAGAGTACTGAGTAGCCTAGAAGCATAGTTACCCAACTTTAACCACAATATGGAATGATAGCCCCCTGGAGCAGAGATAAAATCAGAATAAATACTCCTGTGAATAGTAAAAATAGGCCGGGCGCAGTGGCTCACGCCTGTAATCCCAGCACTTTGGGAGGCCGAAGCGGGTGGATCACGAGGTCAGGAGATCGAGACCATCCTGGCTAATACGATGAAACCCCGTCTCTACTAAAAATGCAAAAAAAATTAGCCGGGCGTGATGGCGAGTGCCTGTAGTCCCAGCCACTCGGGAGGCTGAGGCAGGAGAATGGTGGGAACCCGGGAGGCGGAGCTTGCAATGAGCCGAGATCGCGCCACTGGACTCCAGCCTGGTCGACAGTGCGAGACTCCATCTCAAAAAAAAAAAAAGAAAAGAAAAGTAAATACAAATAACGAATAAACTGTATGAAAAAAATGCGTAATAACACTACAAATAGAAGAAACAGTTTGTGTGTGTGTGTTTGTTTTCTCTGCAAAGATTGTTGGTAAGGGTATGTGGAGAGAAATTGTCTCCATTTGTATGGCAGAATTTTAATTTAGGGAGGTGACTGAGTGACAGCAAAAAGAGAGGCTAATATCATTTTTTTTAAAAAAAGAATTTATTACTCATATTTACTGAAAAAAGGGGCGACACCAGGCATGTTACATAGGGCCATCTGGTGGACATCAGGATGGGGAGGAGGCAGAGGATGAGTTAGGAGAAGTCATAGGCCAGAGCCTTTTATTAGGATTTCTGTGGAAAGATAAGGCAGGTTTGAATAAGATTAGCTAGTTTGAATGATTCTGTCAGGCTTTGAGTGATATTCCTGCAATCTAGTTGCCTGATACCTGGTGCTAAAATGATATAGTGCAGGGAAAATATGGGCTTGGTGTGTGAGAGTTAGATTAGGAGATGGTTGAGGCTGTAGACTCCCCATCGGTTGGTTTGCCTATAAAAGACATGCTTGCCAATAAGTTTAAAAATTAGCTAGCCCTGAGAGGAGCAGTCTTTCCCAGGTCTATAAGGCTCCCAAATGCCAGAGAATCAAGGAATGTTTATTGCAACATTGATTGTAACAGTAGTAGTTTAAATGTTCATCCATATGGGATTCATAAAATCAGTCAATGCACATCTATACTAGGGCTACAAAGTGCCTAATAAAGAGGAGGAGGTCCTTTGTTATTCTGCTTCTTAGTGAGTTAACCTTCCCTGAGGGGTCAGAAAACAATACACCAAAGTAAAGGCCTCAGAAGCAGCCTCAGAAGCAAAGTTTCTCTATGACCTTCTCTTGTCCTGGGCTGTCTCTCACCCCTCAGTCTCCTCCGAGGATAGCCATAGAAATGAGAATCCCTCTTTCCCAAGGTGCATCATAGAAACTGGAACCTCTTTTCCCCAAAGCCAGCCATAAAGCCTGAATATATTACCCTAACCTTCTCCCACCTTTCTGTGTAACTGGCTATGAAGAATTTAAGACTTTCATTCTGGAGGTATCCTATCCTATAACCAGGATGGAGGAATGTAGAACAGAGGAATCTGAACAGGCCTTGCTGAGTTTCCACATTCAGTCTATTAGCATTAGATCATACCCTTTTTGTCCACTTATATTTCTACATGGCTGTCCATGTTTTATCAAACCTAAGTATAAAAATGGATCATTCACCCTGTATCTTTAGGTCTTCATTCTGAAGCCTGCCATATCTCATAATAGTATGATCAAATAAATTTGCTTTTATCTTGTTAACCTGTCTTTTGTTAGCTAGGGCTACCATCTATGACCCTTATGATAGGGAGAAAAGGGGTCATCCCCTTCTACCTCTACACCTTGGACAATTTACCTCTTTACACTTGATTTTTTCTCACATGTGTATGAGGATAATAATTGTATCTAACACACTAGTTATTGTAAAGATAAAATGAGTTAATTAATGTCAAATGTTGAAAAAGATGGCCAGCATACAGCTATTATAAGCACCGGAGTTTGTTATCTATAATATATTATAAAATAGAACTTCACTGTATTAATGATGTGAATAAATCAGATGATACACAATATGTATATTTCGCTATATATAGTCATTTGTACTTATATGCACACATAATAAATGTTTTATACACAAACATCCACATGTACATATATCTTCAATTTTGTCTGTGTATATAAACAAATCTGAGGGGATACTGACTGTTAAACAGTGATGGTCTCTAGGGTGACTTAAGGAGCAACTTCATTTTCTCCTCCATATATTTCTTCAGTTTGGACATCTCTATATGTGATATTTTGAGTAATCTCCATGAATTATTTTTTAAAAATAGAACAACAAGGTTATTTTGATTATAGAAACAATCTGAAGAACAAAGATATCTTCTAAATAAGGGAGAAACTTAAATCACGTATGCGAAAATAAGCCCAATACTTACTAGAAATTAAAGGAAAATATTGTGATCCAATATTATTCTGTAGATATAAAGTGTTACAATCAGATGTTAAATCTTTTGATTTTTGTGTACTTTACCAGTTTCCATCAAATATTCTTAAGGAAATCAAATAAAATAGTTTTATGCACCTGAGTTTCATGCAGCTGCACTTATTTCTTGAACAGTGCGTCATGGCTTTTATGTTCTATTATTTGCATAACATCCCAATCTTTGCATTTGTTTGTGTTACTTGATTATAAGATGTTCGGTTAATACTAGAGAACTTATTTATTTATTTTTTTTAGCTATGCCAACACTCCATTACCTAAATTATGACTGTGAGAATGATTTGACCACATCCAGAGTCTAACATTCCCTGTACCTTTTCTGTAATTAGAATGATAACATTTGCAGGCCGGGCGCGGTGGCTCAAGCCTGTAATCCCAGCACTTTGGGAGGCTGAGACGGGCGGATCACGAGGTCAGGAGATCGAGACCATCCTGGCTAACCCGGTGAAACCCCGTCTCTACTAAAATATACAAAAAACTAGCAGGGCGAGGTGTCGGGCACCTGTAGTTCCAGCTACTCGGGAGGCTGAGACAGGAGAATGGCATGAACCCGGGAGGCGGAGCTTGCAGTGAGCTGAGATCCGGCCACTGCACTCCAGCCTGGGCGACAGAGTGAGACTCCGTCTCAAAAAAAAAAAAAAAAAAAAAAAAAAGGAATGATAACATTTGCATTCTTGATTCCTGGGGAAACTAAATATATTTGCCCCCTCTGACTCCTGCACTAGTATAGTACACTGTTTTACTACGGATAAAGAATAAGATGTGGGGCCGGGCGCGGTGGCTCAAGCCTGTAATCCCAGCACTTTGGGAGGCCGAGGCGGGTGGATCACAAGGTCAGGAGATCGAGACTATCCTGGCTAACATGGTGAAACCCCGTCTCTACTAAAAATACAAAAAAACTAGCCGGGCGCGGTAGCGGGCGCCTGTAGTCCCAGCTACTTGGGAGGCTGAGGCGGGAGAATGGCGTGAACCCGGGGGGCGGAGCTTGGAGTGAGCCGAGATCGCGCCACTGCACTCCAGCCTGGGAGACACAGTGAGACTCCGTCTCAAAAAAAAAAAAAAAAAAAAAAAAAAGAATAAGATGTGGAATTGCAGAGAAATTATAAAAGGATTCTCCAGATATAGCACAGAAATGAGTAGCAGAGTTGATCAAGGCTCCAATAAGTATTCAATGAACTATGCTCCAAGAAGTAGTCAATGAACTACCAGTGATCATGAAACATAAAAGAACACTTTTACATCACATTAGAAAGACCAGTCATTTCCTTGTGCTCTTAAATGAAAGGTCATCAAATATATAGTTATAGACTGACAACCTGGTTTCCTAACAGCATCTGAAAATTTGCCAGATTGATCCAGTTCTGCATTTTGACCATGGGCTATTTAAAAAGGTGTTTATATTTTCACATATTTTGTGATGTTCTTGATATCTTATTGTTTGTAACTTTTAATTAATATTATTGTGGTCAGAAACCCTATTTTGTATTATTTTGGTCCTTTGGAATTTACTGAGACATTCCCTCAGCATATTGTCTTTCTTGGTGAATATTCTATGTATGCTTGTAAAAAAAGGTGTATGTCTATAGCTGTTGGGTAAAATGTTCTACAAATATCAATCAGGCTAACTTAGTTGATAGTGTCATTTAAGTCTTCTATAATGAAACTGATAATTTTATCAACTTTTCATTTTAAAGAAAAGGTTCTTAAAATATCTACCACATGTAGATTTTGTCTGTTTCTTTCTTTAGTATTCAAATTTTGCTTCACATACTTGAAAGCTTTGTGTTTTTTTGTTTTTTGTTTTGTGTTTTGAGATGGAGTCTGGCTCTGTCGTATGTCCAGGCATACGACAGAGTGCAGTGGGCGGAGTGCAGTGGCGCAATCTCTGCTCACTTCAAGCTCCGCCTCCCGGGTTCACGCCATTCTCTTGCCTCAGCCTCCTGAGTAGCCGGACTGCAGGTGCCCGCCACCACGCTAGGCTAATGTTTTTTTTTTTAATGTATTTTTAGTAGAAACGAGGTTTCACCGTGTTAGCCAGGATGGTCTCAATCTCCTGACCTGATGATCTGCACGCCTCGGCCTCCCATTACAGGCATGAGCCACCACACCGGGTCCCAAAGCTTTGTTTTCATACATTAAGTCTTTTTAATGAATTCATGTTTGTTATTTTGAAAATGTCTTTAGTTCTAATGATAATCATTATCTAGACATACATTCTGATATTAACAAAGGCACATCTTCCCTGTGCTCAGTGTCTGCATAATATATTTTTCCATGCTTTTATTTTTACCATTTTTGTTTATTTAAACTGTTTATTGTAAACAACATATAATTGATTTTTTCTTTTTTACCCAGTTTAACAATCTCTGCCTTTTATGTGGAGTGATTATGCTTCCCCCTGCCCCCCGACAGAGTCTTGCTCTGTCTCCAGGCTGGAGTGCAGTAGCGTGATCTTGGCTCACTGCAACCTCTGCCTCCTAGGTTCAAGCAATTCTCCTGCCTCAACCTCCCGAGTAGCTGGGACTACAGGTGCACGCCACCATGCCTAGGTAATTTTTGTATTTTTGCTCACGCCTGTAATTCCAGCACTTCGGGAGGCTGAGGCAGGCAGATCACAAGATCAAGAGAGTGAGACCATCCTGGCCATTGTGGTGAAATCCTGTTTCTACTAAAAATATGCATTTTAAGTAAATATATTTATCAATATGTTTGAGTTTGTCTATCATCTTTATTTGTATTCTTTATTTGTCCTATTTGTTTTTTGTATCCTTCTTTTTCTCTGTCTTCTTTTGGGTAAACCAAGTGTTTTTTAGTATGCCATTTTATCACATTCACTGGTATTATAGCCATAACTCCATATGTTGCAATATGCATCTTCAATTTACTGCAGCATACCTTCAAATATCGTATTACTTCATTAACATGATAAAAAAGTACAATAGTATAATTCTGTGTTCTTATTGTCATATATTTTACTTCTATATGCTAGATGTATATTGCTTTATTAAGTCAACATTCTTTTTAAAACATTTAAAGATAAATTTGTACATCTATTTGTAAAAGAAAAAACAATCAGGAATTGGTAACATTTGGCAGAAACCAATAAAGGGACTAGATAGGGTAAAAATACGTATAAATATAAAATATATTTTTACTCATATTTCTTAGCATTACATATAATGAATAAAATTCTGAAGAATATTTCATAGCATTACATATAATGCAGGCCTGCTAAGGATGAATTTGCTCAGCATCTAATAGTCTGAAAATATCTTTCTTTTGCCTTGAATTTTGAAAAATATTTTCACTTGATACAGAACTTCAGTTTGATAGTTCTTGTTTCCTTTCTTTCAGCACTTTAAAGATGTCAACCAATCATACTTGGTACTCATTGTTTCTGGTGAGAAGTCAGCTACAAAATTAATTCTATGTAATCATAGAATTTTTTTTTAGTTCCTTCTAAGATTGTTTTCTTTTATATTTGATTTTCAGCAGCTTGATTATTATGAAACTAGTTATACTTTACCTTGCATTTTTGCTGCTTGGAGTTTCTTGATTCTTCTCAGACTATGAGTTGATATGGTTTATCAGTTTGGAGAAAAACCTCTGTCATAATCTTGTCAAAATAATTCTTCAGGTCCATTTTCTATTTTCTCTCCTTCTGGGACAGCAATTATACATGTATTATACCATTTGATATTGTTCAACAGATTTCAGGTGTTCCATTTTTTTCTTCTTCTCGTCTCTTTGGTTTACACTTTGGATAATTTCTATTGACAATGATCTTCAATTTTACTTGTTCTTCTGTTGCATCTGTCTGCTGTTAATTTCATAGAAAAAATCCTGACATTGTATTTTCCATTTCTAGATTTTCCATTTTTATAATGTCCACCTCTCTGTTAAGATTCCTCATTTGCACATGTAAGTTGTTTACCAATTCTTCTGGGCATACTCTTCCTACTTATTTTGAAGCTCCTGTCTGATAGTTCCAGCATCAGAGCAAATTCTAGTTCTGTTTCCATTGACTATTTCCTCTCTTCACCAAAGGTAACACTGCTTGTTTGTTTCTTTTTGCCTTTATTTGTTTTTCCATGACACTGTATGTAATAGATTAATATAAATAATATTTATCTTCAAAAAAGTTATCCTTCTTTTGTCAGTGATGTATGTTAAATCAGCCTAATCCTTATTCTGCTTCCATCTAGACATTTGTGCTGTTTTATTTATTTATTTTTTTTATTTTTATTTTTTTTTTGAGACGGAGTCTCACGCTGTCGCCCAGGCTGGAGTGCAGTGGCCCGATCTCAGCTCACTGCAAGCTCCGCCTCCCGGGTTCACGCCATTCTCCGGCCTCAGCCTCCCGAGTAGCTGGGACTACAGGCGCTGCCACCTCGCCCGGCTATTTTTTTTTTTTTTGTATTTCTTAGTAGAGACGGGGTTTCACCGTGTTAGCCAGGATGGTCTCGATCTCCTGACCTCGTGATCCGCCCATCTCGGCCTCCCAAAGTGCTGGGATTACAGGCTTGAGCCACCGCGCCCGGCTGTGCTGTTTTAATTAAATTCAGTTAATCACTGACTTAAAACATTTTGAAGAACTGACTTAATATGCCTCCTTTTACCAAGGCTTGGCATCCAATCACTGGTAAGAGTCTGCTGATGTCCTTTATATTTATATTTATATACAGATTCCAGCTTTCTGGGTCATTAGGGAGTTCCAGTTCTACTCTTTGGAAGATCTCTTTCTGTCTTGCCACATGGCCTTAGACTTCAGAGGCCTGGTGCTATGTACTTGGTGAAGAGTCAGAATTTCTCAGTGGGATTTCTCTCTATTCTCCAGCCTGGTTCCCAGCCTTTAGTATTCTACAGTGCAGCTGACAAAAGTCAAGTATCATCTTTATGAATTTATCTCATTGCTCTGTCCCCAGACCCACCTTTCAGGGCATTGCTGCTTTGTCCTTGGAAAAGGTCCCAGGCACTTCAGAGAGAATGTCTCTCAGCTATCTTTTCCTGGCCTCAGGCTTAAGTATACCCCATCATGGGGAATAAGTAGAGAAAGACTTGGCAAGTGGCTATGGACTGACTGTAGCTAAAGCTTCTAGTGATTCTCATCAATTATAACAGTCTACATACTGCTGAGAACATTCATTAAAGATTAGTCAATGTTCTATATGCCTTGATCTTATCTCTGGAAAATTCCTCCTCTCATTTCTCTGTCAAGGGTGAAAGTGGCTGTTCAAGCACACAGAACTTTCTGCATCCTTGGTTCATTTTGGTTTATTTGTTACTCCATTTTCAAATTAAAAAAATTTTTAAATGTTTTAATTTTTTTACTCTAAGTTCCAGGATACATGTGCAGATTGTGCAGGTTTGCTACATAGGTATATGTATGCCATGGTGGTTTGCTACACCTAGCAACCTATCACCTAGGTTTCGAGCCCTGCATGAATTAGCTATTTGCCTTGATGCTCTCCCTCCCCACCCTAACCCTGTAACCAACAGGCCCCAGTGTGTGTTGTTGCCCTCCCTGTGTCTATGTGTTCTCGTTGTTCCACTCCCACTTATGAGAGAGAACATGCAATGTTTGGTTTTCTGTTCCAGTGTTAGTGTGCTAAGGACAATGGCTTCCAGCTTCATCCGTGTCCTTACAAAGAACATGATCTCATTCCTTTTTATGGCTGCATAGTATTCCATGGTATATATGTACCAGATTTTCTTTATCTGGTCTATTATTGCTGAGCATTTGGGTTGGTTCCATGTGTTTGCTATTGTGAATAGTACTGCAATAAACATACATGTGCAGGTATCTTTATACTAGAATGGTTTATATTCCTGTGGCTATGTACCCAGTAATGGAATTGCTGGGTCAAATGGTATTTCTGATTCCAGATCCTTGAGGAATCGCCACACTGCCTTCCGCAATGGTTGGACTAATTTACATTCCCACAAACAATGTAAAAGGGTTCCAGTTTCTTCACAGCCTTACCAGTATCTCTTGTTTCTTGACTTTTTAATAATTGCCATTTTGACTGGCATGAGATGGTAGCTCACTGTGGTTTGATTTGCATTTCTCTAATGTTCAGTGATGTTGAGCTTCTTTTCATTCGTTTGTTGGCTGCTTAAGTGTCTTCTTTTGAGAAGTGTGTTCATATTCTTTGCCCACTTTTAGATGGGGTTGGTTTTTTTCTTGTGAATTTGTTTAAGTTCCTTGTAAGTTCTGCTTACATTGGAATCGGTATTCTAATACCCATTAGACCTTTGTCAGATGGGTAGATTGCAAAAATTTTCTCCCATTCTGTAGGTTGCCTGTTCACTCTAATGATAGTTTGTTTTGCTGTGCAGAAGCTCTTTAGTTAGATTTCATTTGTCAATTTTAGCTTTTGTTGCAATTTATTTTGGTGAATTCATCATAAAATATTTGCCCATGCCTTTGTCCTGAATGGTGTTGCCTAGGTTTTCTTCTAGAGTTTTTATGGTTTTGGGTTTTACTTTTAAAGTATTTAATCTATCCTGAGTTAATTTTTGTATATGGTGTAAGGAAGGGGTCCAGTTTCAGTTTTCTGCATATGGCTAGCCAGCTTTCCCAGTACCATTTATTAAATAGGGAATTATTTCCATATTGCTTGTTTTTGTCAGGTTTGTTGATGATCAGATGGTTGTAGATATTTGGTCTTATTTCTGAGGTCTCTATCCTGTTCCATTCATCTACTTTGGTACCAGTCTGTCTGTTCTGGTACCAGTGCCATACTGTTTTGGTTACTGTAGACTTTTTGTAGAGTTTACAGTCAGGTAGCATGATACCTCCAGACTTGTTCTTTTTGCTTAGGATTGTCTTGGCTATGTAGGCTCTTTTTTGGTTCCATATGAATTTTAAAGTAGTTTTTTTTTCCTAATTCTCTGAAAAATATCAGTGGTAGATTGATGGGAATAGCATTGAATCTATACATTACTTTGGGCAGTATGGCCATTTTCACGATATTGATTCTTCTTATCCACAAGGACGGAATGTTTTTCCATTTGTTTTTGTCACCTTTTATTTCCTTGAGCAGTCGTTTGTAGTTCTTCTTGAAGAGGTCCTTCATGTCCCTTGTTGCTGTATTTTTAGATATTTTATTCTCTTTGTAGCAATTGTGAATGGGAGTTCATTCATGATTTGGCTCTCTGCTTGCCTATTGTTGGTGTAAAGGAATGTTTGTGATTTTTTTCACATTGATTTTGTATCCTGAGACTTTGCTGAAGTTGCTTATCAGCTTAAGGAGTTTTTGGGGTGAGATGATGGGGTTTTCTAAATATAGGATCATGTCATCTGCAAACAGAGACAACTTGATTTCCTCTCTTCCTATTGGTATACCTTTTATTTCTTTCTCTTACCTGATTGCCTTGGCCAGGACTTCCAATACTATGTTGAATAGAAGTGGTGAGAGAGGGCATCCTTGTCTTGTGCCAGTTTTCAAAAGAATGCTTTAAGTTTTTGCCTGTTAGTATGATATTGGCTGTGCGTTTGTGATAAATAGCTCTTACTATTTTGAGATATGTTCCATAAATACCTAGTTTATTGAGAGTTTTTAACATGAAGGATGTTGAATTTTATCAAAGGCCTTTTCTGCATCTATTGAGATAATCATGTGGTTTTTGTCATTGGTTCTGTGATGGATTACATTTACTGATTTCCATATGTTGAACCAGCTTTGCATCCCAAGAAGCTGACTTGATCATGGTAGGTATGTTTTTTGATGTGCTGCTGAATTCAGTTTGCTGGTATTTTGTTGAGGTTTTTTGCATTGATGTTCATCAGGGATATTGGCCTGAAATTTTCTTTTTTGTTGTATCTCTGCCAGGTTTTCGTATCAGGATGATGCTGGCCTCATAAAATGAGTTAGGGAGGAGTCCGCATTTTCAATTGTTTGGAATAGTTTCAGAAGGAATGCTATCAGCCTCTGTTTGTACGTCTGGTAGAATTTGGCTGTGAATCTGTCTGGTCCTGGGCTTTTTGTTTGTTAGGTTATTTATTACTGCCTCAATTTTAGAACTTGTTATTGGTCTATTCAGGGAGTCGACCTCTTCCTTGTTTAGTCTTCAGTGGGTGTATCTGTCCAGGAACTTATCCATTTCTTCCAGATTTTCTGGTTTATATGCATAGAGGTGTTTATAGTATTCTCTGATGGTAGTTTGTATTTCTGCGGGGTCAGTGGAGAGATCCACTTTATAATTTTTTTTATTGTGTCTATTTGATTCTTCTCTCTTTTTGTCTTTATTAGTCTATCTAGTGGTCTACCTATTTTGTTTTTTTTTTTTTTTTTCCAAAAAATCAGTTCCTGGGTTTATTGATTTTTGAAGGGTTTTTTGGTCTATATCTCCTTCAGTTCTGCCCTGATCTTAGTTATTTCTTATCTTCTGCTAGCTTTTTGATTTGTTTTCTTGTGCTTCTTCTGTTCTTTTCATTGTGATATTAGGGTGTCAATTTGAGATCTTTCTAACTTTCTGATGTGAGCGTTTAGTGCTATACATTTCCTTCTTAATACTGCTTTAGCTGTGTCTCAGAGATTCTGGTATGTTGTCTCTTTGTTCTCATTGGTTTCAAAGAACTTCTTGATTTCTGCCTTAATTCATTATTCACCCAGGAGTCATTCAGGTGCAGGTTGTTCAATTTCCATGTAGTTGTGTCGTTTTGAGTGAGTTTCTTAATCCTGAGTTCTAATTTGATGGCACTGTGGTCTGAAAGAGTGTTTATTTTGATTTCAATTCTTTTTCATTTGCTAAGGAGTGTTTTACTTCCAATTATGTGACCAATTTTAGAGTGAGTGCCATGTGGCACTGAGAACAATGTATATTCCATTGTTTTGGGGTGGAGAGTTCTATAGATATTTATTATGTCCACTTGATCCACAGCTGAGTTAAAGTCCTGAATATCCTTGTTAATTTTCTGTCTCATGAATATGTCTAATAGTGACAGTGGGGTGTTAAAGTCTCCCACTATTATTGTGTGGGAGACTAAGTCTCTTTGTAAGTCTCTAATAACTTGTTTTATAAATCTGGGTGCTCCTGTATTTGGTGCATATATATTTAGGGTAATTAGCTTTTCTTGTTGAATTGACCCCTTTACCATTATGTAAGGCCCTTCTTTGTCTCTTTTGGTTTTTGTTGGTTTAAAGTCTGTTTTGTCAGAGACTAGGATTGCCTCCCCTGCTTCTTTCTGTTTTCCATTTGCTTGGTAAATTTTCCTCCATTTCTTTATTTTAAGCCTATGTGTACCTTTGCACATGAGATGGGTCTCTTGAATACAGCACACCAATGGGTCTTGACTCTTTATCCAATTTGCCAGTCCATGTCTTTTAATTGGGGCATTTAGCCCATTTACATTTAAGGTTAATTTTGTTATATGTAAATTTTATCCTATTGTTATGATGCTATCTTTTTTTTTTTTTTGCACAGTAGTTGATACCTCTTCTTCATAACATCATTGGTATTTATATTTTCATTTGTTTTGCAGTAGCTGGTATAGCTTTTCCTTTCCATATTTAGTGGTTCCTTCAGAAGCTCTCGCAAGGCAGGCCTGGTGATGATGAATTCCCTCAGCATTTGCTTGTCTGGAGAGGATTTTATTTTTCCTTCATTTATGAAGCTTAGTTTGTCTGGGTATGAAGTTCTGCATTGAAAATTATTTTCTTTGAGAATGTTGAGTATTGACTTCCACTCTCTTCTGATTCATAGGGTTTCTCCTGGGAGACCTGCTGCTAGTCTTTGTAGGTACCCGGCCTTTCTTTGTAGGTGACCTGGCCTTTCTCTCTCCTGCCCTTAACATTTTTTCCTTCATTTCAACCTTGGATAATCTGATAATTATGTGTCTTAGAGTTGATCTTCTCATGGAGTATCTGAGTAGGGCTCTCTGTATTTCCTGAATTTGAATGTTGGCCTGTCTTGCTAGGTTGGGGAAGTTCTCCTGGATAATATCCTGAAGTGTGTTTTCCAGCTTGGTTCCATTGTCCCTGCCTCTTTCAGGTACTCCAACCAGTTGTAAGTTCTGTCTTTTTACATAGTCCCATATTTCTCAGAGGTTTTGTTTGTTCCTTTTCATTCCTTTTTCTCTAATCTTGTCTCCCTTCTTAATTTCAGCAAGATAGTGTTCCATCTCTGATACTTTCTTCTGCTTGATCAATTTGGCTGTTGATACTTGTGTATGCTTCACAAAGTTCTTGTGCTGTGTTTCAGCTCTGTCAGGTCATTTATGTTCCTCTCTTAACTAATTATTCTCTTTAGCAGTTCCTCTGACCTTTTATCAAGGTTCTTAGCTTCTTTGCATTGGGTTAGAACACGCTCCTTTACCTCACTGAAGTTTGTCATTACTCACCTTCTGAAACCTACTTCTGTCCATTCATCCATCTCATCCTCTGTCCAGTTCTGTGCCCTTGCTGGAGAGGTGTTGTGATCATTTGGAGAAGAGACATTCTGGCTTTATGGGTTTTTAGCATTGTTTCACTGATTCTTATTAGTCTTCATGAGTTTGTCTAGTTTTCTTCTCTGAGGCTGCTGACTCTTAGATGAGGTTTTGTGGGGACTTTTGTTGATGCTGTTGTTACTTTCTGTTTGTTTTTCTTTCAATAGTCAGGTCCCTTTCCAGTAGGGTTGCTGCGGTTTGCTGGGGGTTCCCTTCAGACCCTATTCATCTAGTTTGCTCCTGTGCCTGGAGATGTCACTCAAGGAGGCTGGAGAGCCACAAACATGGGTGCCCACTCCTTCCTCTTGGATCTCTGGCCTCAAAGGGCACCAATCTGATGCCAGTAAGAATGTTCCTGTGTAAGATGTCTGACAACCCCTGTTGGGGAGGGTCTCACCCAGTTAGGTGGTACAGGAAGCAAGATCCATTTAACGAGGCAGTTTGGCTGTCCCTTGGTGGAGGTGGTGTGCTGTGCTGGGGGAAAACCCACTCATTTGGGTGCCTGGATTCCTCAGAGCAAGCAAGAGGAAAGACTAAGTCTACTGGTTTTTGGAGACTAAAGACACCCCTACCCCTAGAGGTTCAGGCCTAGGGAGATCAGAGTTCTGTCCCTTAGCCCCTGGCTGGAGTTGGAGTTCCTGCAGGGAGGCCCTGCAGCCACAGTGATGGCTCCTTTCCCTCCTCCATGAAGCTCAGATGGCTTAGACTACAGGCAGCCATAGCATTGGTGATGGCCACACCTCCCCCAAGGAACTTAGCAGGGTTAGGCTGATTCTAGCCAACTAGGTGTGGAGAATCTGCATGGCTCCATGGTTGGGACCCAAGGCTTCAGTGGTGTTGGCTTCCAAGTGGGATCTTCCAATCCATGGGTTGCACAGTTCTATGGAAAAAGCATGGTTTCCCAGACTGGGTAGCACACTCACTCACTGCCTCCCTTGGCTGGGGGTGGGAGCTTCCCTGCCCTGTGTGGCTCTCAGGTAGTCCACTGCACCACACTGTTCTTCCTTCCTCTCCGTGGGTCATGTCAGCTGCCTAGTCAGTCCTAAGAACCTGGATGCCTCACTTGCTGGGGCAGGATTTGCATGCTGTTTTGGATCTTTTCAATGGGACCCTCTAATTGCCACTGCTTCTAGTTGACCATCTTGACCATGCCTCCATTCTCTATTTCTTTTAAGCTGTAGTTTTGTAGCTTGTCCAGGTTGTTTTAATTGTTTCTATGAAATGACACTTACTTGTAAGTCTCTGTGTCTTAACTCTAGTTAGTGAACTTCTGTGGACAACCTTTAAAAATTAGTATTACTAATTTGAACTCTGGTGCTCTGGAATACTGAAATTCACAGTCAAACTCAGGAAATTGTAAGGAAAATATCAAGCATGCAAATTTATCTATTCCCAGTCTCTTTGTTTGTTTCATACCATGTTTCTTTTCCATACTCAGTGTTTGCCTTTAAACATTCCAGTTTGTTTCTTTAATATTTTTCTTTGTGCTGACTTCCTCAATTAATTTGAATTTACAGTTTCTTTCTTTCACCTAGCTTTTCTTTATATAAAGACGTGACTTTTCCTGATCTCAAATCTGGGTCTTACAGTAATTCTCTTCTGTTTTAAGCCTTTTTCTTGGTAATTCCATGCTATTAGATACTCACTGTGGTTTCTACTAAGAATGTTTAATAAGATATGTTTCAAATAACAACATGGATCTCTCTTCCCTGTGGATCCCTCATATAAGTATGTTACTATGATTAATCAACATATATTCTCTCAGATGCCTTTAATTGAATTCCATCAAATCTATTAATCAAGAATAACATAAAAATGTAATCTACTCTAGGGAGTTTCTACGTATCTTATTTTTATATTTTTCTAAATTTTATAACTATATTATGAGATTGAACACTATTTGATTTACAGATTTGATATTTTTTATTTTCAATATTATTGAGGTGATTAAATATCTGATTCAACACTACAAACATAGATACTCATTTTAATCATCATACATAGTTTAAGTATGGAATTGTTCAAATGAAGGTAAGAAAATGAAGGCTTCTTTTCATCCAAGTTAAAATGTGGTTATGCTGCAGAGTTCACCCCACTATATGGATAGCCCAGATTATAAAATATTAGAATTAAGAGAATTTAGAGATTACACTGTGCATCACCTACATATGTGATGCACTTACACAATTGGGTTTGAATAAGAAAAAATGCCGTATAACTTTATTCAATAAAATATCACTTAGCTAATTCTTAATCTAATTAAAGATCAAAATTCAGTGTTCAGTTTTCCCATTGGTCCCATTATTACCCATTTTCAGGAAGCAAATAATCCAAAAATACTTAAGATTTAAAAGTAATTTAATAAAAATTGGAAATTGTTCTAAATTTTGGATTTTTCAGCCTCACTGATTACTATTCAAATAGGTGTTTGAAAATGTGTGTGTGTGTATGTGTGTTTATGTGTGTGTGTTTTCACCACTTTATAGTTCTGAACTGATCAAAGAATATGATGTCTACTTGTGATAGCGTTTTTTAATTCCTTAGTTTTCAGAAGAAAGGAGACAAATCCTAATCCTCTATATCAAATAAAATATTTTGAAATGAGCACTCTTAGTGAAGAATGAAATGAGAGTTCCCATAGATTATTATCTGGGAAAGTGTTCTAGCAAGGAAAATAGAAGTTGTTGAAACATCTGGGTTTGATTTTTGGCAGAAGCAACCAAACATTGTACTCATGAGAACCAAACCTTCTCCCCAAAAGACACAACTGAAGCTGTCTGCCTTTATTAATGTGCCTCACTGGTGAATCTCCAGTGGTGATGTATCACCATCATTTAAGGAATGATGTGCTGGAAAAATGCATTATTTTCAAGAGTAAGAGAGTGGATTAATGCAAGGGTGTGCTGGAAAAAAATTCAAAACGCTCTCATGATATATGCTGATTTTCCGGTGTTCCCTATTTGCACGGCTATTTAAGCAAGCACTCTAAATGGAAATGCACTTGACATTTTTGCTACTGGATATGATCAAACAACATTAGAATTTAGCTGATTTCTCAGAAAATGATTAAACCAATTTCTTTCTCATTTTCAATACTTCCATGAGGAAAAAGACGAATAAAAACACATATTTATAAAATAGACCTTCTAAATGAAAAACTGTCAGGGAACAATGTAGGGAGGTGTATATATATATGTATTTATTTTTTCTTTGTTTCTCTTCTGACACAATAGTCCCGGGCTGCATACATCATCAGAGGAGAATGTTGATCACCTGTTTCCAAGCCTTGGCAAGGCAATTCAGGATAAATGTTCTATAAGGTACCTTGAGACTGAATTATGCTTTCCATTAGTGTTTATGTCACAAGGACTTGTTAATACAGAAATATTCTTAAATGCTCTACAATAAATGATTCTGGCCTTGCAGTGCTAGCCTGTAGACAACTGAGCATTGAATTCTGCAAGGCAGATAAGGGAGAACACTGTAAAAAGACAGTGTCTGCTGCACAAATCACAAGTGCTTATTATATGGCCCAGTACAAGTTAAGGCAGCATGTGAAATAGGATGACAAGAGTGAATATAACTGTTAGGCCTGCTGGTAGCTTTTACCTATAAGAGAATTCCTGTTGTTTTATTGAAAGGAAAATAGATCAATTACTGTTTTAGTTATCTAATGCTGCACAATAAATTATCACAAACTTAGTGGCTTAAAAACCCACACATTTATTACCTGACCATTTACGTGGTCAGGAATCAGGGCATAGGCTACCCTAAAGTATCTACGTTAAAGGGGATGGGGCTACATCCAAAGTTTAACTGAGGCAGGATCCTTTTCTAGGTTTACATGGTTGTTGGCAGAATTCAGTTCTTTGCTGGCTGTTAGCTGGGGATTTCCTTTAGTTTCTTAACATGTGCCCTTTTATATGGCAGTTTGTCTCATCAAAGCCAGCAAGAGGCAGAACCAATAATCCAAGTCTACTGTAACATGGAAACCTCAATTTCATGTAATGTAATAATGGAAGTAACATCCATCACTTTTGTTGAATTTTCCTAGCTAAGAGGAGGTCACAGATCCTGCCTAAACTCAAAGGAAGGGGCTTACAAAAGAGTATAAATAACAGATGGCAGGGAACATTGGAAGCCATCTTAGGAGTCTACCCATCACAATTATTAAACCCTAAAGTATATCTATATTTTTGAATCCAGTTATGTCTACATAATGCCATATTCTTGCAAAATTCTGTATAAATATTTCTCTAAAGGAGTATTTGTAAGCTTAAGGAACTCTAAATGATTCTAGACTTAAACAGTCTGGAAATTAGGGAATGTATATCTTTTTAATCCTTCCCCAGTTTTTGCCAGCTATATAGCATGGAGGTAATTCTAGCCTTCTATGCTTCAGTTTGCTACATGTAAAATAGAAAAATTATGGTTATCCTTACTTCACAGATATAGTCTTATAATTAAATGTTATAAACCCCTCCCAAATGCTTTGCGCATATACGTTGTTTTTAACTGTAATATATATGCACAGGTAGCCTAAACTTCGCAGGTTTCACTAGGCTGAGACCTCATATAGAATAATTTGAAGTGTTTTGATCCACAGCTTGCAAGTTCACCTCCGAGTTTTTCCTGAAATATTCCCTCTGAGTTGTTCTGTGAGTTTCCAGAGACTATCTCTCATATTCTCATAAGTATTCTCAGTCAACTGCCAAATGCCATCCACAATTTCTGACTTTTTCTTCTGCTTTGGCCTCCCTCTGTGGGTACCTGGGAACCTACGCCTTCCAGTATCTTCTCTGGGAACAATGCCCTGGAGCTTTAAAGGTGGTGGACCTGTGAGTTGAGAGTTGAAATGGAACCAAGATAGTACACAATCTTCCTTTTCCCTCAAGCTTAGAGCTCATTAAAAACTGACACAGAAGCTCAATAAATATACACTAAAATATCATTTTGATTGTCAGTGGAAGTGGATTAGCAAACACAGCTTGGGTTTGTGACCGTACATAGAGTTTTCTAGTAGCCGTTGCCTAAGTTCTGATTTTGGGAAAGTCATTTTAGGAATAGAATATGCAGGTTGTTTACACAGACAGGCTGCAAGGGAAAATCAGCCTCATACCCACAGATCCCTGATAGTAGGGGCGAAGAATGAGATCCCAGGGCATGTGCCTCACGAATCAATTGAGCAACGTGGACAACTGGGTGACAGATCCTCCTCAGCCCACCCATCCAATCAATCAGTCCCTTTTCTGTGGAAAGGAGGAACTAAAGGAAGAACAGACAGGCTGGAGGAAGACACGCATATAAACATGGAATAGTTTATTTCCTAATACTTTGTAGTGTTCTGAGGCAAATTTGAGGACTATTTAATGTCTCCCCTTAAAAGGTTGGTCTAAAATTGAAGGTACCAATCAGTGCTACTTTTGTCCTGGTGAAGCGTTTGAGAAAAGAGTGTGTCAGCTAGGGCCTAGCTCTGCCAGCCGTATGTAGTAGAAACAAAACATTACGGGTATCAATGATGATGTTTACTCCCTGCGAAACGGACTGGACCCTAGGCTAAAATGAAACCAAACAGAACCAAGATACAGCAAGAGCAACGACAGCTCCTTGTAAACGCAGATTTATTTCTGTTAATTTTGCAAGGTCACACACCTTAGTTGAAAGCTAGTGGTCACAGTCAACTGAAAACCTGAAAACAATAATGCGTGGTATGGTGCTGTATACTAAAAATAATTTTCATTTTTTGTTATGTCAATTGTAAGTGGCTATTAACATGGCTCTCAAGAAGTTTTGGAAAATCACAATGGTACTGAAGAACAAGAACTATCAAAAAAGGAGATGGTTTGCAAACTATTTTCAAAAGACCAGGTCTGACTCAGGCAGTGAAAAGAAATAACATGTGAACCTGTTTATTAAACAACATAAAGAAGAAAATCTACTTCTCCTTGTTCCCGTGAAATAGGCACTGAATGGAAAAATATTTTAAATCTATTTGAAGAGGCAACAAATAAAACCAATCCAGAGAACTCTTATGTCCCACTCTGGTCTCCCTGTGTCTTGTCAAGATCTTAGTAAAGCAGACTATTTGGTTTTTATTTATGAGACATTCCACTTAGCTACATATCCAGTGGGACAATTTTAATAAGTGGCTCTCTTTGCTGTGGCCCTCCAAATAATAAGGGTTGGTTAGTGTCTCTAAGTCTGAATTCTTTCTAAGGAAATTTTTAGTTTCTCATAAAACTAGTTTTTTCTGCTCTTTAAGTTTCCCAGTTTTGACCAAGAGTACAACCAGCTTACGTTCAAGCCAGGACTTCTTTCTACCCCCATTATTTTTCTCCACTTCTCTTCAGAAATAACTTGGAAAGATAATAGTAGAAATGAAACTGAAATAAGCAGTTAGAAATGAAACGTTTTCATTCAACAGTTTTTTCTGCGGATGGGACTGAGGAAGAACTGATGTTCTGTCTGTTGTTTTGATTAGATCATTTTGCCAAACTTTCTCCCAATATGTAAACAAGTTGGGATTATCAGATGTTAAGAATTTGTCATAATTCGGGTTATTTTCTTCCTGTGACGTCTAGCCCCATGTGTTTTGTTAGATGGTTACACAGTAACAAAGGCTCCAAAAAGCTGAAGGTGGAATCTGATACAGCATTTTTCTCTTGTGTAGGGTGATCTCACATTTGAAATTTAAAATGCATTATATTGCAGGTGTTGACCCACTCCTTGCTAATGCAGAGGAAACTACACCCCATGACAGGAAAGGGAGCTAAAAATGTTCCCTGCTGTGCTTATAGCTCTGTCATCACTATCCATTAGTCGTTGTAGATGGTTTTATTGGCTGCTGTGCTCCATAACTCTTCCACTAAGCAGTGCTTATCTCAAAAACAACTCAATCATCCACCTGTCCATCACCCATCATGAGTCCCATTATGTCAGGACTAGAAGAAAAATTGCTGAGTAAAATACTTCACTTTTAATATGGAACCAAAGAAAGACAACAAAGACTGTGTTTTGATGTTTCCTCAAAACCAATCGTGCTGATTGCTGATTCTAACCAGTCTCTACAACAGATGCTGTAGCAGCTAAGAATATTTGTACTAATATTGGATTGTAGTCCTATTTTGTACCTCTTCCCCAAATGTTGGCAAGGCAATTATGACAAGAGGATGGTCATACATGGAGTGAATAGGATGCTTTGTTTTGGGGTTTCAGAGTTTTCACTTATCTCTTGTCACCTAAAATCATGCATTCAAATCACTGACATGGGCTAGATGGCATAAGTGACTAGGTCGAAGATTATTTCTTATAAAGTCACTTATACTATGTTTATTTGATGGATACATGTAAATTGGACATTTAGACGAGATTGATGAAAAAGAAATAAATGTGCAAAAATACCCAAAAGTTTTACTTATAAAAAACAAAAAAAATCATGCTTATTTCTAATAGAGATCAGAAGTCAAATAATTGTATTTATGTGTTATATACCCTCATTTGCAAAGCTTGTTTTCTGCAAAGAACTCAGATGAAGACAGCAGTCATCAGAATTGTATAACTTGTAACAGCCGGGATATGCCCTACCCTCGATTAATTCTGTTAACTTTTAGTCACTGCTGTTCTGTTTCATTGGTAATGCATAGAAACTTGTTGGATATGTTGGATACTACATTCTGGCATAATTTTGAGTAGTTATAGGTTCTGTGAGGTTATTTCTTTATTCAAAATAGAGATAATACTTAAAATAGGCTTATAAATCCTGGACGACTGTAAATCTCATAATAGATCATATTTATTTTGTTGACACTGAGTACCTGACACCCCACATTTAGCACCTGAAAAAGCATACACATTTTTTAGACTCAACTTAATGTGGTTTTAGTGTGTGTGTGTGTGTGTATGCGTGCTTGTATTTGTCCTAACCACGCACACATACACTTATATACATGTACATACGTGTATATACAAACACATGTATTTTACTGTGCATTTACTGATATTGTAATTAATAATAATTAATGAAAGACTGTGAGGCATACAGACAGCTTAACTCAAAATGCCTTCATATTTCGATTAAGTGTCTGCTAACGCCACTGTTCAGAATCTCCTGATAGAAGGTACTGATGCTTATTCAGCATGCTAAAAATAGGTCAGCTATTTCTTTGTTTTTTTCTTTCTTTCCTCCCCAAATATCATGGGTTTGGTTTTGTTTAATAGATTCTTTCACAAAGGTGGGATCTTGCCCTTGGTTTTTAATGAAGCCTTTTGTTAAAGTCAGCCCAGTAATCACAAACAATGTAGAAAGTAATGGTGTGTGATAGACTAGTTTGCTCTGCTAAGGATTTCAGAGACACTTCAGTTTTTATATTCAGCAAAAGAGAAGGCTTTTAAAACCTCTCATCTGTATATCAAAGTGAGTAAAAAATAGAAAAGAATAGAGCTACGACCACAGAATTTGTAGTAGAAATATAGAGAACAAGAAAGCAATGGTCCATGAAAGAAAGATTAATGTGTTTTTAATATTTTTATAGAAAAAAACCTCGGATTACAACTCGCATCATGTATGTTTAGTACAGATAATTTCAAAGCATGTTTGATGGTAGTGTTATCAAAATTAGCCTGTGAGGAAGGGAAGGTAATGATCTGATTGTGCAGACACCATTTCTTTTCTCATTCTTTTCACTTCCCCACAGCAGGACTGCCAGGCACTATGTCTGAAGGTTCCTTCATCTGCAGTGCCCAGAAGGACAGGCAGCTCTCTTCAGGTGAGCACCTGGTATTCAGTCATTCTTCCTGACCTAATATTCCTGGGCTCACTGCTGACACCCTGGATGCTTCCTGAGTCTGTAATCACACACAGGGATATATTGTTGTGTTTAGATTTCAAAGTCCTAATTAAAGATCCTTAACTTTTTTTTTTTTTTAATCAGTTGCAGATTTTCTTTCTAAGCCACAAAGCTCGTTAGAAAATAAGTCACACATCTATTGAGATAATCATGTGGTTTTTGTCTTTGGTTCTGTTTATATGCTGGATTACGTTTATTGATTTGCGTATGTTGAACCAGCCTTGCATCCCAGGGATGAAGCTCACTTGATCATGGTGGATAAGCTTTTTGATGTTTTGCTGAATCCGGTTTGCCAGTATTTTATTGAGGATTTTTGTATCGATGTTCATCAGGGATATTGGTCTAAAATTCTCTTTTTTTGTTGTGTCTCTGCCAGGCTTTGGTATCAGGAAGATGTTGGCCTAATAAAATGAGTTAGGGAGGATTCCCTCTTTTTCTATTGATTGGAATAGTTTCAGAAGGAATGGTACCAGCTCCTCCTTGTACCTCTGGTAGAATTCAGCTGTGAATCCATCTGGTCCTGGACTTTTTTTCTTTGGTAGGCTATTAATTATTGCCTCAATTTCAGAACCTGCTATTGGTCTATTCAGGAATTCCGCTTCTTCCTGGTTTAGTCTTGGGAGAGTGTAAGCATCCAGGAAATTATCCATTTCTTCTAGATTTTCTAGTTTATTTGCGTAGAGGTGTTTATAGTATTCTCTGATGGCAGTTTGTATTTCTGTGGGGTCGGTGGTGATATCCCCGTTATCATTTTTTATTGAGTCTATTTGATTCTTCTCTCTTTTCTTCTTTATTAGTCTCGCTAGCGGTCTATCAATTTTGTTGATCTTTTCAAAAAACCAACTCCTGGATTCATTGATTTTTTGGAGGGTTTTTTGTGTCTCTATCTCCTTCAGTTCTGCTCTGATCTTAGTTATTTCTTGCCTTCTGCTAGCTTTCGAATGTGTTTGCTCTTGCTTCTCTAGTTCTTTTCATGGTGATGTTAGAGTGTCAATTTTAGATCTTTCCAGCTTTCTCTTGTGGGCATCTAGTGCTATAAATTTCCCTCTACACACTGCTTTAAATGTGTCCCAGAGATTCTTGTATGTTGTATCTTTAGATGCAGAAAAGGCCTTTGACAAAATTCAACAGCCCTTCATGCTAAAAATGCTCAATATATTCGGTATCGATGGAACATATCTCAAAATAATAAGAGCTATTTATGACAAACCCACAGCCAATATCATACTGAATGGGCAAAAACTGGAAAAATTCCCTTTGAAAACTGGCACAAGACAGGGTTGCCTTCTCTCACCACTCCTATTCAACATAGTGTTGGAAGTTCTGGCTAGGGCAATCAGGCAAGAGAAAGAAATAAAGGGTATTCAGTTAGGAAAAGAAGAAGTCAAATTGTCCCTCTTTGCAGATGACATGATTGTATCTTTAGAAAACCCCATTGTCTCAGCCCAAAATCTCCTTAAGCTGATAAGCAACTTCAGCAAAGTCTCAGGATCCAAAATTAATGTGCAAAAATCAAAAGCATTCTTATACACCAGTAACAGACAAACAGAGAGCCAAATCATGAATGAACTTCCATTCACAATTGCTTCAAAGAGAATGAAATACCTAGGAATCCAACTTACAAGGGATGTAAAGGACCTCTTCAAGGAGAACTACAAACCACTGCTCAGTGAAATAAAAGAGGACACAAACAAATGGAAGAACATACTATGCTCATGGATAGGAAGAATCAATATCGTGAAAATGGCCATACTGCCCAAGGTAATTTATAGATTCAATGCCATCCCCATCAAGCTACCAACGAGTTTCTTCACAGAATTGGAAAAAACTGCTTTAAAGTTCATGTGGATCCAAAAAAGAGCCCGCATTGCCAAGACAGTCCTAAGTCAAAAGAACAAAGCTGGAGGCATCATGCTACCTGACTTCAAACTATACTACAAGGCTACAGTAACCAAAACAGCTTGGTTCTGGTACCAAAACAGAGATATAGATCAATGGAACAGAACAGAGCCCTCAGAAATAATACCACATCTACAGCCATCTGATCTTTGACAAACCTGAGAAAAACAAGAAATGGGGAAAGAATTCCCTATTTAATAAATGGTGCTGGGAAAATTGGCTAGCCATAAGTAGAAAGCTGAAACGGGAATCTTTCCTTACTCCTTATACGAAAATTAATTCAAGATGGATTAGAGACTTAAATGTTAGACCTAATACCATAAAAACCCTAGAAGAAAACCTAGGTAATACCATTCAGGACATAGGCATGGGCAAGGACTTCATATCTAAAACACCAAAAGCAATGGCAACAAAAGCCAAAATTGCAAATGGGATCTAATTAAACTAAAGAGCTTCTGCACAGCAAAAGAAACTACCATCAGAGTGAACAGGCAACCTACAGAATGGGAGAACATTTTTGCAGTCTACTCATCTGACAAAGGGCTAATATCCAGAACCTACAAAGAACTCAAACAAATTTACAAGAAAAAAACAAACAACCCCATCAAAAAGTGGGCAAAGGATATGAACAGACATTTCTCAAAAGAAGACATTCATACAGCCAACAGACACATGAAAAAATGCTTATCATCACTGGCCATCAGAGAAATGCAAATCAAAACCACAATGAGATACCATCTCACACCAGTTAGAATGGCAATCATTAAAAAGTCAGGAAACAACAGGTGCTGGAGAGGATGTGGAGAAATAGGAACATTTTACACTGTTGGTGGGATTGTAAACTAGTTCAACCATTATGGAAAACAGTGTGGCGATTCCTCAAGGATCTAGAACTAGAAATACCATTTAACCCAGCCATCCCATTACTGGGTGTATACCTAAAGGATTATAAATCATGCTGCTATAAAGACACATGCACACGTATGTTTATTGCGGCACTATTCACAATAGCAAAGACTTGGAACCAACCCAAATGTCCATCAGTGACAGACTGGATTAAGAAAATGTGGCACATATACACCACGGAATACTATGCAGCCAGAAAAAAGGATGAGTTTGTGTCGTTTGTAGGGACATGGATGCAGCTGGAAACCATCATTCTCAGCAAACTATCGCAAGAACAGAAAACCAAACACCGCATGTTCTCACTCATAGGTGGGAACTAAACAATGAGATCACCTGGACTCGGGAAGGGGAACATCATACACTGGGGCCTATCATGGGGAGGGGGGAGGGGGAAGGATAGCATTGGGAGTTATACCTGATGTAAATGACGAGTTGATGGGTGCTGACGAGTTGATGGGTGCAGCATGCCAACATGGCACAAGTATACATATGTAACAAACCTGCACGTTATGCACATGTACCCTAGAAATTAAAGTATAATAATAATTAAAAAAAAGAAAAGAAAATAAGTCACACAAAGAGGATTTTTACTAACTTAACCTGTTTTTATTCTTCCTCTGAAAACTAAAGAGAAATAAGGGAGGTGAGGGACAGCACAGATAGCCCATTGGCCCCAAAGTTACAACTTGGAAGTGAAACTTATTTATCCTTAAATGCTCCATCAGAGATGGTAGCCACCCAGTTACAAAGTGAGATCACAAAACAAATAGATTATTCCCTTAGATGCAGAGTGCTCAGCACCCAATGAGGGTCCTGTTGTCTCTATTTTTCTGTTAAACTTTATACCCATCTTTCTGTTCTCTGGATTAAAGGAATCCAGAATATTTTACTATGGCATAAAAATTATTTTGAATTGAAGGCATTAGAGGTCCTCAAAATCCCTTATCTGTTTAAAAGCAGAAACTCCCCAAAGAACTCAAAAGATTCAATTGTCATAAATCCCCTCCCAAAGAGCAACCAGGGAAGATTGACTCTTATCATCAAAGACAAAAAGAAGTTGGCACCACACCTAAACAGAAATTACCACAGAACTGTTGTATCTCCTCTCCGTTCTCCTAAGGGCCCATTTATCTTTCCAAAGTCATTTGTTTTCCCTAAGTGTGCCCTTTCTTTCCCTTCCTCACTTCTATGAAGTCATTTTTCCCTCATAAGTGATCTTCTCCCTGTCCCCTTCACCTATTAAGTTTATAAGCCCCAAATCCTAACCAGTCTTTTTGAGTCATATTTCTTTGTGAACTGCCTTAGGTACATAGGCAATTAAAATCTGTCTTTTATCTTGCTAATCTGTCTTTTATGCATTTAATTCACAGACTCTCAATTAAAGAACCTATTTGGGCAGAGGAAAAGATTTTCTCCCTGATAGAATTTTATGTTTAACAATTTTAGCAAATTATTCTGTCAATTTTTTAATTGGCTTCCAGTGGTCAATGTATTATATAATTTTATGTGTGTGTGTGTGTGTATATATATATATACAGATATATATATCTGTATATATATAGAGAGAGAGATAAAGTCATGGCATGTACAGGCATATGTATGCACATATTTAGTTCTTAAAATTTTTATATGTATTTGTTCATATAAAACTATTTTATTTTATGTGTATTCATTCATATACAACTATTTCTAAGGCACCCTTGAAACAAAAGGATAATCATGAAAAAAAATGTGTTTGTTAAAAACAGAGGTCTCTGGTAAGAAGGAAGATTTTCTCCAAATTTTATCAAACTACAGAACTCAGTGATTCAAAAAAAGATTATATTATTACAAATGCACAGAAATACTTTAAATTCATGTTCATATTATCAAAACATTTTTGATTTGTTGCTTTCCTTCCCTTTGTATTTTTCATTAGTTTGATACAGAAGGGAAAGATAGAAACTCGACCTGTCTTATTTACTTGTTACTTATCATCTGTTGCTTTAGAACCTGGGTAGCTAGTTTATAGTTGAAGATAAAGAGTATTAGGATAAAAAGAATCAGCATTATCCTGATGCCAAAATTGGGAAGAGACACAACAAAAAAAGAAAACTTCAGGCCAACATCCCTGATGAAAATCAATCTGAAAACCCTCAATAAAATACTGGTACACTGAATCCTGCAGCACATCAAAAACCGTATCGGCCATGATCAATGAGCTTCATCCCTGGGATACAAGGCTGATTCAACATATGCAAATCAATATATATAACCCATCACATGAATAGAACCAATGACAAAAACCACATGGTTATCTCAATAGACGCAGAAAAGGCCTTCAACAAAATTCAACAGCGCTTCATGTTAAAAACTCTCAATAAACTAGGTATTGATGGAACATATCACAAAATAGTAACTATTTATGACAAGTCCACAGCCAATATCATATTGAATGGGCAAAAGCTGGAAGCATTCCCTTTGAAAACCAGCACAAGGCAAGGATGCCCTCTCTCATCACTCCTATTTAACATAGTATTGGAAATTCTGGCCACGGCAACCAGGTAAGAGAAAGAAACAGAGTATTCAAAGAGGAAGAAAGAAATTCAAATTGTCTCTTTTTGCAGATGACATGATTTTATATTTAGAAAACCTGATCATCTCAGCCCAAAAACTTCTTGAACTGATAAGCAACTTTAGCAAAGTATCAGGATTAAAAAATCAATGTGCAAAAATCACAAGCATTCCTTTACATCAACAATACGCAAGCAGAGAGCCAAATCATGAATGAACTCCCACTTACAATTACTACAAAGAGAATAAAATACCTAGAAATACAGCTAACAAGAGAGGTGAAGGACCTATTAAAGGAGAACTACAAGCCACTGCTCAAGGAAATAAGAGAAAATACAAACAAGTGGAAAAACATTCCATCCTCATTGTTAGGAATAATCATTTTCGTGAAAATTGCTATACTACTCAAAGTAATGTGTAGATTCAATGCTATATCCATCAATCTACCATTGACATTCTTCACAGAATTAGAAAAAACTAAAATTCACATGGAACCAAAAAAGAGCCTACATAGCCAAGACAATCCTAAGCAAAAAGAACAAAGCTGGAGGCATCACTCAACCTGACTTCAAACTATACTGTGGGGCTACAGTAATCAAAACAGCATGGTATTTGTACCAAAACAGAAATATAGAACAATGGAGCAGAAAAGATACCTCAGAAATAACAACGCACATCTACAACCATCTGATCTTCGACAAATCTCACAAAAACAAGCAATGGGGAAAGGATCTCCTATTCAGTAAATGGTGCTGGGAAAACTGGCTAGCCATATGCAGAAAGCTAAAACTGGACTCCTTCCTTTCACCTTATACAGAAATTAACTTAGATGAATTAATGACTTATATGTAAAACCCAAAACCATAAAAACTCTAGAAGATAACGTAGGTAATACTATTCAGAACACAGGCATGGGTAAAGTCTTCATGACAAAAAGACAAAGACTTCATGACAAATGGAATCTAATTAAACTGAAGAGCCTCTGTATGGCAAAAGAAATTATCATCAGAGCGAACAGGCAATCTACAGAATGGGAGAAAATTTTTGTAATCTACCTATTTTACAAGGATCTAAAGTTCAGAATTTACAAGGAAATTAAGCATATTTACAAGAAAAAGACCAATAACCCTATCAAAAAGGTTTGGGCAAAGGATGTGAGCAGACATTTCTCAAAGAAGACATTTATGCAGTCAACAAATGTGAAAAAAACCTCAACATCACTAATGATCAGAGAAATGCAAATCAAAACCACAATGAGATATCATCTCACGCCAGTCAGAATGGTGACTATTAAAAAGTCAGGAAACAATAGATGCTGGAGAGACTGTGGAGAAATAGGAACACTTTTACACTGTTGGTGGGAATGTAAATTAGTTCAGCCATTGTAGAAGAAGATAGTGTGGTGATTCCTCAAGTATCTGGAACCAGAAATGCCATTTGGCCCAGCAATCCCCTTACTGGGTATATACCCAAAGGAGTATAAATCATTCTACTATAAGGACACATGCACATGTATGTTTATTGCAGCACTATTTACAATAGCAAATATGTGGAACCAACCCAAATGCCTATCAGTGACAGACTGGATAAAAACAATGTTGTATATATATACCATGGAATATTATGCAGCTACAAAATGAATGAAATCATGTTCATATGCACAATCTGATATTGTGTGTATTAGCAGGGACATGCATGAAACTGGAAGCCATCATCCTCAGCAAACTAACACAGGAACAGAAAACCAAACACCACATGTTGTCACTCATAAGTGGTAGTTGAACACTGAGAACACATGTACACAGAGAGGGGAACAGCACATACCAGGACCTGTTGTGGGATAAGGGTGAGGGGAGGGAACTTAGAGGACAGGTCAATAGGTGCAGCAAACCACCATGGTGCATGTATACCTATGTAACAAGCCTGCACATTCTGCACATGTATCCCATTGTATTTTATTTTCTTAGAAGAAATAAAGAAAAAAACATATAATATCTAAGTAACACCTAGCAAAGGGCATGCTGATATGAATGCATGAAAATCTGAACTTAAAATGAAAAAATGATTGATATTGTACTATCTGAAGTATTCCTTATTCTGCAATAGTATGCGCTATAGGTGTCTTTTAAAAAAAATTTAGCAGAATGTATAATTTCACTTTCTTATAGAATAGTCTTCATAATATTGTCATGTCAGTTAATGTGGCATTCAAGCCTAATTATTTCTTTCCTTCACTCTGTTACAGCTTCATCATAGTTCTATCATTATCTGTTTACTGTTTTTCGCACTAAATTAATATCCCATTAAGACAAGTGCACTTAATGCCTGTATTCCCAGAAACTAACACAAATTTTATCTGTATGCCAGCACCTAACTCTTATGTTTGGCATACAGCAGATACCCAATATATGTGTATTTAATGGACTTGTATCTGGAAGATCCCCTCTGATCTTTCCACCTGCTTAGATCTTAGACTTCCATTAATATTAAGTTTAAAATTATCTTTCTAATACCTTTCCTGGTCTCATAGGCTGAATTAATCAGACATAATCTATGCTCCCAGGGTACTCTGATGATACCACTCGTATCACATTTAAATGTAGTATTTTAAGTATTAAATATTTGTTTCCATATATCTCTACAGATAAGAACTAGATTTAATTCATTTTTATTGTTCAGAATCTGATATTGTGCATATCACAAAAGAGTTGCTGAATAAATGATTATGCAAGGAATCAAAGTATAACCTCCATGGCAGAACATAGAGGTTTTATTTTCCTAGTGTATAGGCTGAATTGTGTCCTTCAAAATAATATGTTGATATCCTGACTCCTAGTACCTCAGAATATGACCTTATTTCAAAATACGGTTGTTGCAGGTATACTTAATTAAAATGAGTTTATACTGGAGTAGGGTAGGCCCTTAATCCTATATGACTGGTGTTCTTATAAAGAAAGGAGAGACAGATACAGAGAAATGAAGGCAGAGGCAGAGACTGGAATCGTCCTGCTACAAACCACAGGATACCTGAGGCTACCAGAAACTGGAAGAGACAAGAAATAGGACTCTAGGGGCTTTGAAGGAGCCTGGCTCTTCCAATACCTGAATTTTGGACTTCTAGCCTCCAGACTGTGGCAGGACATATTTCTGTTGTCTAAAGCCACACAATTTGTAGTGCTTTGTTATGATGCTGCTATAAAACTAATACATGTGGAATATTTAAACCATCTTATTTTTAATTGCTCTGGGTTAGCTCTCAAATGGAATTAATTTAAGCGAGAATAAAAGTAAATGTAACATTTAAGAATTGCCTCTGTTGTGTAGCTCCCTGGTGCTAAGCATCTCCCAACACGGCATTTGACTGGAATGTTAGAGCTCCTTGAGGTGAACAAATGAAGGGAGATTTATATATATATATATATATACACACACACACACACACACACACACACACATAAAATATATATATACACACATATAATGCTATGTTATTTGCAACATATATATAATGTTATGTTATTTATAACATATATATTATAAAATGTAATGACCTTTGTTTCCAGATGTCTCAAAATGGGGAACAAACTGTCTTTAGAATTACAAAATTAATGAAAATATTTTAGTGCATTTTTATTTGGATTCTATAGTGGAGAGGAAAACAAAATGGAAGATAATTGATTAATCTCTCCATTTATTCATTTATCTGTTCATTCATTTATTCATTATCCTCTTTCAGGGATACACCAATGAATACAACAGTCAAGATCTACTTTTATGGAGATTACATTCTATTGTAATCAAACAGAAACACTAAAATAAAGAACAGACTGTGTGATGCTCTGAGAAAAATCCAAAGTAGGATAAGAAGATGGAGAATATTGATGAGACATTGCTCTTTTAGTTGGGGTTGTCAGGTGAGGTATCTTTCAGATAGTGGCACTTGAATAGAATGAGAAAATTACCCGTATCAGTATATCTGTGTGTCTATATGTTTGTGTGCATGTGGTTGTATAGTTATATATATTGTAAGGGGTTGAAAGCAGGCCACCCCAAAATATGACATCTTGGCATATTGATTATTTTGAGTTAAAGGCACTTGAAAAACAGTAGATGCAAGAAGGGCACCCTGACCTGCTTTTTCTTCCTAAAAGCAGGAGGTTAAACTTCTATGTAAAGGTTGCTCTTCACATGGGAAGGAAGGAAGACATTCTTATTACCAGACATGAGGAGGCAAGGCTGAGAGAAACTTGTACAAAGTAAGCTTTTCAAACTAACTCTTATCTTCCTAGTCATTTTTCCACAGTTAACTGGCTGAGCCCAAGCCCCTTGTCTTGCTATATTTTCACAATTTACTGCTCTTTGTCCAATCTAGTATATAAGCTTTCAGCTCTAAATTCTTCTTTAGGTCTTCATTTTCCTTCTGAAGACTCCCATGCACATAGAAAACTTACCAAATAAAATGTGTATGCTTTTCTCCTGAGAATCTGTCATATGTTAGTTTAATTCTTAGGCCCAGCTAGAGATGCTAATAGGCTACAGAAGAATTTTTATGTCCATGACAGTATGCTAGAAATGTATATATACATATGTATGTATCAGATATATACATATGTGTGTATATATCAGATATATACATATGTGTGTATGTAATCTGAAGGTGGAGTTATGGACACAGGGAATACATCCTAAGATGGAAGTGTGTTGCTGGAATAACAGTGCCAGTGTTGCTTAAGTAGTGTGAGAGAGCAGGTGAAACACGTGACATGAGACCACAGAGGTAATTGGGGACCAGATAATGTGTGCTGTGTAGGTCATTATAAGAATTTAACTTTGTCTCTGAGTGAGTCCATCCATGGGTTATAAACAGGGAAGTAATATCATCTGACATAGGATTTCAAGAATCTTTCTGGCTACTATTGGAGGAAAAACACTAAGTCAACAGACTAATTTGATGAATATTGTAATAATCTATTTCAAAAGTCATGGTGACTTGAACTCAGGTGATGGGAGAAGAGGTGATAAAGAAATGATTGGAGTCTGAATGTGCTCTGAAAATGGCAGTTATAAGTTTTGCAGAGAGTATGTGGGTAGACCTGTGCAGAGTTTTGGCAGACTAGTAAACATCATAAACATCATGGAGAAGATAGGAAGACAGCATTTACACATTTTACAAGGGGCTTAAGGACATAATGCATGCCTGAGGAATTAGAAATCCTCTGAAGAAGGAGAAGAAATGACAAATGAGATTTCAGAACTCAGTAGGCCCCAGCTTATGTTGGATAAACTTGGAGTTTATCTTGAAGGTGGTGGGGAGTCATTAAATAGTTTTTGAAAGGAAGTGAGGCAGCATCATATTTATGCTTTAGGATGTTCCTGCTGACAGTAGAATGCAGAATGAACTGGAGAGAGCACAAAGTTTGAGGTTAGAGTCCACATTGGAGACTTTTGCAATATTTCATCAGAGACATGATAGTGGAAATAACATTGGAAACAGACAGGAGTGGGTACGTAAAATATATTTAATGGGAAGAAGTGGTGGAAGGTAATCGTTTGTTGGGTATAGATGGTGGAGGAGAGTATAAAAGCAAGGACTATTTCAAATTTTCTGACTTGGGTAACTGCTGTAATTGTGGTGGGCCATGATTAGGATTGCCCACAAATAGCTCCTAAAAGGACATAAATAGGAAACTCATTGGGCCTGGTAGCAGAAGTATAGATGAAGAAGGATTGCTCAAGTGCTGGCACAGCAAGAAAGTCAAGGCCTCGAGGCCCAAGTAACACAGTAGCCCTATTTGGTCTTTTGTTTCAGAGTGCTAAGGTAGCAGTAGATAAAGAGCTAGTGATTCCATAGTTTGAGCCAGGCATAGTGTGTTCTTCCTATAATCCCAATTATTCAGGAGGCTGAGGCAAGAGGATCACTTGAAACCAGGAGTTTGGGCCCATAGTCCTGTTATTCTCTCACTTGGCATACTTGTTCCTCTCTATGGGTGGTCAAGAACACCAAATTTTCAGCGCTCCTTCTCATGAGAGAAGGGAAGAAATAGACAGTCATGTTCACCAGTTTTATCCTTTGTACTTCCTATTGTCTCTTCACGAATAGACCAGAGAAAAGTACACTTGTGCGAGGTCAAACCATTACCATCTCTAATCTTTCATCTATTACTAGACTTTATAATCTGGCCTAGCTCATCTATGGATAATAGTGTGTGTGTGTGTGTGTGTGTGTGTGTGTGTGTGAATAATAAAGGATGAACATATTCATGTGTAGGGGGGAGAGTAAGAGGGGACTATGTGTTATTTACAAAGAGATTTCGTGGGCCTGTAATTCAAGTTTAAAACCTGTGTCTGGAGCTCAAAAAAGAGACCACACTTCAATCATAGATACGGATGCCATTAGATGAAATAAGAGATCTGAAGAAGTGGTTAGCATAAGGAGAGAAAAAAGTCAAGGACTGATTTTAGGAAACATCAGAATTCAAGCTATGAGTGCAGAAAGAACATCCTAGAAGAGGAAACTAAGATAGATGGGAAAGCAAGGAGAGAGTGAATCTTGGAACCCAAAGGAGAAAAGATATTTATACAGCTATAGGGAGGCCAATTGAGGGAAGGAATAAAAACTCTCCTTTGGATTTAGCAACTGGGAAATAATAGATGATGTTAGCTATAGTAACTTTGAATGTGAAGTACAGAAATCAGATTTCAGTGGGCTAATAAAATGACTCGAGACAGTGCATATATAGCACTCTTTCTGAACTATAGGCTTTTAAGGAAAGAAGAGACTGGATGATGGCTAGAGGAGATCAAAGAAGATTCATTAAAAATGGCAGAGACTGTAGAATATTTATTTTTTATTTTATTTTTATTTCTTTATTATTATTATTATTTTGAGATGGTGTTTCGCTCACGTTCCCCAGGCTGGAGTGCAATGGCATGAATTTGGCTCACTGCAACCTCTGCCTCCTGGGTTCAAGCGATTCTCCTGCCTCAGCCTCCTGAGTAGCTGGGATTACAGGCATGCACAACCACGCCCGGCTAATTTTGTATTTTCAGTAGAGACAGGATTTCTCCATGTTGATCAGGCTGATCTCGAACTCCCGACCTCAGGTGATCTGACTTCCTCAGCCTCCCAAAGTGCTGGGATTATAGTGTGAGCCACCACACTCAGTCTAGAATGTATGTTGAAAAGAGAAGCACATCTTTGGCAAATTTGAGGAGGCATCATTTGAACAGACTATAGGTGGGATTTATTAGTCTGTTTTCTGTTGTGTTTAAAAGAATAACTGTAACTGGGTAATTTATAAAGAAAAGGAATTCATTTCTTACAGTTATGGAAGTTGAGAAATCCAAGGTCAAAGCCCACATTCGGTGAGGGCTTTCTTGCTGGTGAGACTCTTTGTAGAGTTCCAAGGCAGCACAGGGCCTCGCATGGTGAGGGGGCTGAGCTTGCTAGTTCACGTTTCTTGTCCTCTTCTTAGAAAGCCACCAGTTCTACCTTCATGGCAACCCATTAATCTTTTAATCCTTTTTCTATTAATCTATAAGAAGATTAATCTATTTATGAGGGCAGAGCCCTCATGACCCAATCACTTCTTAAAGATCCTTTTGTCTCAACACTGCCACCATGGGGATTACATTTCAGCATGAGTTTTGTAGGGGACAAGTATTCAAGTCATAACATGGGATAAGCTATAGAGTGAGATAACAGATAAAGCAGATGATTAGATTATTCCGAAGTTTGGATTTCATCTAGATATTTTTTGTCAAAGAATATTTGCACACGGCGTCAAAGTGATGGTTGGGAGAGTAGTTTAAGTGATCGAATCCCAAGACTAGACTAGTAGGAATTGAAGCCAGGAAATGATGAACTAATTAAAAGTATCTCTCTATCCTCACAAGTACTGGAAGGTTAAAGTGAGAAAACGATGTTACTACACATAGTATGTTTTCCATTAATACTAGCTCTCTTTATTCTGAATGTTCAGAAAAAGATATAAGAATATGAGACCCCAAAATGTATCAACATTAGAGAGCTCATTATGAGCTCTAAGCAGACTAGTCTCAAATAGGACCCTGTAGAAACTGGACAGCGGAGACACAACAAAGGCAAATCAGTCTGTTCATGAACCTTAAAGAAAAGGGCTTGAGGAAATCTGTGGCACAATGGCGCATGATTCAGACAGCTTATCAATAGCTCATGAAATGCTGTACTTGTGAGTTCTCTTTGAATAGATACTATAAATGCTAGACTCTTAGGAGAAAAAGAAGTGCTAGAAATATATCTAGTGATCTCTGAGACAAATAGAGCAGACCAACTCTGTGACTGATTTTGGCCTTATTCCTAGTTAAAGGCAGATGCCACCAAATATATGGACCCATTCACAGTTCACAATGAACTCCTAAGATCATGTATGGATTTCAAAATATGCTTTTAAAATTTTTTACTTATCCTTATACTTCATACATTTTTTTGCACTATATTTTTTTTCCCAAAAAGCTTTGAAGAAAGAGCCTTTGCTGAAAGAATCTATATTTCAAATAATTCCTCTCTATCCTCCTTCAGTTGAGTATTACTTTCCTTTCTTTGGCTGTCTTCTCCCATCCTGCTTGATGACTTGCCTCATTTCAGTCTGTGAGCTTTGCCCTTTGCACCTTTCAGGACATCATTAGTTATTTCAAAGATTTTACACAGAATGATAGAGAAAAAGGTTATTTGAAGGATTTGGGGCTGTTTTTATATATTTTTGGCATTGACAAATACCCATTGTTAATGAAGACTTCAAAAGCCCTTCATTAAGAACTATGAAAAGAATAGTGGGGGGCACGAGAGGGAAGTTAATTACCTGCAACTAAAAATCCTATTTTCACTTTAACAACCTAGGATTGCACTTTAAAGGCAATCAAATGGAGTGCTGTTTGGCAAATAGTCAGTCTTTCCGGAAATGCTGAGTGTAATTACATGCTCTCCTGTCTGTCATTAGAGATAAAATGTTTATAAATGGTTAACATGTAAGTACTGTACTGTGTCTTCAACCTTTATCATAATTATATTTCCAATATTGAACAAAATATTCCAAACTAAGAAATGGGAGCTTATTACAACACTAATTGCTTGATAATGACTTACTTTTAAGGACACTTGCACCATTTCTTTTTGTGCCTTCGTTTTCTTTAGGGGTTTTGATATTTGCAATTCAAATATACTCAGAAGAAGTCTTCTGTGAAAATAATCATCCATCCCGTGATAGTGGCTAATTTTGTTTCTAACTGGGGCTGTGAACCATTCAAACAAAAAACTTTCAACCCTGTCCAAAATCCACTGGCTGGAAATAAACCTAGATGTCATTAAGGTTGTCAATGCTCCCTGGTGACAGAAAAAAATGAATAAAGCATTTTTGACTTTTGGGGATGTTTTGAGACTATGATGTCATCAGCTTCTCCTGCACTTCATGGCAATTTACTTCATTATATTCTAATTTAATTAGTTTAATTCACATTCAGTCACTAGTTACCCTACATAAAACTAGGAAGCCCAGACTAAAGGACACTAGATTCATATCATATTTTGATAGTACCAATTTAGAATCTTCTGCATCTTTCAAATTGCTACTTCTGCTGATATCTTCTGAATTACTGGAGAATTATGAACAAAATAATAGGGACATATTTTTGGTTATAAAGCATATTTTTAAGTGTAATTATCATCATTAAAATGGGATGTTCTAAGGTGCAGATATTAAATCTATTGTAGGGATATTAGTAGAACCCAAATTCACATTTCTTCATTGACTGCTCAATAAAATTTCTGTTTATTAATAAATAATAAACTACACACAATAATTTAGCCAATAGTTATTTAGTGGTTACTACATGCCAGGGAATGTGCTAACTCCTTTTATGTATTTTCCATTTAGTTTTCATAATCATATGAAATAGATATTAATCTATTTATTTTATAAAGAAACTGAGCCTTGAAGACAGTATTTTCCCTGGACCTACAGCTAGTACGTGGTCCTCAGCTATGAGAACCTACATAGATATTTCTTGTCCTAAAGGAGTTTCTTGTATTATTGTTGTAAAAGAAATTCTATCAAATGAGCCTAATTCAAATTTTGATCTGATATATAGTGTGTATGTGACACAATAAATATTCAAGTGGTTTATGTCTGAATAATCATTAATTCTACTTTTAGCATTTTAATAGTTTGGTCATTTAATGATTAGGTATGCATACTTCCTATTTTGTGAATTGTTTCTTCAAATCTTACTGATCTCATAATTAATTATATGTCCTATATATACACATATACATAGGTGTGCATTTGCTTTTAATTCTGTGTGCTCTTTTTGTAGCAGTCAGATATTTTTAACACTAGTAACATTTATCTGTATTTCTCTTTATGATTTTTTCAATCACTTGTACTTCTAGTCCTTAACCTTTCCTGTAATTTACTGTCAGCTCACATTTTCTTATGGTGTGATTTTTTGGCCAATTCATTCTTTATTATTAATACATATGAAATTTCTATAGGAGTATATTAAGCTAACACACCTACACACACACATTTTACCTCCTCCCTACCGCAACCACCACCACTCTCTACCACCAGGTAGCTCACTAAATGCCATTGATAAAAATGTTTGAAGGAGAATTGGGAAATTAGTGGGAATTTCAAGGAGATGATGAGAGGCAATAGAGGATTCAGGAAAGTTGGGAGAAAAGCAATAGATCAATCTAATGTCATTTTCTTCACCTTTTGCAGAGTGTAACACAGGCCTTAAAAGACTGATTTGATGATTTCACAAATGTTTCTCATTCCTTAATCGATGTCAGTACTCATAATATGACAGTAATATATAAAAAATAGTGAAAATCAGCAACAGTGGTGGATAAAACAAAGCCTCACTTTCACTTCTGAGATGCTAGAGTAGGAAAAACCAGACAAGCTAGGGACCTCAGGACTGAGAAACAATACAGTGGTGAGTACCCTTGGTTTCCTTTTTGCCTCTTATATCCAAGACTTGGAGCAGAAGATGCTGGCAACTGAGAAATATGTGGCCCATAAAAGACCTTAACAAATTCAAGAGAATTGATATCATACAGAGTATGTTCTCGGACCCCGATGGAATCAAACCAGAAATGAATAACAAAAAATCAAATGAAAAAATTCCAAACATGTGGAAACTAAACATGCCCCTCAATAATCAATGGGTCAAAGAAGTCTAGGCAAGATAATACATGGAACTGAATAAAAATTTAAAGCAACTTATTAAAATTTGTGTGACACAACTAAAGCAGTATAGCCCTATGATTATTTACATACGTATATATGTATATGTATGTATATTATATATGTATATATGTGTATATGTGTATACATGTATATGTGTATATATGTATGTGTTTATACACACACACACACACACACACACGCACACAGGTTTTTTGTCCACGATTCCTGGCTCACACTTCCATTGCCTTTATTACTCTTTGTTATAATGTTGGGGCATGTTAGGCCTTAGAAGCAAGCTTTCGGAAGCAGAATCTTTCTCTCTGATCTTCTCCTGCCCTCCTTTCAGCAGCCCAAGGCAAGACTCTCAGCGGATTGTGGGTCATAAGATCCTCATTTGAGAAGAGGTTCTATCCCATACCCTGGAGGAAGGAATGCTGCACAGAGAGGCCAAGAAGAATCTGAACAGACAGGCCTTGCTAGGCTACCCTACTTGGTCTATTAGTACAACCTTTTTGTCCAGTCACATTTCTACATAGTGGTCACTCATGCCTATCCAATGAAGTATCCATAACAGGCCCAAGAGGACAGAATTCAGAGAGCTTCTGGATAGCTGAACACATAGAGTTCCTGGAGGGTGCTGTGCCTGAGGAAGGCATGGAAGCGCCACACTTCTTCCCATACCTCACCCTATGCATCTCTATCTGTATCCTTTGTAGTATCCATAATAAAGTGGTAAATGTAAGTTTCCCTGAGTTCTGTGAGCCACTCTGGCAAACTAATGAGATCCAAGGAGAAGGTCGTCGGATCCTTAATTTAGAGCTGGTAAATGAGGAGCACAGGTAAAACAATCTAGGGCTTGCAATTGGCATTGGAAGTGTGGGGGGGGGGCAGTCTTGGGGACTGAGCCCTCAACCTGTGAGAGCTGATGCTATCCTCAGGTAGATGTTGTCGGAATGGAATTAGAGGACAACCAGCTGGTGTGTGCTGCAGAATTAATTGTTTGCTTGGTATGTGGAGAACCCTACCCACCCACAACACACACATACACATTTGGTCCCAGAAGTCTTCTGTGTTGATTGTTGTTGTGATAGGAGAGCAGAAGAAAAACTGTTTGAGATCTCTCTCCTCTCAGAGACCTATAACCAATAAGGAAATATAATTCAACATTTTAAAATTTCCCCCAAAGAAATCTCCATGCTTAGATGTTTAACTGAAGAATTTGATCAAAGTTTAAAGAAGAATTAGCACTACTTCTACACAATTTCTTCCAGAAAATAGAAAAGGTGAAAATACTTCCCAATTCATTTTATGAAGCTGGTATTGCCCTGATACCAAAACCAGATAATGGCAGCATTAGAAAAGAAAAGGAAAAAAAAAAAAGAAAAAAGAAAAAGAAAGTAAACTATAGACCAGTATTCCTCATGAAAATTGATCTAGTCTTTACAAGTATTTACAAGTAAAATCTAGCAATATATAGAAAGAATTATATATCATTATCAAGTGATATTTGCTTTAGTGATCCAATAATTGTTCAATATGCAAAAATGTTGTCTACCAAAAGATCAGGCTTTGATATAGATATATAATTAGACAAAATTCAACATTCATTCATGATAAAAAATCTCAAAAACTAAATAGAAAAACTTTCTCAACTTGATAATGACCACCTGTGAAACAAACAAAAAAACTCACTAGAGCTAACCTTATACTTAATGGTGAAACACTGAATACTTTTCTTTTAAGATCAGGGGCAAGGTAAGGATGTTTGCTCTCATCACTCTTATTTAACACAGTGTTGGAAGTTCTAGTCAGTATAATAAAGCAAAGCAAAGCAATACAGATTGGAAAAATACATATACATAACTGTCCTGATTTTCAGATGACACGTCTACATAGAAAACTCTTAGGAATCTACAAAAAACTTGCAGGACTAATAAATGAGTTCAGCAAGGTCACAAGATACAGGAGAAACAGATTAATTGTGCTTTCATATACTAGCAATGAGCACATGGACACCAAAATCAATAACATAATACCACTAATGATCACTCAATTAAATGTTTAGGTATAACTCTAACATAACTTGCATAGGATTTATATGCTGAAACTGCACCAGGTTGATAAAAGAAGTAAAAGTAAATCCAAATAAATATGTGGAGAGACATGTTAACATTCATAGACTGGAAGACTCACTGTAGCAAATATGTCAGTTCTCCCCAAATTGATATGTAGGTTTAACACTATTCCTATCAAAATCCCATTAAGGTTGTTTTGGCAAGATTTTTCTAAAATTTTTATGTAAAGGCAAAGGAACTAGAATAAAACGATTTTGAAAGAAAATAAAGTGAGTGAAATTGATCTACCTAATTTCAACTTGGTATATAGCTACAGGAGTAAAAACTGCATGGTATTGTCAGAGGGTTAGATACATAGATTAATGGAAAAGAGAGAGAATTCATAAATGTCCTCACACAAATATATCTGTGATATTGTAATATAACAAGAATTATATATTTGGTCTCTGTCCCTGCTTCCTGGCACACAGCTTCTAATTTCTTGGAATTTCCTGGATGATAGGAATATCTTTTATTTTCATGAGGGAACTCTTGGTGGAATTCTGTATAGTCTCAGGATGGGGACTTGTGGTCAAGGGAACAAACCATGCGATTGGTGAATTGGAACTTTTAGCCCCACACCCCAACCTTTGGGGACAGGAGAAGGAGTAAAGTCCTGAGAGTTGACCATCTTGACCTATGGTATAATCAAATCAACCATGACTATGTAATAAAGCCTCCATAAACCCCTAAAAGAACAAGATTTGGAGAGCATCTAGATTGTTGGCCACATGAGGTAGTGTTCCCAGAGAGGGCATGGAAGCTCCACACCATTTCCCCCTTACCTTGCCCTATGTACCTTTTCCATCTGACTGCTCCTCTATATCCTTCATGATATCCTTTATAATAAATTTGCAAACTAAGTAAAGTGTTTTCCTAAATTATGTGAGCCCGTTTAACAAATTAATGCAACTCAAAGAGGCAGTTGTGGGAATCCTGATCTATAGCCAGCTGGACAGAGCACAGATCACAACCAGGGGCTTGAGATTGGCATTGAAGTGGGAGACATTCTTGTGGGACTGAGCCCTCAGTGGGATCTGATGCTATCTCCGGACAGTCAGAACTGAATTGAATTATAGTACATTCATCTAGTATCTGATGGAGAACTGCTTGTTGTGGGGAGAATCCACCACAACCCCCACCAACACCTTGTATCAGAAATGTGTTGAGTGGTGTGTGAGAATAGAAGAAAAAAAGGGTTCTTTTTTTTTTCTTTCTGAAATGCCCAACTGACATCTGGCAATGGTGCAAAAACAATTCATTGAAGAAAATACTGCATTTTAAAAAATGGTGCTGAGTAATTGAACATCCATAGACCTCTGCCAAAAGAAACAAGCAAGCAAGCAAACAAACAAACACCTTAACCTAAGTCTCACATTTTATGCAAAAAATTAACTCAAAAATAGACCATGGACTTAAATATAAAACCTAAAACTATAAAACAAAAAAAGTAGAAGAAAATCTAGCACTAGGTTGTTTTTAAACTCGATGCTAAAGCACAATCCCTAATAGAACAAATGACAAATTGAACTTCTTCACAATTTAAAACACTTGCTCTGAGAAATAACTGTTCAGAGGGTGAAACGAAAAATTGCCTGTTGAGATAGAATATTTTCAAACCATGTATTTGACAAAAGACACTGGAGATACTAGATTCTAGTATCTAGATCAAAGATACTAGATTCTAGTATGTAGAATACAATAAAAACTCTCAAATCTCAAAAGCAAAAAATAAATAAAAATAAATCATCACCTCAATTAAAAAATTGACAAAAGACGAGATATTTTACTTAAGACGATATGCAAATGACAAATAAGGACATGAAACATTATTAGTCACTAGGGAAATTCAAACTAAAACCACAGTGAGATATCACTAATGCCTATAAGAATGGCTAAAGTAATGATTCTAAAATGTTCCATCAATAAATATCAACAAAGATGTGGAGAAACTGGATCACTCAGACTTGCTGATGGGAAGTGAAAAGGTGAAGCCTCTCTGTAAAACAATTTGGCAGTTTCTTTTTGAACTAAACATACAGCAACCATATGAGACAACAATTATACCCATGGGCACTTATCCCAGAGAAATAAAGATGTGTGCACATTACAAACCTGTACACAAATATTTGTAACAGTTTATAATATTCCCAAACTGGAAATAACTCAGATGCCTTCAGTAGGTTAAAGAAACTGTGGTAAATTCATGCCACAGAATACTATTCAGCAAGAAAGAACCAATTATCGAAACAGGACAACCTGGATGAATCTTGAGAGAAATATGCTGAGTGAAAAAAGCCAATCTCAAACCAAATACCTCATTTTCTCACTTATTAGTGGGAGATAAACATTGAGTACACATGGACATAAACATGGGAAAAATAGACACTGTGGACTACTGGAGGTGTGAGGGAGAGATGGGAAGAAAGAGGGATGTTGGCTGACAAACTACCTACTGGGTACTATGCTCATGATATGGTTAGGCTTTATGTCCCCACCCAAGTCTCATCTTGAATTGTAATCCTCAGGTGTTTAGGGAGAGATCTGCTGGAAAGTGATTGGATTATGGGGACCGTTTCCTCCATGCTGTTCTTTTGATAGTGAGTGAATTTTCATGAGATCTGATGGTTTTATGAATGGTAGCTTTTTCTGTATAGACACACACTTGCTGTCGCACCCGCTGCCATGTAAGACATGCCTGCTTCCCATTCTGTCATGATTGTAAGTATCCTGAGGCCTCCCCAGCCATGTGGAATTGTGAGTCAATTAAACTGCTTTTCTTTATAAATTACCCAGTCTTAGGAAGTTTCTTATAGCAGTGTGAGAATGGACTAATACAGCTCACTACCCGGGTGATGGGATCCATACCTCTAACCTCAGCATCACTCAATATTTCCATATAGCAACCTGCACATGAAACCTATGTATTTAAAATAAAAGTTGAAATTAATTTTAAAAGGTTATGGTCTATAAAACTCCATTTATGTAACATTTTAGAAATGAAAAACTTACAGAAATTATAATAAACTACTCTCAGGGGATTGCCAGGGGATAAAGGGGTAGTCGGAGGGTAATGGTTGTGGTTAGAAAAGAGCAGCAGGATGAAAGAATCCCTGTGGGGCTGAAACTTGTTATGTATCAGTGTTAAGATGCTGGTTGAGATGCTGTGCTACAGTTTTGCAGGTGATACCATTGGGGGAAACTGCATGAAGTGTCCATGGGATCTCTCTGTTTTAATTCTTATAACTATATGTGAATCTACAATTATCTCATAATAAAAAAAATTTAAAAGGCCTAAGCTTTAATTTCCACCAGAAAATGACTCCTGGACAGGGTTTACTTTTGAAGCTGTTCGGTGATTAATTGCTCTTACAACTTCCAAATTAACATCAATATTTTGGCTTAACAAATATTTTTCAATGCTTATTGCAATCAAAACATAGTGATAATTGCAATGGTTAAGTGGAAATGATGAATTCAAAGTTGTATTCTAGGAGCTTGCAATCTATGGAGAGAAAGAGAGAGATGTGCATAGTAACTACATTCTATGTCAAATAATGGCAAACATATGGTTGAAATGTGAGGAAAATATAATAAAACAGCATTGAAAGGATAGATTGTCTACACCTGCAGTTATAAATGTCATAGGAATTGGGGGTGGAGAATACATGGTATGACCTGAACCAGACTTAAACAGATAGGAAGGATTTCCTTAATTAATTATACAAATATTTGCATTTCATTAGGCTAATTGGGTAATGAGTGCTTCTGAGAAAATCTGGATTATGCTGAAATTCTTGTATGATGTTTAATATTTGCCAATTTCTATTCATAGTGATAAGTAACATGTGCCATGATGCCATATGGTGGCAAATCCCTTTCTAATTCTTGGAGAAGGAATGTTAGCAACTTCCTTTCATGAACAACTTTCAGGGTAAATTTAGTACAAAAACCATTTTAGTCACTATCATGCAATTATATATCCAGGTGGTCAATTAGGACAATGAGTTAAAGTAACAATCAAGTCTTTCTTTGCTTACTGCTACAGTGCAAACAAAGGGCAAGAAGAGAGGCCCCTGCTCCCTCCAGTTTCATTTCCCCCGTGGAACGGCCACAGGGTGTGGGGTAGATAGATGCAGCACAGATGAGGGGAATCATCTCACTGACGAGGAGACCCAAACAAAAGTTTCATTCCTTCTGATGGACCTGTTTGGGGCAGGGGAGAGAGAAGGGGAAGACTTAGGTATAGAAAAGTACCAAGTCAAAGTGGATAAAAGTGTCTCAGGCAAGACCCGCAACAAGGAGACCTCCAAGTGGAAGAAGCTGGGCTAGGAATGCAGATAGTGTATGAGAGTATGAATATGGTCAGCTGTGGCAGGGCAGAAGTCGGGGGCTGGAGGGGGATGTTTTTGACTGTAACGCGCTCCAGAAAACTATGATGTACTGGCTGTGGTATAGGGAGGGCAGTTTCCCCGTCTGAGATGTGCCAGACAAGGCCTTGTGATTGTGTGTGGTTATGCCTGAAAGGTCATGACAGGATTTTGGCCTGGAGCTAGATTCCTTAGTGGCCCAGTAGCATTCTGACTTCAGAAACATCTCTTGAGGTCCCATATCTACATATACAATTTTTTGTGTGTGAATCTTTCAGTCAGTAGAAAAATACTCTCATCGATTATTTCTAGTGTCAAGCAATATACTAGGTCTGGGCATGATTAGGAATTTGCCGATACTATATTTAAGTATGGATAGAGCATTGATTTTATTTTTCTAGCAATGTATTACGTAATTTAGAAGTTAATTTGGATAAATAGGTAAACATTGAATCTAATTTAGATGTTAATTTGGATAAATAGGTAAACATTGGATCATATCAGAAATTTCAATCTACCAAACCATCTTGGCAGAATAACAATAGCCATTAGAAGTTATCACATCCAGAATACGTTTCATTTTTGGTGTACCATTGACACTTCTAATATGGACACTTCAATGTGGACGACACAATAACTGTACGTGATGTGCATTACTTTAGTGCTTTTGCTTTCAAAAAGGTAAATTTATAGCAGGAAACTTATATAAAACTGTTCATAAAAATATTTCTGTACTACCTACGGCCTAATAATCATAACTAGTAGCATATGTTTATCAGTGGGAACCAAAAACTTAATTTTAGAAATATAAGAATTAAATACTACTCGAATGTGAGAATATTGATGCTTTTCCTGGTATATTACAAAGATCCTTTTATATGAGCCTAACAAATGTATGTTGTGATGGAGCGCAGGAAATGCTACTCCAAAATGTGGCACCTTGGTGTACTGAGTATTTTAAGCTGAAGGAAATTGAGAAAACTGCAGAAGCAGGCAGGTCTCTTTGACCTTCTTCCGCCCTCTCTCCTGAAGTGAGGAGAGTTCCCCTCACCTCTTCATCCCCAAAGCAAACCATAAACTGAGGAAAGTGACTCTGACCTTCTTCCTCTCCTCTCCCCTGAAAACGCTCATGTGACAGGTGTCCTGCCCTATATGCTGAGGGAAGGAATGTTACACAAAAAGGCCCAGAAGAAACTGAACAAACAGACCTTGCTAACTTTCCCCAACTTTAGTATCATTGGCTCATTCCTTTTGTCTTCGAATCATACATCTGTGTGACTGTTCACAAAAATACAGTGTTCTCTGGGTCTTTGGGGCTTGATTTCTGAAGGCTGCTGTGGCATACAAAACTTAAATAAATGTGTATGCTTTTCTCTTGTTAGTCTTTTTGTTATAGGGGTCTCAGCCATGAACATTGTGATGACTCAGGAAAATATATTAATTTTTCTCCCTTATAGTTGAAGAAATGAAGAAATGGTAGTATTTTTGATTTTATGTGATATTGAAGGTAGCTTCTCCTCTCAGCCCTTCCTTCCAGTTTTGGCCCAGGTCTCTTCTTTCTTGTTCTCCCTTCTAAGACAATACATAAGAAATAATCCCTCTTGCACATGTAGTTTTTCATTTAATTTAAAATAGTTTTAATTTCCCACGAAAGACATCTCCAATTTCTTAATATTCAAGCTTTGTGAGAATAGCATTTTTTCCTTTCACTAAATATTATAGCTAGCCAAAATGCCCGGAATATTGTAGATGCCGAATTCTTTGAAGGATGAATTTTAGATATATACTATTTTTCCAGTACACAATATTATGTTTTTAATGTTTTGGATACTATATTTTCAAATCTCCTTCCAAGTAATTTTTCCCCATATGTTCACGTTAATCTTAAAGTACAGAATGTAGAATTAAAGGAATATTTATTTTGGTGAGTGTATAGTGATTGATGCACTCCAAGATCAATTACTCCTTTAACAAACATATTATATTGTTAGATTAATTATACCTCCCTATTCACAGTTGGCTTCTAAATATTTAGCCCACTGACAAATACATATGCACAAATGGAATGCTAGAAAGAGATAAAATTATGTGACTTTATCATGTTTATCCCCCAGGGCTCTTGGAGCCAAGTGCACATTTGAATGTCTTTAAATTTTCTGAATTTTCTTTTTTAAAAAAGAAAAAAAATTAAATGCGAGTGATGTTTTGGCTGGTGATATAAATCAAACCTTAAAAATACCACAAGAAACACTTTTATACACATCCCCATTGACCTTTGTTGTCTAACGTTTATGCTTTTTAGTATCTCAGGATTGTTGAGGTTTTAAACATAAAAACAATTAGTGTTATTTACTGGGGGTCTGATAGAAACTGTATGTATTTTCTCTCTCTCTCTCTCTCTCTTTCTCTCTCTCATCTATCTATATCTATCTGTCTATCATCTGTCTGTCTGTCATCCATCTATCATCTAATCTATCATCTATGCATCTATGTATGTATCTATCTCTATCTAACTTTTCTCTCTCTCTCCACGTAAAAATATATGTATTTCACAGTGCTTTCCACTTAGTATAAATGATTTAAAAGAGCTTGAAAATGGAAAGAATACTTCTTTGGCATATTTGTACTGCACATCCCACATTTTAACTGTTAATCTCCATGTCCGGTCCTGGGGTGTCTATGCAGTCAGCCTTCAAACTGGCTTCAAATCATACACACCTTCTGGCTGCAGAGAACTGGGAAATAAACTCATGGCTGAGCATATATTAAGGAGCATGGTAAAAATCTAATCAATCACTTGCATTCCCATAGTTCCGCTTCCCAGTACATAATAAAGATTAAGAGGACAGTAACAATAATTAAAGAAATCTCATAATACGAGACATATTTTTAGTGGTCTGTTTTTTTTTGTTTTTTTGTTTTTTTTTTTAATTATTATTATACTTTAAGTTCTAGGGTACATGTGCATAACGTGCAGGTTTGTTACATATGTATACTTGTGCATGTTGGCGTGCTGCACCCATCAACTCGTCAGCACCCATCAACTCGTCATTTACATCAGGTATAACTCCCAATGCAATCCCTCCCCCCTCCCCCCTCCCCATGATAGGTACCGGTGTGTGATGTTCCCCTTCCCGAGTCCAAGTGATCTCATTGTTCAGTTCCCACCTATGAATGAGAACATGCAGTGTTTGGTTTTCTGTTCTTGTGATAGTTTGCTAAGAATGATGGTTTCCAGCTGCATCCATGTCCCTACAAACGACACAAACTCATCCTTTTTTCTGGCTGCATAGTATTCCATGGTGTATATGTGCCACATTTTCTTAATCCAGTCTGTCACTGATGGACATTTGGGTGGATTCCAAGTCTTTGCTGTTGTGAAGAGTGCCGCAATAAACATACGTGTGCATGTGTCTTTATAGCAGCATGATTTATAATCCTTTGGGTATATACCCAGTAATGGGATGGCTGGGTCATATGGTACATCTAGTTCTAGATCTTTGAGGAATCGCCATACTGTTTTCCATAATGGTTGAACTAGTTTACAATCCCACCAACAGTGTAAAAGTGTTCCTATTTCTCCACATCCTCTCCAGCACCTGTTGTTTCCTGACTTTTGAATGATCGCCATTCTAACTGGTGTGAGATGGTATCTCATTGTGGTTTTGATTTGCATTTCACTGATGGCCAGTGATGATAAGCATTTTTTCATGTGTCTGTTGGCTGTATGAATGTCTTCTTTTGAGAAATGTCTGTTCATATCCTTTGCCCACTTTTTGATGGGGTTGTTTGTTTTTTTCTTGTAAATTTGTTTGAGTTCTTTGTAGGTTCTGGATATTAGCCCTTTGTCAGATGAGTAGATTGCAAAAATGTTCTCCCATTCTGTAGGTTGCCTGTTCACTCTGATGGTAGTTTCTTTTGCTGTGCAGAAGCTCTTTAGTTTAATGAGATCCCATTTGTCAATTTTGGCTTTTGCTGCCGTTGCTTTTGGTGTTTTAGACGTGAAGCCTTTGCCCATGCCTATGTCCTGATTTTAAATGTTTTTTAAAACCTAGGAAAACCTAGGTTTTCCTCTAGGGATTTTATGGTATTAGGTCTAACATTTAAGTCTCTAATCCATCTTGAATTAATTTTCGTATAAGGAGTAAGGAAAGGATCCAGTTTCAGTTTTCTACTTATGGCTAGCCAATTTTCCCAGCACCATTTATTAAATAGGGAATCCTTTCCCCATTTCTTGTTTCTCTCAGGTTTGTCAAAGATCAGATGGCTGTAGATGTGTGGTACTATTTCTGAGGACTCTGTTCTGTTCCATTGGTCTATATCTCTGTTTTGGTACCAGTACCATGCTGTTTTGGTTACTGTAGCCTTGTAGTATCGTTTGAAGTCAGGTAGTGTGATGCCTCCAGCTTTGTTCTTTTGACTTAGGATTGTCTTGGAGATGCGGGCTCTTTTTTGGTTCCATATGAACTTTAAAGCAGTTTTTTCCAATTCTGTGAAGAAACTCATTGGTAGCTTGATGGGGATGGCATTGAATCTATAAATAACCTTGGGCAGTATATGGCCATTTTCACGATATTGATTCTTCCTATCCATGAGCATGGTATGTTCTTCCATTTGTTTGTGTCCTCTTTGATTTCACTGAGCAGTGGTTTGTAGTTCTCCTTGAAGAGGTCCTTTACATCCCTTGTCAGTTGGATTCCTAGGTATTTTATTCTCTTTGAAGCAATTGTGAATGGAAGTTCATTCATGATTTGGCTCTCTGTTTGTCTGTTACTGGTGTATAAGAATGCTTGTGATTTTTGCACATTAATTTTGTATCCTGAGACTTTGCTGAAGTTGCTTATCAGCTTCAGGAGATTTTGGGCTGAGACAATGGGGTTTTCTAAATATACAATCATGTCATCTGCAAAGAGGGACAATTTGACTTCTTCTTCTCCTAACTGAATACCCTTGATTTCTTTCTCTTGCCTGATTGCCCTAGCCAGAACTTCCAACACTATGTTGAATAGGAGTGGTGAGAGA